>NW_025999853.1:40987617-41025971 GCF_001458135.2 Marmota marmota marmota | reverse complement strand
GGAGGTTCATGAAAATAAGCAATGGAAAGACACAGTGGCCACTTGGAAAGCCACAGCCTGCTGTGGCCTTAATAATGATAAAAGTTAATTGAGGACAGCCTGTCTTTTCCATCTGTCACACTCCAGATTGGGGACAAGCCTTTGATCAAGAACATCTCCCTGGGCAAGTCTTAGGAGGGAGCAGGTCTTAGGAGAAGATCTCAAACCAGGATCCTAGAGGAGGTCTTGCCTTGGAATGGGGGTTAGTTTAAAGAGAAAAAGAGAAATGAAGTTTAAAAAAAAAAAAAAGGTTAACTCTTTGTCTTGGTACATAAAATTTCACCATTAAATTTCACTCTTTTATATCTTGGTGGCTAGTAAATCCCTAGCAGTCTTAATATGGATGATATTTAAACCTCATCTGCTAACACTTTGCAAGGAATTAGTTTAAGCAATTAAAATCTTCCCCTTTCCCAAACACCACCGCCCATAAAACTGAGGGCTGTGAAAGAGGAGGCCAACCAGCCTCTAGTCTAATCCAAACTGTAACTTGATGCGGTTTTAAAGTAACTCCTTCCTCAAGACACTTTACCGCCACCTGCTGGAATGTTGTACCTATATCACACAAATTCCTTTATGACTTCAAGAAGATAAACCTCCCTGTGCAGCCTGCCCTACTGAAAGCAATGCCCTGAAACCAGTTTTACAGCTTTGCCATGGGCTAGCACTACTGTGGCAGCACGGGTGCCATGGATAAGTGGCTGTCCTTTTCAGGGTGTGTCTCCCATGAATTTTTGGCTGCCATGACATCCCTTGGTAACGCTTGTCCATCCTTGGTACGAGATGGAATGCTGCTCCCTTTCCCTCCAACATCTAAAGTGGAAAATCTACAGGGACCCTTCCAACTCTTCCAAAGGCCCCTTCAGGAGTCCATGACCTCCCCAGGTGAAAAAGTTTTGAAGGGGTGTGAATTCATCTCTCCATCATTGCTGCAGGCAGAACTGTAAATTGTGACAGTCAGGGGAGACCCAAAGGAATGCAGGATCACATGCACACTCGGTGGATGGGAAACAGATCTGTCTAGGTGCCATCAAAACAACACAACTGGCCACTGGAAACCCTGCCAAGGTCTAGGGTGCTGGGGAGCAGGGAGAGGAGAGTGGGGGGGAACGAAGTCCTGTGGGGCTCACACAGCCGGCCAGCCCGGCATCGCAAACACAGAAATGAGGTTTGGCTTCATTCTTTTCAGCCCACTGATTGCTTTATTTTAAATTACCCTAACTACTTAGCATGGTAAATTAAGTTGAAACCCCCAAACGTTTGAGGAGGATGTCATCTAATCTGATTAAAAGGAATATTCCCGTCACAAGCGAGGGAGGAAATGGAAATTACCCTGAGTGCACTGCTATTAAATAATTTGCATAGACTTGCATATGCTATACATCAGAAAAGCATATGCTCTTTAGATTTAATGAAATAATTTTCCCTCTCCAAAGACTGTTAGAGTCTCTGTCCTTCCCTATCTGTCTTTTTTTTTTTCCCTTCCCATCTGTCTCTTTTTGAATGTTAAAATTATTTCATGGGAAGGGTACAGAGCTATGCACAAATTACATGAAATATGCTAATAATCTTCCTGCTGGCAGGGCTGGGAGGTCCTGAAACAGCACTGCCAAACTTCCCAATGTCCCCTTGTCAATCTCCCACAATTAAAGTCTCCCTTTACAGCCCTTAAACGGTTCAGCTTGATTCATTGGGGGGTCCCATTGATGGGGGGAAGATGGTTAAACCAATCCTTTGGCTCTACTTTCCAAATAATGTCTTCCTAACCCTAAGGAATAGAATCTAAATCAAAATGAAAATGAAAGGGAAAATTGTCCTCAAGCCCATGTCTTCAAAACATCAGCAGTCTGTGACACTGCCATTGTGGTTGCACATGTACAATAATCATCTTTGAAAGATTTTTTGTGCCTGCTCTGCTTTTCAAGGTTCAAACCCCTTGACAGATATTGGCTGCTGTTAAAGCATCATCCCCATTTTATCAATGGAGGCAAGGAAGCCCAGATAGATGGACAGGGTGGGTTAGTGGCTAGAGGTGGGGGAAGGGGAGAAAGGAGGAATGAAATCTATCTATTTTTGTATTCTCTATGGATATTCTCTCATTTTGGGGTAATATTTTAGCAGATCTCATGTTCAGTTGTAATGTAGCCAACAGAGGAATTCTAGTGAATTCCCCAACAAAATTACATTAGGATCAAATGTGATCGTTATAAACACTATCCAGATGTTGGGGATGGACTGGATATAACTCTTTAAGCCCCAAATTACAGTATAATAAATGCAAGCATGGGGATCTGCCAATACATCTGAACTTCATGTCGGAAACCAGGTCTGACCTTAATTTAACTCTATAAGGAACTATGAGTTTCCCCACTTGTATAGTTAGGATGCATCCAAAGATCTCCAAGTGCTATATTGTCACAAGTTTTATCACTTACTTGAAGCGTGACCATATCAGATTCTGGAGCAAAGCCAATCTTAATTCGAGCATTTTATTAACACATTTAGAGAGGAAACAGAATCGCAACTAGAAATAACTATTGAGGTTATGAAGCAAACCTGGTGAAATGAAAAACAATATAATATTAAGATGATATTTGTCCTTGGTAAATCTCAGGGAGTTATGATACTATAATAAGCAGACACTAAAATATTTTATGATATAAACCAGAGATGCAAACTAGCACTGGCCCACAGAGAAAGATAAAATTTAGGGGGAAAAAAAAAACACCTTCATACTCTGCCCCTGACATTTTTTTTCCTATCAGCAGAGTTGATAAAAATTGATAGCTTTGTGTTAGAGCTGAAGATCAACACTGAATATAATTACAATGCCGGTATTTACCAGTGAAGATGACTATTCCACATATTCTAGTATCAAATAAAAGAAGATAGATAGCAGGCCCTCTGGAAAGCTGGAATCAATAGACCAACCAATTTGTAAAGTTCTAAACGATAGCATGACTACTATCTGCATATTTTGTCGCATGATGCTGGAAGAAACAGAAAGGAAAAAGAAATGTTTTAAGGGGTGCCAAATATGCATCAAGTCCTTTAAAACATGTATGTTCTTTTCTGATTTTAATGTTTGGTAAATCAAAGTGTAGAATGGTCTCCTCCCTTAAGAAACTTAAAATATAATGCCAAGGATATGAAATGTACCACCCTTCAAAATTTAGAAGTTAAATCACCAAATTAATAGATGTCACAAGTCAGCATAAGTACAGCATGGAGGGCCACTGTATATCTCCCACCACCAACATTTCAAGTAAAAAAAAATAAAAAGCTATTTGTAGCAGTTGAAAGTACTTAACACATTTGAAATAAGCTAACCCCCACCTCAAATGAAACCTATGTCATCATTACATTTATTTACTAAGAATATTTTTAAAAATCCTTGATTTATTTGCAGAAGGAAATCACTAGTGTATCTTCAAAGTCATCTGTCCAGTGGTGAAAAGATAGGGGCCAGATTGGGAAACATTAACAGGAAAGTTCAGAGATTATATGACTTTGAGGCAGATAAGGGTAGACTGCATGTGACTTTGTTTGTTTGTGGTACTAGGGAATGGAACCAGGGCACTTAACCACTGAATCACATCCCCTCTCCCTTTTTTAAATTTTGAGACAGGATCTTGATAAGTTGCTCAGGGGGTCTAAGTTGCTGAGGCTGGCCTTGAATTTGTGATACTCCTGCCTCAGTCTCTGGAGCCACTAGGATTACAGGACTGCACCACCATGCCCAGCTCCTGTAAATGAGTTTTGAGAAGAAAAGATTGTCTCAAAATAGACAGTGAGATGAGAGGTGAAGGCCCAGCTCTCAAAAGATTCTGCCCCTGAGGGAACATGTCACTTCCATTCCTATCACATTGGCCAAAGTCAGTCACATGAGCACATCCAAGTGAAATGGGTGGGCAAGTGGAAATCTATCACAGACCTAAAAGGAATCAGAAATGTTTGGGAGACAGCACTCATAACACACACACTACTCTGAATAACAACATACCCCCTAAGGTTTACATAGTCCTATAGAGATTAAAAGCATTTCTTACATCTATTATCTCATGAGAGCCTCACAAATAATGCTCTGTTTTATTATCTCCATTTTAAAGCTGAGGAAGCAGGCACAAAACTAAGTTACTTGCTCAAGGTCTTTTACTAGTAAGTGGCAGGACTGGGATTTGAATCCTCATTTCCTGACTCAGTCCAGTTCCAGGCTGTTTCCTTGATGCCTCTAGGTAGGCAGATGGAGGCAGAAGCTAGATTGCAGGGGCTGAGAGATCAATTGGATGTGAAGAAATGGAAGAGGGTATACTAAGAATCCCATCTTGCAGTCACTGGAAGCTTCCTAGCAGGAAAGTAACATACTAAAAGAAATGTTTTAAAAGGTTTCTTTTACAGCCCTTCAAAGGTACTCCAAATAGGCCCTACTACACTCCTGGAAGGATTAATAATTATTTTGGGTTGGGGGGAAATCAGTTTGGCAACATGGATCTGAGCTTTTTCAGAAAAGTTCATGCCCTTTTAGAACTCTCCCACAAGAATATAATCAGATAATGATTAGACTTGAGTGTCAGGCCACTAATATTACAGAGAAGTATTTTAATAGCAAAAAACCAAAAACAAATCAGAAAGAGAACTTAAACGTCCAAAAGGCAAATAAGAAAATGTATAGTTTCTCCACAAGATAGACTATGAGGTAACTTTTCAAACAACACTTTTAAAACATCCCCAGCTTCATGGGGGAAATCCTCATGCTATAAAGTTAAGAAAGCAGGATATAAAATTATACAGTCTTAAAACAATTATGAAAATATACACACAGCTATACATCATCTGGGTGGTTGGATTACAAGTGATTTCATT
This sequence comes from Marmota marmota marmota, assembly GCF_001458135.2. Taxonomy (NCBI): domain Eukaryota; kingdom Metazoa; phylum Chordata; class Mammalia; order Rodentia; family Sciuridae; genus Marmota; species Marmota marmota. Next base: position 41,021,069 of record NW_025999853.1, on the reverse strand, counting down.
TCATTTAGACTTTCCTGAGTTTTAAGTTTTCTACAATATACATGTGTTACTTTTATGAGGAAAGATAATAAAAATTATAAAAGAGAAAGAAATTGACAACCACACAGGATGAATTAGAATGAATAAAGTAGATATTAAAAATCTGATCTTTTATGTGGGGATAGGGGATAAGGAGAGGTTGGTTATTGTTTTATTTTTATTTTGTTTTCATTCAAATACACTGTGAGGCAAAGAGCACAGTCACCAATGGGAAAAGTTTGGTTATTAATTACAGAAGAAATAGACCTGCAAAAAAGATCACTAGTCACACATCATAGTTTCATTTAGCAGCTTCTCTTTTTATAGAAAAGAATAAAATTGATTTTCACATTAGTCCAAATGTTACTAATTCTGTGGCTAGTTATCACTGATTTATGGTTTAGAAAAAAGATTGGTGTGAGAATACAGCAACCTGGGCCCCAGGACTACTTTCCCACAAACTAAGAATATCTTGGGAAAATTGGTCTTTATTTCCTCTCTGCTAAAAAGCCCAGGGTTAAAATAGGGGTGATCTCTACAATATTTCCAAGCCTTAAAATGCTATGACTATTTTAATCTATGTTAATTTCATATTAATGAAACCAACCTGTAAGTGGATTTGTGTAAAATATTTTCAGCTAGACCACCCACCTAATCAAACTATATTGGAATGCCATTACACGTGTCAGTATTCTAGGTGCCATATGAAATTAAAACAGAATCCTTTCTCCAGAATTTAACATTTTCAAAAATGATTTGTAAACTTTCAGGAAGTCAGCTATGAGATTTGCGAAAATCTTTACAACAAAATCATCTTTGTTAGCAGGTGGGTAACACCCACAGACACAACACAATGAAAACCTTTTGGTGCCACCTGCCTGTTGTTATGGTTTACCTATGAGGTGTCCTCCAATGGCTCATGTATTTGACAATAATAGAACATTCAGAAGTGAAAAGATTGGGTTATGTTAGCCTTAACCTAACCAATGCGTTAATCCAGTTGAAGGGATTAACTGGGTGGTGAGATGGGCAGGTAGGGTGTGTCAGGAGGAGGTAGGTCATTGCGGGTGTGCCTTCAGGGTTATTTATTTTGTTCCTGGTGAGGGGAGAGAGCTCCCTCTCTGCTTCTTGGCTCTCGTGTCCTAAGCTGCTTCCTTCCACCACACTCTTCTGCCATGATGTTCTGTCTCACCTCGGGCCCAGAGCAGATGGCTGTCCATGGACTGAGGCCTCTGAAACTGTGAGCCCCAAATAAACTTTTCCTCCTCTACAATTGTTTGTCAGGTATTTTGGTCACAGCAGCAAAAAAGCTGACTAAAACACGTGCTTTGATACTCAGTGAGTTTTTTTCTTTTGGACACAATTGCCTTCAAGCTAGAAAGTTGGGGTGGGGGGACTTCCAAATGCAAAATGCTTCAGGATGGAGAAATAAGATTCAACTCACCTGAATTCTCAAATAAAGATAACCTTCATTTACTAAATACAGACATTATTTTGAAGCAGGAGTCAGCAATTTATCTCTAAAAGCCAGATTATAATTCAGGCTTTGCAGGCCATTGAAAGGTCTGGGTCTCAATTATTCAGCTCCACCTTTTTTTTTTTTTTTTTTTTGTACCAGGGATTGAACCCAGGAGTTGCTTAAACACTAAGCCACATACGCAGCCCTTTTAAAAATGTTTTAATTTTGAGACAGGTTCTCACTAGGTTGCTTACATTCTTGCTAAATTGCTGAGGCTAGCTTTGAAACTGTAATCCTCCTGCCTCAGCCTCCTGAGCCGATGGGATTACAGACATGTACTACTGTGCCCAGCTCAGCTCCGCCATTGTACCACAAAAGTAACCATAGACAGTGCATGAAAAAGTGGTGGTGGCTATGTGTCAACAAAACTTTATTTGCAAGAATAGATGATCAGCACGTTTGCCTACCCCTGTTGGAAAGCATACTTTCTATTCATATTGAATCCAGCTAAAAGAAGATGAGAATGAAGAGGAAGAGGAAGAAAAACCTAATGAGTAGGTTTTACTACTCATCAGTGGCTTGAGCCCAAGGAGGAAATTAAAGTAATATTGAAGAGGCCAATGTAGAAAGAAAAAAAGAGAAATGCAGAGAAACTAGTAGTCAAGTTGTGAAGAAAAATAACAAGCAGGAAACCCATTTCTAACGTGGTCACTGGTCCATAAGGAGAATTGCTAGAGATCATTAAAAAAACAAAAAACATGTATAACTGAATTCAGTGGTTTTAAAAAATGTTTGACTCACAGCTTAAAATCTTTTTCAAAACAATTAAAAAATGCAAGAAAAAAAGATGGAAGGTGAAAGATGAAAAGTAAAGGGGTGGAAAGAGTGCCAAATGGAGGCAGGAGCAGGGTGTGGGCCAGGAAGCAAGAAAAAGAAAAGTGTCCATTTTTTCCTGTCTTTTCAGTCTTTGCTTTTAGAATTCCAAGTGCCAAGTCTGAGCTGAGACCTTTTGATCTTGCTGGGGATTTCCTGGTCAAAACAGTCAGCTGCAGCATACCCAGCAATGACACAGCCATCATAGCCATTCCTCAGCCAATGTCAGATTCCTCTGCTGTGAGCTCAATGTGTGCACTGGTCTTTAAAGACAAGGGTGGGAAATTAATATGAATCAGTGTCTTCATCCATTCGTCACACCTTGCCATTACCTTTCAATTAAGAACTATATGAACAGAATCACCAGACCTGGGAGTACTCTGGCACTTTGGTTCTACGGATTGAAGCATGGTCTTCAGTTTTGACCTTGTACACCTCATAACCTGAGATGTGGGTGTGAGGAAGGAGAATAAACCACTCAAGACCATTGGGTAGAGTTACATTGAAACTACCTTAATTAAATGGGTATTGATCTCTGTGCTTGTCCCCTTCCGTTTCTTTCTCTCATATCTCCTCCAGAGACAATTCAACAGCCTCTTTTCAATCCATACCTGGCTTTACATAATACTCACATTCAGGAAGTTCTTCTTTACATTTAACCTAAATCCTTTCTGCTAGTTAAAACCTGTTTCCTCAGTGGAGATTTGGAACAGCTGGTTTCCATTCTCTTTATGGCAAGTCTTCTTAAAGATTCACAGGCTTATAAAGGACATTCATACCAACCTCACCTAAGGCACATAGCTCCTTTTTTTTATAAAGTATTTTTCCAAGAATATTTTCCTGTACATACGTTAATAACCAATTGCCCAGGCTGTCGAGATCTGACTCATTGAGATTTCAGATTCAGCTGTGGAGATTTCTACAGCTCAAGAAAGAACAGCCCTTATCCAATAACTCAAGGTAGAAGAGGGCATAGAGGCAACCACTTTGTATTTAATAATGATTAAATACCTGCTTTGTTGAAGATGCTGATAAATTGAAGTTTGGGGGAAAACTAAAAGAAGAGTAGAGTGCTTACATCTGAAGAGGGAAGCATGTGGAAATGACCAATCTTTGGCCAACTGCCTTCAGTTCTGTTCAAGAATATCATCTCTTTGTGGGAGCAAGTTGAGGCATTTGAGAATTTTGACAAATAGCACCCAATGTTGGTCTCTCAATGAAATTTGTAACTGTCTTCTCCCCATCACACACCTCAAACGGTTTCTTCTCTGAAGCATTGGGGGGAAAAAATCTGGAGCTATACAAAAGATCCTCAGCTGACTGAGGAGCAAACAACATATGTTCTTGAACATCTGTGCTTTTCCTGAGCTATTTTTTTCCATTATTGTCAAGAGAAAAGAAGTTTAGTGGAATGTTTCTCCACAGAGGCACAAGTCTATAATATTCCCTGTTGATTACATATAAAAGACACAAAATATTAGTTTATTAAAAGCAGCTTCAACCATTGCTGTACAAAGCAGTTTTCCGATGGAACAGATTTATGAAGTAACGGCTGAAAGGTATGCAGATCACAAGATCCATGACAAACGTACTTTATTACACGGATCAGAAATTCCATATGTACTAGCAGTTACTGTACAATGATACACAACACCCAACTAAGACCACTTAAAGGTTTTTGCTGATATTGAAAACTACAAAGACACAATGTGAGAGTGAGAAAGTGTTTCATAAGATAGCATAATGCCAAGACAATTCATCGCTTTAGGAAATAAAATACATTCTGCATATTATAAACTTAATATATTATAAAGCTATGCTATTCTTTAAATTAAAATTCGAAAGTCTTTACCCCATTCATTGTTTAAAGCAGATGTTTATAACGTTTTTTCCATACTTTAATTTGAAACTTGGTTGAATGAGTACCAGACTTAACATTAATAAAATTAAGATTTCAGATTTTGTTATTTCCATCAAAAAAAGATACTTAAGTCTACAATCATGTAGCACCAAAAGACTGAATAGAGCAAAATAAACCCAATACATTTCAAATACAACATTTTTATATAAGGAATTTCTTGGCTTAAAAGAATGTCAGCAACTTTTGACCTGAATTCCAAGTACAATATTTGAACCCATTCTACTATATTTCACTTGGTTTTCCAGCCTGAGCTTGACAGGGTACTACTCCCACTTCAGCTCATTACTTCTCCCAGTTATCTTGATTACAAGGTTCCTCTTTAGATGCAGTCAGGCCCTCTTTATGACTTTGCATCATAGGTATTCATTCTATACTCAGAACAGTTTTGTTCACTACTTAAAAGTTGCACTACCTATTCGGTTTTCTAATCTGAAATTAGGGATAAGAGTATTGTTCCCACACCTTTCTTTGTTTTATATAAGTGAATTTAGCACAATAAGCATTCTCTAAATGTTGGCCCTTTTTGTTGTTGTTTACTACTACCCTAATGAATGAGTCTTACGTGACATGAAATTGTGTTGTTTCCCTGTTCTAAAATAGGTGTGAAAGACCTTTGACATTCAACTATGTAAATTTTAGCATTTTTTTCCTAAGCAGGCCCAACCTTGGCTCTGGTCCTTCTAGCTGCCTGATAGCCCCTGTGGACAGCAGAATGGCTTTTAAACTCTTGTAAGCCTTTAAAGGTCATCCCTCACCCACAAACCCTTTCTTGTAAAACAGGTATGTGTCTGCTGTAATAGTGTTCTCATATGCCAGCAAATACTAGGAAAAAATAATTATTTATATTTGTGCCTAGCACATAGTTGAATCAATCTGCCAGCCACTTAGCTAGTAAGATTACCCAAGTCTAATATCTGAATTTCAATTGTAGTGCTTATAAATTTGGCAATTCTGGCCAGGCACAGTGGTGCATGCCTATAACCCCAGTGGCTCTGAAAGCTGAGACCAGAAGATCACAAGTTCAAAGCCAGCCTCAGCAACTGCAAGGCGCTAAGTCACTCAGTGAGACCCTGTCTCTAAATAAAACACAAAATAGGGCTGGGGATTTGGCTCAGTGGTTCAGTGCCCCTGAGTTCAATCCCTGGTACAAAATAAATAAATAGATAGATAGATAAATAGATAGACACATAGATACATATAGATAGATAGATAGATCTGGCAATTCCTTGATGTCTCTTTAGAGGCCCCTAATTTTATTTTGTGACTAGCACTTCACTAGCCTAAACTATACACCATTGTCTCTGTCACCACCCACCAGTACATTTCAGATGGTTGAATCAAGTCATTTATAGCTAGATAGTTTTTCTTCTCCAGCTTCTAAAAATCCTAGATATGTAGGTCCAAATTTTGAAAACATTCAAATTTCTTAACAAGCAAATATACACTGTTGCACACTTTATATAGCATGCAAAGTAGTGGAAAAAGATAGGCATCTACATTAATTTGACAACAGAAAAAATAATGTGGTCAAAACCACTACTTAGAGCTTCAACTGCAGTTCACATTTCTTTTCAGTAGCAGCCTGTGCAATGATGATCATGGCCATACCTTCTTCTTTTGGAAAAGGTAGGTCCATTCCTAATGAAGAGTTTCTTAGGGAAATCCAATCTGTTTTAGGTCCAGAGGTTTGAGGAGCATTCTATGAATCATTTCTTTACTAAAGCCTGCTCTTTATCTGATCCTGAGTCTGTATCAACCTAACCCATCATGGGTTGAACCAAAAATTAAGTGTTCTACCCTAAAATCACCTTTTTCTTTTAGCAATTTTGGGCATCCTGAAGAGGCAGATTGTCATTCTAAGAGTATAGGCTCTAGGGCCCAGCTGCCTGAATTTGAATCGCAGGTCTCCTGGTTTTGTATACATGGCCTGTGTGCCTCAGTTTCATTCTGTGTAAAGAGAGAATATTAGCACCCAACTCAGGATTGCTGGATGAATTAAATGATTTAATACTTTATGCTATTTTGATTATTCTTAAATATTTGAATTAAAAAAAAAAAACTTTACATTCAATTCCTAATGCAATAGCTCAACCTAATTCCAAAAATGATTTGGTATTTAGCTTGAGCTCCACCTGGTGGTTTTACAGTTCTCTGGAAAACATCAGTCAAATTAAGAGGACAAATTTTAAAAAGATAAAGGGCTGGGGTTGAGCTCAGCAGTAGTGTGCTCCCCTCACATGCAGAGGCCCTGGGTTTGATCCTCAGCACCACATAAAAATAAAATAAAGGTATTATATCCATCTACAACTAAAAAAATTTTTTTAAAAAGATAAGTTAATAATAGATATAAGTGCTATACTATACTTCTCGATTTATCACACCCTGCACTACTTTTGAAACGTCAGTCTAAATTTCTGTGTGTATGTGTATGTGGTACTGGAGATTGAACCTGACTCTATGAATGTTAGGCAAGTGCTCTATCACTGACCTACATGTCCAACCTATTTTAAATATTTGAAGTTATCCACTAACTTCTGAAATGAAATAGAGTTAATTAAGAAAAGCCTATTAAAATAACTTCAATTATTTTACTGGCATTAAATTTTATAGATTCCAATATTCTATAGGATTTTGGTCATATCCTATCTATCTATACTGTGCCCCAGCCTCCTAGGACTCTTGGCACAGTTTGTGACCTCATGGCCAAGTGAATTTATTCTAAAAATTTTCACCCTTCACTTGATTTTTCTGGTGTATTTAACGTCTTCTGAGCAGGTGCACAGTTCTCAGTTCTAAGTACCCAGGTAATAATATTACCCAGTACCTAGAAAAGTCCCTGGCACAAAGGAAGTACTCAATAAATATTTCATTATGTCAGTAAACAAATAAAATTATTAATCTGATTAGACTGAAATTTCAGAGGAAATGAGAAATTTAGATTGATTAAAGTTGACTGAAATTAGCAAATTATAGCAAGATATTTAACTAAAACTAACTTCCATTATAGTACCAACATTTTCGATAGTGTATTCTATTTCTCAGAAACTGACCTATATAAGACCATATAATAATAAAGTAACATTTCCTGTCATTCTTTGGGTATATAGCATTACCCAAATTGATGTGACCACAAATTTTTTTTTTCTCCCAAAAGCACCTGGAGAAGTGGATTCTGAAAAACATACGCTGGGAAAGCTGTACTATATTATATTTAGGCTACACAATATTAAAACTGAAGAACATTAAGTAAGTTTCTAGGAAAAATTTGAGGTACTTTAATTTGAAACATTGATTTGTATAAATTCACATATTCCATCTAAGACTTTTAAAAAATTTAATGGAAATTTCTGGTCTTCTCTAGTACTGGGAAACCTTCATAATGTACAAAAGAAGAAAAGATCAAAGTTTTACACACAAAATATCTTTTATTCTGAATTACAGAAATCAAAACTTCAATCTAGTACTATTTATAAGACCCACTGATGTCACATTTTTAAAAAATATAACCACATAATAGCTTTTTAAATTTGAGTTTGCTCAAATTTGTCAGTTTATCATTTTACCTTTATTGGATGATTTTACCAAGTTGTAAGATCCAACAATTACAACCACATCAATTTTTTTTTTTTTTTTGGCACCAGGGATTGAATTTAGGGGCACTCAACCACTAAGCCACACCCCAAACCTTTTTATTTTTTGATACATGGTCTCAGTTGCTAAATTGCTGAGGCTGTCGTTGAACTTGTGATCCACCTGCCTAAATCTCCTGAGCTGCTGGGATCACATGTGTGTTCCAACACACCTGGTAAACCATATTAATTCTTGACAGAATTTTGATGTCTTATAGTATATAGATATTGAGTGACATCCAATTAAAACATCAATATACCTTTCATTTACTAAAGAAAATACTTTATTCAAGTTCCTAAAACAAACTTGAGGGGTTATTCTGGGTTTGAATTGAAGACAAAAAGTCAACTTAAAATATGAAAATGAATAGTTTTCATTTAGTGACAGTCAAAATCAATGTATACATTCTCCAATCAAACATCTGTCCCATGTAGAATTCTTCAAGTTTTAAGAGTCTACCAGGCCAAACCCTTTGCTGCCTTTGCTGCTTTTGCTTTGCTCTTCCCCTTTCCTTTTTCTCGCTTTGCCTTCAGTCTTTTTCTTTGCCTCTGGTTCATCCACACAGGGTACTGTCCATGCTGGTCTAGAAGAGTCTTTTTGTTTCTCTTAATCTCAGTCTCCATTTTCATGTCATCTGAATAAAAAAAAATATGGAGAAACTATTAACACTTACCCCGTGAAAGCATATGAATGCATTGTGCCTATCAGAACTGAAGGCAGACTGAAACTACAGAAAACCCTTTTCTAGAATGCTCTCATTCACTCAAACAAAACTCCTCACAGCAAACTTGACAAAATCAGACACATGCTATATATTACTATAATCATGAATGACCTAAGTGTTTGTAACTATAGGCACCATCTATTTACTCACTGAGGAACTTTCTAAAGAATGTTGTCCTGATTGTGCTTTGGAATAATAAAGTCAAAAAGGAAGCATTAGGATTTATGGCTTTGAGCTACTGAATTAGTGGATAAATGTATGGTTCTGAGCACATATGAATTGTAAGAATGCTTACAATTGTAAGAATGCTTACAATTGTAAGAATGCTTACAATTGTAAGAATGCTTACAATAAGAATTCTCATATTAAGTGATTCCTTGAGTTACATAAGACAGTTGAGCCAGTAAGAAGTGCACCCATACTTCTAATGGACAGGTCTTATAAGTAAATGATGAGGAATGACTGGCCATTTCTTATGAACTTGAACTAAATTTTAATGAACTTAGAAAGAACTTAAATGAAGTCAATGGAATGGTTCAACAGCAGGCTGTGGTAACAAAGATAAGCATACAACAGAGAAGAAAGACCTGGACACATCCTGGGGCTGTGCTGGGGTTGCCACACTTCTAACCAGGCAATACCCAGAGACCCAGCTCTACTAACAGGGAACTTGGCTGAAGTTCCATGAAACTATGCTATGGCATATCTGCCACTAATCTTATTAGCTGGTAAGGAACATGCCCAGAATGTCCCTCTCATGTACTTAACCAAGTTATACAAGATCTTCTATCATATTTACTACCTGATGTTATATTTGATAGTCACCATTGTTTCCATGCTGCCTAAAATAGTGCTAGTATTTAATAGTTACTCAGTAACTAGTAGTTGAGTGATTACTTTAGGTAGGTTCTGTTAAGAACATGGAAAAAAGACTTGAGATTTTAAGCATGCCAGTGATATAATCTGATTTATATTCTAAAAAGATCACACTGGGTAATATGTAGAAGATAAACCAAAAAGGAAAAAGCTGAAGAAGACAGAAGCAAAAAGGTTACTATAATGGTATAGGCAAGAGATGATGGTTGTTTTAGTCAGCTTTTTTGCTGCTGTGACTAAAAGATCTGACCAGAACAATTTGAGGGCTCACAGTTTCAAAGATCTTAATCCACTCAAGATGAGGCAGAACATCATGGAGGAGTATGTGACAGAGGGAAGCAGCTCACTTGGTGATCAAGAAACAGAAGGAGTCTCCACTCTCCATATACAAAATATATACCACAAAACCACACCCCAATTCCCACCTCCTCCAGACAAACCCTATTATTTCAATTACCACTCGGTTACTCCTATCAGGGGATTAATTCATTGACTGGGTTAACATCTTATAACCCAATCATTTCTACTTTGAACCTTCTTGCATTGTCTCACACATGAGTTTTTGGGGGACACCTCACATTCAAACCATAACAATAGTCATTTGAATTAAGATGAATGAAGGAAAAAAATAGATTCTGCTGAAATTTTGAAATAATAAATAAGATTTGTTAATGGTTTAGATATAGAGGAAAAAAGAAAGGATGACTACTAGTTTTGTGGCTTAAGAAACTGGGTAGGCAGCTGAAAAAATAGAAATAAGGAACATGAACTTTAAGAGCAGCGATAAAGAACCATCTTGATTACTAAGTGGGACTCTCCTCACTCTCAGTCCTGTCCCCATTTAGCTCCTGAAATACTCTAAGAATGAGGGCATTCCCTAGACATTCCCTAGGCAGGAGATGGATGAGAGAATGCCTCTTTGAGGATGATGAGAAAAAAGAGCCATAAATTCTGACATAGGAGATCTCCTAACAGGACCTCCTGTGTTCACTCCAATGACTCTACAGGTCTAGCAGTTAATAGACCCTCCTCCATGCCTTCACTCCTTCCAGCTTCCAATCATCATATTAGTGCCTCACTTAAATACAAGCAATGAGTACTGATCACCAGATACTTGCGAAAAACCTCCAATATAGAGATAGAGATAAAAATTTAGGAACAGAAGGGTGGGGATGAGATAGGGAGAAGCCCAAAAGAAAGATAGATGATGCAAACAGTAGATCCAAATTTCAAAAACAACTATAATTAATAACCCCAGTGAGATCAAAGAAAATATAGATCCATTAAGAACAGGAGGTTATAAAAATTAAACAATAAAAGGGGGGAAAAAACTTTGGAAATGAAAATTAGTAACATTAGGGCTGGGGATGTGGCTCAAGCGGTAGCGCTCTCGCCTGGCATGCGTGTGGCCCGGGTTCGATTCTCAGCACCACATACAAAACACCGAAAACTTAAAAAAATAAAAATAAAAAAAATATTAAAAAGAAAATTAGTAACATTAAATAACACAAGAACTAGAAAATAAAGTTGAGGAAATTACAGAATATAACAAAAGAAAAGAGAGGAGAGAAAAGAGAAACAGGAGAGAAAAGAAAATTAAAGGAACAATTCAAGACTCAGGAGTGCATGGGAATCTGGCATACAGATTTTAAAATCTTTGGCTTTATTAGTCATTAGGGAAATACAAATCAAAATTGTGGGACACTAACCCTGTACATTGCTGGTGCAAAAGTAAAATAGTGTGGCTGAGGTGGAAAAGAATAAACAAAGAATGATATGATCCAGCACTGCCATTTATAAGTATATTCCACCCCCCAAAAAAACAAAAGCAGGCATTAAAAAAAAAAAAACTTATACACAAATGTTCACAAGAGCACTACTTATAATAGTGAGAAGGTAGAAGCAACCCAAATGAAATGGATATGGATAAAATGAATGGATAAATGAAATACAGTATACAAAGCAGACTATTAACTTAAAAAGGAAGTATTGATATATGCTACAACATGGGTGAAACTCAAAAATATTATGCTAAGTAAGAAAAGAAAGGCACAAAAGACTGCATATTGTATGATTCCATTTCATATTCAAAACAAGTACATAAAGACACAAAGCACATTAGTGGTTGTTGGAGGCATAGGGTTCAAGGCTCTTTAATAGGTACAGGGTTTCTTTTTAGATGGTGAAAATGTTTTGGAACTAGAGATGATGGTTACATAAAACTGTAAATGTACTAAGTGCAACTGAATAGTATACTGTAGGGAGAGGGATTGAGAAGAAAGAGAAAATTTAAAAATGGTCATTTTGAAGAATGGGAAAGGAAACTTTTAGGATTGTAAGGTTGAAGAATACTGCTCTCTTCCCTGACCATATACACCACATAAACATTATTTCAAGAGTATGGATGCTGGGCTGAGGATGTGGCTCAAGCGGTAGTGCACTCACCTGGCATGCGCGCAGCACCACATACAAATAAAGATGTTGTGTCTGCCGAAAACTAAAAAATAAATATTAAAAAATTCTCTCTCTCTTTTTTTAAAAAAAATTAGAGAATGGATGCTGAGAGTGCTTAATTCAACTTGCTGCCAAATTGGTGCATTAGGATGTGAGATCCAAGAAACTTTTTGCTCTGCTGAAACTAGCACCTTATACAGTCTCTACCTTAAGACTATGGTTAAGACACAGAGGTCCCTGGAATTTGTGAAAATAAAATCCAGTGAAACTGTAATTTTCAGGATAACTGATAAGTACATAAGACTCACAGTATGTTAAGCTTGCAAAGAAGCCCTCTTTCTATTCTGTGGGGACTGACTGAATTGTGCACCCTTCCAACAAGTCTAGGTTTGTTTCCTGTAGTATCATCTACTCCTCAAGCAGATTATTGTTTAATTACACAAGATCCATCTTGAATAATCCACAATATGACTATCCACATGAACTGATTTTAAAAGTTTAGCACAGAATTTCTTGTAGCAATGTAGCCTTCAATAATAAACGTGAGCAGATTTGAAGGTAGGCACAGAGCAGTTACAAAAAAAAAAAAAAACCCACAAAAAGAAACTAATATATATATTTTTTTAATAAAGCACATAAACTCACCTTTTTCATCATTCACCACACTCTGCGTTTTCTCTTGGCAATGTTTAGGTACCACCACAGTTGCTATTTCTTCAACATCTTTCATTAAAACATCACTGCCAACTTTGAGAATATTTTTAAGTCTGTTGAGCTCTTTCGGAGCATTCTTTTTCCTCTTTTCAGCCCGCATCTTCCTTTTCCACTTACTCCGTAAGCTTTTAGCCATCTTTTACCTGGCAGTTAACAAAAATATACATTCAAAAGCAAATTGTTTACTACTAAAAAAAAGGCATATACTTGGGAAATCAAGACACCAGGTATTTCTCTACAAAACAGGAAAAAATAGAAGATAAACTCTTCACTCTTCAAGATTTATGACAGCTTAATGTGCAACTTATGTGAGGGTCAATATGGCTCCTATTGTCACTAAATAAATAACAATTAAGAACGTTAAATCAAACTCCTAGCGGTAAAAGTCAAACTGTAAATAAAGCCAATTCTGAAACCTCCTTGGTTTCCCTACAAAATAGAGTAATTTCCCCCCAAATGCAAAGAGCATCACCATCTTAAGTTTACTAATTAGGAAATGACTTTGACAAACTGCCCTCCAAAGGAATGTGGGTACCAGGAAAGTAGAGGTTACAGATTGTATTCACCGTTGAATTCCTCAGTCCACAGCAGTTCACGCACAGTAAAGGATGAAGGGTGACTAGCTGAATACCAAAACACGAATGCCAGCAATCACAAACCTACTTGACCACCTTGTCTACAAGGACCCAAGCCCGGCAGGGGGACAGCATACAGGATTGCGGAATAGTCTTTGAGGGTCAGAGTTAACCTTAGCACGTCTGAGAGACAAGAAAAGGCTTCATTTTACACAGAAAATGAGGAAGTCAAAGGGCCGCCATCAGGAGCCAGGGTCTCTCGTCCTTGACCGAGTCCTGGCTTTTTACACCGAAGAGATCAAACATGGCGCAAGAGGGTCAAAGCTTGGCACGAAATTTTCCACAGGCAGCAAATCAAGCCCCAGGTCTCACACCCCACTGTACCCCGGAGGGAAGACGCAAACAACAAACTCACAAGATCACGTTTTCCAAGCAGCACGCCACCGACTGGAAGCCCCCAACTTCCGGCTTCCGGCCGGTGAGCGCAGTGCATGCCGGGAGTCAGTACGGCCGCTAAAGCTTCAGAGGCGGGGCAGGCGCTGACACGCCTTCTGCTTTAGGGTTGCGCAGAGACTTTGAACCCTGGCTGGTCCCATAACTGTACAGAAGTAGGATTTAGCCAATTCTAAACTGCGTTCCAGTTCCAGTCAGCGGTCTGGACGTGTGTTTACCTGCTTCTGGGAAGTGGGCGCATTAGCACCCGGAACTTATCACAGGGAGTGAATCCCGCCTGGGAACTGTGCACCCAGGTAGAGCAAAGCCCACCTTTAAAAGCTGACCTCACTGGCACCAGGTACTCTAGAGGTTGCTTAAAGCCAATCATCTTAGATCACGTGTTCTTTCAGAGATGTATTGAGGTCATCCTTATTTGCAGCCTGGAAACTCACTCCCATCTTGGTTTATGATCTTGTTGTAGGGACAGATGAGGCAAGGCACCTAAGATAGCAGGAGACAGTTTTATTTGACTGCAGCCAGGTTCAGAGGGCACAGCTTTTGCTGTAATCAATCAATACCCTGTACCCCGAGGTCAGTAGTTCCAGAATTTTATACCCACTATATAAGGGGAGGGACTCAGAAGTTCACAGTCTGCAGAAGTTCACATAAAAGCAGGTTTTTTTCTTTTATTGTTCTGGGCAAGTTAACCCTTCAAGGACAACGCCTGAGACAGGGAGAGCTTCTTCTCCCCTTTTATTCCTCCTCCTGCGGAGCCCAATTGGTAACTTCTCTTACCTTAAAATGTAGACATCTCTGTGAAGCCCAGCTCAAGGCCAAGGCCTTGTTTGCACATTGCTACAAACTACTATACTTGATACGTTTGTGAAAAACTAGTAATGGGGTGTCCAGCAGTAGAGTGCTGATATCTTCACTGCCAGTGGCCAAGTAAAACAGAACAACAGGAAAATAGGAAGTTTATCTACATTAAACTCTTTTGCTGACAGTCCCCAAATCAGCCATGTTGAAGATTTCTGGAGAAGCCCAGTTAAGACTTTTCTGTAGAGAAAGGGGGTGCCTCTACAATCTCACGGATGTACACATATGCCAAAACTCAGCAAATTGTACACTTTAAGTACTTGCAACTTATTTTGTCAGTTATGTCTCAAAACTGTCACCAAAATCAGAAAGTAATCCTATTCCAAAGGAGAATTTAAAGTATAAAATTTAATTGTTTCACTTCAAGTTGATGTTTACCTGTCTGAATGCTTCCATACCAGAAGTGCTACACCTAGGACATTGAGCTCATGAACAACACTGTTATTTAACGTATACTTTTTTTTTTCCTTTCAGTACTACCAGGGAATGAACTCAGGGGCACTTAAACACTGAGTCATATCCCCAGCCTGTTTTTGTATTTTATTTGGAGACAGGGTCTCAATGAGTTGCTTAGCACCCTGCTAAATTGCTGAGACTGGCTTTGAATTCTCAATTCTCAATTCTCCTGCCTCCGCCTCCCAAGTCAATGGGATTACAGGTGTGTGCCACTGGGCTGTCCCTAACTTATACTTCTTATGGTATAAGCATTAGAACCACACAGGTCGGTGTTGTATTTTTGGTTAGAACATTTGAGAATAATATGGTATTGAGAGTCTGGATTTCTTAGAACAAGTTCCCCCCCCCCCTCTTTTTTTAAACATTGGGCTGAAAAAATCCTAGGCTTAAAAAAAAAGAGAAAACCTAATTTCTTTAAATGGAAGATTGTTTCTATCTTATGTTAACTGTATACCTGTTTTTTCAAATTAGAATTTAGCCTCATTTCCCCAGAAATATATCTGCATATTGCATTTTATTATTTTTTTAAATATTTACATTTTATTATGACTTTTTTTTTTTCCAGCGGACACAACATCTTTATTTGTACATGGTGCTGAGGATCGAACCCAGGGCCGCACACATGCCAGGCGAGCGCGCTACCGCTTGAGCCACATCCCCAGCCCATGCATAATGCATTTTAAACTACAGTAAATTCCCTTTCACATAGTCAAAAATGACTGCCTCTTGCTTAACATACCTGGCAAAGACTTTTGAATAGAAATTTTGCAAAAGAAACAATAACCTATTATGAAAATTGTTGTGCTAAAATACATGTCACAATTCAGCATTACAAATACTTTATAAAACAATCATGGACTATGAAATAGGGGAAAAAAAGTTTTAACTCATGTCCAGTTTGTACAAATGAATTTCTAACAATAAATGGCCTTAGCATATTTAAAAACTCATAAGCCACTCTCATTCATACATTCAAGTATAAACTCTGCAGTAGGCACTTTGCTGGATATACAAAGGTGAAGGAAAACAAACAACTGTGTTTGGGACACTTTAATCCCTGATGGAGGAATAAGGATTAAGGGTCAACCTGGATATGGCTACAACTCAAGAGAGCTGGAAAGAGTTTATGGAACTAGAGGCACAGTGGGTAATGTTGAATACCAACCGATTCTCCATCCAAAAGGCATGCTAAACTACTGGCTTCATCCAGTGAGTGGAGTCCCTGATCTGCATAATGATTTAGTAAGAAACAAGAATATTTCTGGAATTCAGATGGTGACTTCATATTGCCAATTCCCTAGATCATGGATACTTCAGGACTAAACTCTACAAAGATACTAAGTAAAAACAACAACAAAAAATCTGTTCCCAGCTCCTCCAAAAACGCCTGCTGCTATCACTCATTGCCAGAACTACATGAAGTGAATTGAAGCTAGGTCTGAGAACTGTAAAGAAGTGAAGGCAGGTACATGGGACCCACAGCATCTCTTAAGCTGAATGATATTCAATAAACACAGTTCTCACTTCCTGCTCTTCTCTCATTCTCTTCCTACTTGTTGTTCTTTTGTCCCTTGTACACTGAGTTGCCAGTTGCTCTGTCAACCTGCTAATGCCACTTTCTTAGTATTTCTTAAATCTGCACATTTTCACCTCTGGTAAAAAACTGAAAATTGCACGTCATTGTACCTAGAAAATTGTCATGCCTATGCACAGTAGGACACATAAAGATGTACAGAGTAGTGTTAATGGTGACAGTAAGAAAGGAGCAACCATATAAAATTCATTAATAGAAAAATATATGATTTTGGTTCATGTAATATTTTATACCAGTGGTTTTCAAAACTTTTAGTGTGATCCCTTTAGACTTAATAATTATGGTATATATCAGAAATTAAAAAACTTTTTTGAAAATTTAAGTCATTTCAAAGGGAATTCATTAGGTGGCATTTTTATATTAAATAACTATTTCCTAAATAAAAAATAATTTAGTAAAAAGAATGGCATTGTTTTACATTTTAAAATGTCAAATCTGCCTTTGCTTATTGTCTTTAGTCACAATTCAGTCTATTCTGCATTTGGATCGAAATGATACTAATAACAGCAGCTTACATTAATTAATCATTTAGTTTCTGTATTTATCTCATTTTATCCTTCTGAAAGCCCAATTAGGCAGGATTTGTTACGATTATTCCCATTATAAAAATGAGGCAAGACCTATATAAGGAAGGGAAGTAACTTTTACAAACATGTAACTGGTCACATATAATAAGGATTCCAATCTAGATGTTTATACCTAACATGCTATGCTAAACTTGATTGTAAAGTATCACACAATTGGTTTTTCAACAATCAATTGATGATAGAGTCAATTAACATCTAAAAGTCATTGGAGACTAAATCTATATAACTAACTGAATTCAACTTAGTACGTATGAAATGATGTACTTAGTGAGTGTTATGGACTGTGTCCCTAAAAATTCATATTATGAAGTCCTAACTCTCAGTAGCTCAGCATATGAATGTATTTGGAGATAGGTCTTTAAAGAGTTAACTAAGGAAAAATGGTCATTAGGATGGACCTTAATTCAATGACTGATGTCCTTATAAGAGGAGGAAATTTGGACATAGACAAACACAGAGGGAAAACAAGGTAGAGACATTATGAAGCCAGCCATCTACAAGAAGAGAGGTCTCAGAAGAAACCAACCCTGTCTACAACCTGATCTTGGACTTTCTAGCCCACAGAACTATGGAGAAAATATATGTCTACTGTTTAAGCCACTCTTTCTATAGTACTTTGCTATGGCTGTCCTAGCAAACTTTATTTAATAAAATATTCTCCTCTTATTTGTTGGGGGATATATTCCAAGATTCCTGATGGATACCTAAAACATATAGTACCAAACCCTATGCATACTATGTTTTATCCTATACATGCATACTTCTGATAAACTTGAATTTATAAATTAGGCACAATAAGAGATCAACAATAATAAAATAGAAAAATTGAAACAATGTACTGTATAGTAAAAGTCATGTGTATAGTCTCTTTCAAAATATCTTATTGTTCTGTTTTCACCATTCTTTTTGTGATGTGAGACAATACAATGATTATGTGATGAGATGAAGTGAGATGATGCAGCACTGTGCTGTGTAGAGGTAAGCTACCATTGGTCTTCTGACAATGTGTCAGAAAGAAGATCCTGGATCACTGAGCCATGAAAAAATGGGTAATGTATGCAGTGTGGATATGCTGGACAAAGGGAAGATCATGTCCCGACCAGGATGGAGAAGGACAGCATGAGACTTCATCATGCTACTCAGAAGGGCATATGACTGGGGATAAAGTTGTAGCTCAGTGGTGGAGAACTTGCCTAGTATACATGAAGCCCTGGGTTCAATCCTCAGCACCACATAAAAATGGATAAATAAAATACAGATATTATGTCCATCTATAACTTTAAAAAATTTTAAAAAGGGCATGCAAGTTAAAATTTATAAATTATTTCCAGAATTTTCCATTTAACATTTTTAGACCACAATTGCCTACAGGTAAATGAAACCACAGAACATAAAACTGCAAATAATGAAGGAATACTATATAGTAAGGGAATCTGCCAAAGTTCCATTGATCACTGGTACACTCATCTACATGCTGTATGGACCAACACAAATGGAACCACAAGACACTAGTTTTCAAATATTTTTATTTTGAATACATATACTTAATGTCAGATGAACCAGTATCTTTGGGGGTCCTTTAGTCACACGACCATTCTATAATTTTAAAATGAAACCTTTACTTACAGAGATAAATAACTACTATCAAAATTTTATATTGGCTTTTAAGTAAACCTTTAATTTTTAATACATTATTTTATAATGAGACATCATTAACATTTTAATATAATTTCAATATAATACTGAGTAATTATCTTTGGAATTTATCTTTCCCATTATTTTCCTTACTAAATGAGATTAAAATCTCTTAGTTAAGAGAAAATTTAGATTAAATCACTAAATAAAGAAACATTTTAAATGCTCATAAAATTATTTTGAATTATAAACAAATAGGTAGGCATAGTTAACTTAGGACTGAAAAAAGTAAAAAAGACAATTTTGATATCTCTTACCTGAGATTCTAAATCAAAGTATTAAGAATGATAAACCATAAAAAATGGTACAATTTTAAAGCTTAGAAGTATACAGAATATCAATAAAGACCATAAAAGTATTTGATATTTAATTACGTCTCAACCTTTATTACTTAATAAACAGTTCTGTATACGGCTTTCAATTACTTTTTATTAATTGCTTCCAAAAACCGTAACAGGTGCAGGAATAGATTAATAATATCCATGTAGAGGCTGATGGCAGCTAATACATACTCTTCAGGTGACAGTTTATGCATCAGTGAGTGTGTGTCATAGATGATGAATCCACAGAAAAGAAGGGCTCCTACAGCAGCCAAGACCAACTCCACTGTCTCACTATAAAAAAAAATCTATAGGCAAGAGATTAAAGAAATATATTTGAGAATGGTAGTAACAGTACTTTAGTTACTTCTCCTAATGATCTATTATTAATACATATTATGTTATACAATTTCAAATACAAATGTTAAAAGCAGAAAGAGGCAAGGCAAGTCGAGCTTGCTTCTGTATGATGGAAAGATGGATGTATGAATGAATATCTGTTCATTCTTCCTTTCAATTAAATTACCGACTATGAATAGCAGCATTCAAATACAAGTTATTTTAATATGTATTTCTTTTTCAGAATTAAATGTGCTACTTGGAGGTTGTTAGTTATTAAGTGAGAGCCTTTTTCTATGTAATTTAACTCATTTACCCATTCATAATATAACATAAGGCCTTGATTATTAAATGAGATTATTCCATAATCATTCTATATACAAATGTTCCAGATAATTACAACTAAGTGTCATCTAAGAGTAACTCCTCCAATTTTTTGAGGTTATTTCTATTGTCATTGCCGGAATTATGTTTCAGGTTAACTATTCTAAAAACAACTTACCTTCAAGAATCCTGCCAAGCATAAAATCCACAAAACAGCAAAAAGCCTATAAAAAGAAAGTTTTAATAATTTAGAGTTCCTTGAAAAAAAAACAAAAACTGTAAACCCATTCCACATTTTTTTCTTTATTTATTTTTGGTACCAGGGATTGAACCTGGGGTGCTCAACCACTGAGCCACATCCCCAGCCCTTTGTTATATTTTATTTTTATTTTATATTTTATTTATTATATTTTATTTTGAGACAGGGTCTTGCTAAGTTGCTTAGGGCCTTGTTAAGTTACTGAGGCTGGCTTTGAACTCTAGCTCCTCCTGTCTCATCCTCCCAAGCAGCTGGGACTACAGGTGTGTGCCATGATGCCTGGCTCCATTCCACATTTTCTGAAATTCATACAGATTTGTGAAAAGAAATTAAAGCATAGGAATTCATAAATAACAAATGAAAATAATACCCATTTTATTTTTTAAAAACTGTTATTGAAAGTATAGCTATCCAACAATTTTATGATATACAAAACTAGTTAAGAGTATTATTTTTCAAGTTTTCAATTTTAGC
Source organism: Marmota marmota marmota (assembly GCF_001458135.2). Classification (NCBI taxonomy): domain Eukaryota; kingdom Metazoa; phylum Chordata; class Mammalia; order Rodentia; family Sciuridae; genus Marmota; species Marmota marmota. Next base: position 41,000,466 of record NW_025999853.1, on the reverse strand, counting down.
ACAAGGAAAATATTGACATAGGCAGGAACCATTAGAAGTATTTTCATTGAGATTTATAAAAAGTTTTAGTTTATTCATATACACAAATAATAATAAAGATAATTGCATTTTAAAACCAAATAATAATAGCAAGTTATTCTGTGAACATGCATACATATTAAAGTTCACAATGTACTTTTTATTTTATTTTTATGTATTAGGGAACATAACTTATACAGACAAATCTGCCACTTCTATAACTTTATGAGTTATCGTTCACATTATATACATAAAATATGTGACAAAGAACATCTAAGAAGTCTATCTTTTGGTATCAATATGTTGCTTCAGGCATAAGAAATTACACAAGCCTCCCTCCTTAAATAAAACCAGGAAAAATATAAGAAACAAGAGATTTCACACAATGAACAACAACCAGCACAGGACAATCATTCCATAGGAATAAAAATTAGGGAAACAGAAATTTATAATTGTCCCAGCTAGAGAATTTTTAGGTCACAATGTCAGGTCAGGAACCCTATGGAACCTTTTAGTCTTCTCAAGTTGAAGAGACAAGAAATTAGAGGTTTGGGTGGTCAAGGTGGCTAGAATATGCCAAAAAAAAAAAAAAAACAGGGACCAAAGAGCTGTACCGAAAGAAAGAGTAATCTCTGGTGATATGTATTGTAAGGTTCCACTAGAATCTTTAGCTGGATACTGATCAATACATGCATGTGAAGACTGGACCAAAGCTGTGGAAAAATGCACCAAAGAGAGGCAGGAAGAACAATCCTTCGAGCTCACATAGGGGTAGGATAGTTTGTATTCATATCAAGCAGGGTACAAAGATCTCCTAAATCATAGGGGATTGAATACTCTTCAGAAATGTACTATGTTGGAAATGGGCCAAATTATTTCTAAAACTAAAAGCTGTTTCCTGTCTAACAGAGTCTCAGGAGATTCAGACAGTTTCCAAGGAATTTAACTTTGTTCTACATCCTGCAAGACAAAATATTTAAGGTGATACAAAAAAAGTTGCCACATGTAGTTCTAAGATTCAATTCCTTTTGTGACAAGATTCTATAGGATAATAAGTGACGATAAATAAATAAAAATGATGTTGCAAAACCCATTATAGTTCTAAGTCAATATATAAAGCACTGTTACCATTATCTGCTGCTACCATATATTCACACATTTCAAATATACTTCTTTAGTCCCTACTAACTCCCATAAACAGGTAGGGATGAATAGCCTATACACCTTTTTGAATAAAATCTTTTTGCTCAATCTTTGTATCCCCTTTTGGCACTTAGCCTCCACAACCATTTTTTTAAGTTTTTTAAAAATGTATTTCTTGGGCTGGGGTGGTGGCTTAGCAGTAGAGCGCTCGCCTAGCACATGCGAGACGCTGGGTTCGATCCTCAGCACCACATAAAAATAAATATAAGGTACTGTGTCCAACTACAACTAAAAAAAATTTTAAAAAATATATATATATATTTCTTAGCTGGGTGCAGTGGTACATGCCTATAATACCAGCAGCTCAGGAGGCTGAGGCAGGAGGATCCTGAGTTCAAAGCTAGCCTCAGCAAAAGTGAGACCCTAAACAACTCAATGAGACCCTGTCTCTAAATAAAATACAAAATAGGGCTGGGGATGTGGCTCAGTGGTCACGTGCCTCTGAGTTAAATCCATGGTACCAAAAATAAATAAATAAATAAATAAAATATTTCTTAGTTGTAGATGGACAAAATACCTTTATTTTTTCTTTATTTATTTTTATGTGGTGCTGAGGATTAAAACAAGTGCCTCATCTGCACCAGGCAAGCACTCCACCACTGAGCCACAACTGCAGCCCCCCTCCACAACCATTTTGATTTTGATACTTCGCAAAAATTAGTGCCATTAAATTTTGTCTAAAATGCAATAAAATGCCACTCCAAAAATATGGTCAATATTATGATTTTTCTAGATAATTATTACATAGCAATATCCCATAGTGGATGGCAATAAAAGCACGTCAGTAGAGAATCAGGCTATCCTCAAGCCATAGTAAAGTGTTCAAGTGTTTTAAATATGACACTATTGAACTTGCATTTTGGAATTATCACCTAGTTACTTTATGGAAAATAGACTAGAAATTGGTAAGACTGGAGATAGCAAGGATGGTTACAGTAACACCGGTAAGAAACAACTTTGAAAGGGTTCTTTTCCCAGTATTATAGCAAACAAGGCTATTTAGACCAATTATGACACCATCCTCCATCTCCTCAAAAACTACTGAAGTGATGAATTAAAAAGAAACCAAAAAAAAAAGAAAAACTTCTTAACAAGTATCAAATAACTGACAAAATGGAAGGGAATTATCAAGCCACAATCTAGATAAAAGTAGAAATCCAAAGAAGTAATCATGGTACCACAGCTGGATTTACCTAAAGTGAATAACCTTAATGTCAGGGCAACCATGTATCAATCACCTCCCCATCCCCACGGAGAGACTATAAGGAAAGTTATCAATGCATAAAGCAAGGAAAAGGCAGAGGGATCATTCCTAAGTAATTGATATCCAAGCTATCCCTTTACAGATTTCTAGTTCAAATTCACAACACCTGAATGGTTGGGAAAATATTGTGAACCATGAATTTAGTTTTAAGTGGACTCAATCTAGTAATTTTCTAGATGCCAGGTAGCAGGAAACCCAAAATATTATGGAAAAAATGCACCAGCAGTGTAGGGCTTAAAGAAATTCAACATAAATTTTTAAAAATATATTTTTTTAGATGTTGATGAACCTTTATTTTATTCATTTATTTATATGTGGTGCTGAGAATCAAACCCAGTGCCTCCCACATGTTATGCAAGCACTCTACCACTCAGTCACATCCCCAGCCCTCAACATAATTTTTAAGGACAATTACCTAGTAAAAACCTAACACACAAGAAAAAAAAATAGGGGAGGGGAGGGGGATAGTAGGGGATAGGAAAGGTAGCAGAATACAACAGTCACTAATATGGCATTATGTAAAAATGTGGATGTGTAACCGATGTGATTCTGCAATTTGTATTTGGGGTAAAAATGGGAGTTCATAACCCACTTGAATCAAATGTATGAAAGATGATATGTCATGAGCTTTGTAATGTTTTGAACAATCAATAAAAAAAAAAAGAAAAGAAAATATAAAAATGATCAGAAATAGCAGCCAGCTGTACACAGACTTCATAAGTGTTTGGTCTTAGACTGATACATGATAATTTTAACATCGGTTGTATCAATAAAGATTCATTTATTATGAAAAAGCTGAAATACAAGGGAAATTGTTTACTAGGAATTCAGGAGAGATACTAGAATGAATTGGAGGGAGAGGTGCAGTTGGGAGATGGGGATGGAAAGAGAACACAGAGCAAAGCTTTCTTCATGTATACCACAAAATATAAATGAAACATCTTCCCAAAAGAAGGAAAAGAAAATACTGTCTCTCCCTAAACCAAACTTGATTCTAATAAAACTACTTAGGCAAATTGCATGACTATACTTTATCCCAACAAGGATTTCTGATAATCTGGTCTACCAGGAAACAAAAGGGAAGAGGAAAGAAAGTTTTGCAAGAGTAGACTTTTGTAAATATTTAGTATTGTTAATAGGAGAAAGAACAGAAAATGGTTGAGTGACTGTGTGGGAACAGGCCACTGTGAGCTGAGAAGTGTCTATACTTCTTACCAGATGAGGGCAACACACTACTATTATTCTAATATAAAGAATCATTACATATATTTATTTGTTTCAGGAAAGATACAAGTTAATCTAGATAGATCAAAAAGGTTTTAAAGTTCTTGGAGACAACTGTTCTGCCTTTGCCAAAGATGTGGATGGTCTTGGTAACATTTATGCCAAAACAAAGACTGAAATAATTTTAGTAAATTCCACACTATTCATATAGCACATAAGTATAGCTTCTCTGGAAAACCAATCTACGTTTTTGTTTTTGTTTTTTTTTAAATTCACTTCCTTTCACTATAAAAGGGAAGAAAATGACTCAAAGCCACTTTCCATTTCCTTGAATGCTCTGGGAAAGTAGGGCCTAGTCCTAGTACTTTATTTACTTAAATTTTAAGGCACAGAAAACTAACAGTATAACACTCTCTCAAAACCACCTATAATATTAAAGACATCTATCTATTATATCCCAAAATATATAACTTACCCTGCTCCAAATTTGCTGAAATCTCTCTTAGATTGTAGAGTATATATGGTTAAACCGAGAAATACTGTAGTAGTCAGTACAAAAGCTTGCAGAATTATATATACATCGTAGAAAGTAACTGTAAAATTAAGAAATTGATTAAAATGTACATAAACATCCTCAATATAAAACTGTTATATTTAAAATAACATTTCATGTTATTTAACAGAAATGTTTCATTTCTCCTATACTACTCACCAATAAAAAAGACTCCTTATTCAGAGATGGACTAGCTAACATTACGTAACATTAATAGATAACAACACTAAAAGTAAGTTATTTTAATATTTCCTTTATGTTGAGAAGCTTCAATTCTACTTATTTTGGTATTTCTTAGCATTTTAATATTCTAATTCTTTTTCAAAAGGTAAACCAAAAATATAAATTCAACAAAAATGATATTAAAAATAGTAATGTCAAAATAGGAAGAGAGAAATATATAAACCATAAAGATTAACAATTTGCCATTATTGAGAGTAATAGTTAATGCCGAACTTTTTTGGTACCCAACGCTAACCATTTAAAAATAATCAGAATTGTTATTAACTCACTGAAATATTTTACTTGAAGCATTTCACAGAGTACATTTGTGTAATGAAACAAATTTGACATTTGGCCTCTGAATTCACTTAATACAAAATATAGAAACAGAAATTACTGCTGTTTCTTGTAGTATCACTTAGTGAATAAAACATGAAGGTACAGCAGTAGACGTGGTTCAATGCAGGCAATTCTTAGGAAGCTAAACTCGTGATGAAAAGCACACAGCTCAAAACAAATGTTCTCAATTCTTCTGAATTTCTTGTAAATTAGGGAAAAGATCAGCCATGGTTGTCTTATTTTTTTTATAAATATGTAAACAGAAATGAAATATTGTTCTTCATTCCTTTAGTTTTCCTTAAACTTTTCCACTTCCTCTAAGCTCTGCTGAACTATGTAAAGTATAAACATTTGATTTTTGCTTATATCTTAGGCAATATTTATCTTATGCCATGTTTTTAAAATACAACATTCCATGCTATTAAACTTTAACCCCAAGTTTTTTTTTACCTGAAAGATTTATCCACATTATAAAAGGTTACTATAACAAAAAGAAGCACAATTATGACTTACCCACAACTGCCACAGTCAGAGCTTCCAACAGTGTCTAAGAAAAAGAAAGTGAAATTAAAAAATGCATGTAAAATATATACCACTTCATGTATATTTTCTAATTTCTAGTAGGTCAATGGGATTCTGTGTGCATGATCTCATTTTTGCTTCAGAGCAGTCTGGTGAAGTATGTGAGACAGTTATCAAGCTCACCATAATGAAAATTATGTGAGAATATTTAAACTCTAAATATGGTTCCATGACCCTCTAAGCCCTAATCAAATTTTTCATATCTGTAATAGTGGAAATAATACAGGAAATTCTGTTTTTCTTACTAAGATAATGAAATATAAATGATACTGCAAATCATATGTTTTATAAAAACCTCAGTATCTAACAAATACAAACATAAAGATAAAATATTTAGGTAGTACTTCGGTGTGTAAGTCTTAAAACTGTCTCTCTCTTCCCTAGTAACATAATTTTTACATGGACACCTGGCTGTTCAGATTTAACATTACATTTTCAGTCTCCCTTGTTGCTAGGCCTGGTTATATAACTATACTGTAGCCAATTTAAGGTGAGTAGAGAAGGATACATTTTCCAGATTGTGCTCTAAAAGAACATAACTTGCTCTTCTCTCTTTTTCTTTTCTTTTTCCTTCCTTCTTTCCTTCTTTTTCTTTTCTTTTCTTTTCTTTTGTAACTGACACTATGTGGATATGGTGGTGAGCTGTCTTATACCATGCAATATGTTAGGAATGCATAAACTGGAACAGGAACCTGGGAGTTGTTAAATAGTCAAAATAGTCATTCAAATTTTTATATAAAAGAGAAACAAACTAAGTTGTTATTATTTTTAACTTTTTAAAAACATTTTTAGTTGTAAATGGACACAATACTTTTATTTTATTTATGGTGCTAAGGATGGAACCCAGTGCCCCAGGCATGTGAGGCAAGCTGAGCCACAACCCCAGTCCTAACCTGTTATTCTGACATTGTTTAAGCCAAGTAACAAGAAGCTGAATCCATATTTAAATAAAAATTGGAGGATATTGAGCCTTGTCCTCTAGCCTCTCTTTCCGCTTATTTATATTATTTTTACTTTGTCTTACATTCTTACTCTAGATAGACTTGTTATCAACCATCGGGTCAACCACATTGCAAAGGCAAAGCCCAAAGTAACAGGAGTGGCTGTATAATCATACTTATGGTAGAAGGATTCCCTGTACTTCATCCTACCTGAAATCAACAAATTATCAGAATCAGAGCAAAAATGGTATTTAAAATTGTACATAGATACGGAGGCAATGAAGCTGCTGCCATATTTTAATGTTGTTGGTATTGCCAGGGAAATGGTGGCAAAGATGATAAAAACATTTTTTTCCTAGGCAATATAATTGTATTACATTCTTGATATTTGTGACGTGATTTTAGGAAAGAAATCCCACACCATATTCAAATATATGAAGGAGATAGAATAATATAAATAGTAGTAGTAAAGATAAAACTAGAAAGATATAATGTCACCCCAAAATAACACCCTCCTTTAAAACACACACACACACACACACACACAGATTTTATAGGACAGGGTAAGATTTGCTTCTTTCTTATTTTGGTGCAACAAGACAGAAACAAAATTGAACAAACAAAAGACCAAAAATCTAGTAGACAGAGGTCACTGAATAATCTGAAGAGATGTATTTTACATATTTCCTTATCAGTGAAACCACTTCTAGTTATGGGCATGTCAAACAGGTTTGGCAATAAGTGAACATTTTTCTTATAAGCATTTGGCTGATGATTTTCAAGGGAGGCCTCTCCACTGGGCAAAAACTTGCCTGTGACTTCTTTCTTCATAGAAATCAGTCCTTGTTAAAATAAACTGTGAAAAGGAAATCCATATGATCCCATTTTTTGGTGCCTCTTTCATCTGTCCTAGCACATAGCTAACTGGGCCAGAAGCTAGAATCTGGCCCATGGACTAGCAATCCAGAATTGTCTAACAATCTACAATGGGACCTGTACCAAAACTAACTATGCCCATCAGGTTCTTTCTCACTCAGGAAACCAAATTCTAGATAATGAAGCAATGGCAGCAGGAGCTAAAGCTGAAAGGTAACTGAACTATGTGTGGGCCAACGATGGTCATGTTAAAATGAAAGACAAAAAAAGAAAACAATGTTTAAGGACAGTTGTGAGAGAGCTGTGACAGGACAAGGGGAAAGGGACCACAAACTGGTACCACTGAATTCCCTACAATAGCATAATTTCTAGAACCTTTCTCTAGTTCCTCTTGTTAAGATCTGATGGGTTTGGATTGGTTCTTAGACTCTTATATTCTTAAAATAAACTCATAGTATCTGAGATAACTTGCGTTTGGACTGATAACCTTACAAACAGAAGAGCTTAAAATTTAAATGAATAACCTCTCTTATAATTGAAATTTCCAAAGTCATGAGCTTTTTCTTCTTATATTAACCCAAATTCATTATCAGAAATCACAACTTTCTTTAGTTCGAAGCACTTTAATCTGATCCATAGCTTTTTCACTATTACTTGAGACTTGTCCTCAAGTCTCTTTTTCTCCTTAATTACATTACCTCTACTTTGTCTTAAAAAGTAGACTCACTCTACCTAGATTTTATCCACTTGATAGACCACATCACAAAGGCAAAGTGAGAATTAATAGCAGTGGCTATTATTTACTACAAATATTCTTATTTTTAGTTTTGGAATGTTTTGAAGTAAATTTTCAAGTTAGAAACCAAAATCATACTGGCGATGAGAAGAAACAAAATAATGTAAAAATATGTTGAGTTTTACCAATCTTACTCAAACTCAAGAGATTTTATAGGCAGTATGGCCATAGCATTACGAATATCCCAGATCTGTCTACAGGTGACAAATGGGGTTTTAATTTCTACCTCTATTTCAACAAACACGACTTGAAGTTAGGTTCTCCTATCTATGAATTTTAAACAAGTTGGTAAAGCACATCATTTGAGGACAATGGTCTTTTAAAAGAATAGAGCAACAATAAAAAGTGACACTGGGGACTGGGACTTTGACTCAGTGGTACAGCGCTCGCCTGGCATGCATGAGTCACTGAGTTCGATCCTCAGCACCACATAAAAATAAAATAAAGGTACTGGATCTACCTGCAACTAAAAAAAGAAAAAGTGATACTGATCAGCTAAAAATAAAGAATTTGATTTAATTTCTATAAAATTAAGGTTCTAATAATAAATACTCCCCCAATCATAAAATATAAAGGTAGAAAGTATCACAGGGATTCTGTTAATATTTTCATTTTATATTTGAGACAAATGAGGTACAGAAAGGTTAAATGCCTTGCCACATGTCACATTAACAGGTAGTTACAAAGCTAGGTCATCTGGTTCCGATTTTTTTTTTTAATATTTATTTTTTAGTTGAAGTTGGACACAATACCTTTATTTTATTTATTTATTTTTACGTGGCACTGAGGATCGAATCCAGGGCCTCAAATGTGCTAGGCAAGCACTCTACTACTAAGTCACAACCCCAGCCCCTGATTTGGTATTTTTTCCATCTTATCCTAGCTAAAAACAACAGCAACAACAACAACAACAACAAAAAAAAACCCACAAATTTTGACAGTGACAAGTGTTTAAAATTCTAAAATCCTACAAAATTACAAGTGATTTCTTATACTACCCTAATTAAAATAAAACTCCATTTTGTTCTGTCATTGTTATGTCTGTTTTTGCATCCAATTAAGTAAATATTTTGAAAACCCTTATTGTTAAAGAAGCAAACATCACCAAAGTACTCACAAATCCAAAAAGCAGGTACAGGTTAAGAGGATGTTTATGTCTGTTTAAGGTTAATGCAAAAATCAAACCCAGAGATCCAAGGGCAAACACCAAAATCAAGGCAGGACTGAAAGACATAATATTACAAAAAGTTTCAAGTTTAAAAAGACCATAAATAGTGTTAGCCAATTTAATAAAATTTATCTGTATATTTTGTCAAAAACAAAACTAATTTTATAGGCGTTTACAGAAAAGAATTGAATTGTGTTTGTATATATCCTTTTGATCATATGTAATGTCTGAAAATGATTTATCCTATTACTTTACCTTTCATGTACAAATGTCCGTATAGACTCAAAAGATAAGAACACTGTAGAGGTCACCGTAGTTAAGAGAACTTGCAGAGAAAGTATGGTGTAGACTTTTCTGAGGAAAGCTAAAAGAGAAAAATATTACACGTGATTATTTTCTTAAGGATTTATAGAGAACTATAAGACCAAATTTCTTTAGAAAAATTGTTTTTACATGCATTCTTTCTTAAATCTTAGAGTTATCACTAACTAAAACTAGTAAAAAAGGAAAAGCCTCCAAAGTAATTAAAAACCCAAAGGGTATATATAATCCTCCCAAAAATGAGCTTAAAAAATTAAATTAACTGGCCAGATTGTGTTTTCATCAAAACAAAAGGAAAATGCCAAATGCCTATTTGTACACAATAGCATACAAAAAAGCAAATGATTAAAAACAGAACAGTTTGACAAAAATGGCTATTTGTCAGCTAATTCTCATCCACTCCTAGTACTTGTGGACCAGTTCTTAGTTACTCTAAAGTAATGGTCCATGTTACTGTTGAATATAATCTGAGAATGCCTAAAAAATGGTTTAAAAAACATGTACTACAAAGCTGAGATACAATACCAATCCTCCTCAAACTCTTCCAAAAAATTGAGGAGAAAACACTTCAAACTCATTCTGTGAGACCAGCATTACTCTGATATCAAAGCCAAAGGTACTACAAGAAAACTATAAAGCAATATGCTTGATAAATATTAATGCAAAAATCCTCAACACAACACTAGCAAACAGGATTCATGAGTACATTAAATGGACTATATGTCATGACCAAATGTGATTTATTCCTGAGATGTTCAATATATGAAAATCTACTGATGTGGTTACAGAATTGTTAGAGTCTGTAAACAAGTCAAAATAACACCTGGCATTTTGCCAGGGGAATGTTAAAGTTCGTAAACAAGTCTGGATGGTGCCTGGCAAAATGTCAGAGGGAGTGGTTTGAGAAGTAACAAAACCGAGCCATTAGGTGTAGAGATTCCTGATTGGTTGACTGATGTATCTAGTTTATGCTAATTAGATAAGCTGTGTGGAATGTATAAATACTGCTCCTGTCCTGCAATAAACGGCTTCCACTCCTGCTGTATCAATCTACACAAGTTGTTCGTCACCCCCCGGTTATTTTGCTGCAGCTGGACTGCGGCACAGAATGATGGGGTGGAAGGGAAACATGATCAACTTAATTTATGCAGAAAAAGCATATGGCAAAAGTTCTACATCCTTTCATGTTGTAAGTACTCAATAAACTAAGTCTTGAAAAACTACCTTTTCACAATAAAGGCCACAGATGAAAAGCCCACGCTAACATCACACATGGTGAAAAACTGCATGTTCTTCCTCTAAGACAGGAATAAGTCAAGGGTGCCTATTTTTGCCACTTCTATTCAACATAGCACTGAAAGTCCCAACCAAAGCAACTGGTCAAGGAAAAGAAATAAAGGCATCCAAAATGGAAAGAAAGAAGTACAATTATGTCTGTTCACATTAATATGAATGTGATCTTACATAAATAAAACTCTAAAAATTTCATAACAAATGAATTAAGCAAGTCGTGAGAGAGAATGTTAACTTGCAGAAGTCATTTGCAACTCTCTACACTCACAGGAGAAAGCTGAAAAGGATATTAAGAAAACAATTCTATTTGGAATTGCATTAACAAGAATAAAACATTTAGAGAAAAACCTAACCAAGAAGACAAACATGAAAAGTATAAAACATTCCTGAAAGAAATTACAAAAGACAAAAAAATAGAAAGATATCCTATGTTCACAGAAGACTTAATATTAAGATATACTATCCAAAACGGTCTAGAGATTTTATGCAATTCCTATCAAAAATTTCCACAGCGTTGTTAGCAGAAACACAAAATTCATCCTAAAATTCACATGGAATCTCAAGGAATCACAAATAGCAAAAAAATATTTAAGGGTTGGGGTTGTAGCTCAGTGGTAGAGCACTTGTTTCACATGTGTAAGGCACTGGGTTTGATCCTTAGCACCACATAAAAATAAAGATATTGTATCCATCTATAACTAAAAAATTTTTTTAAAATAATATTTAAAAAGAACAAACTTTCTCACACTTCTTGATTTCAAAACTCATTACAAAGCTACGGTAATCAAAAGAGCGTGGCATTGGCATACAGACAGACACATAGACCAATGGAATAAAACCTTGTACATATCAAAAAAATCACTCCATGGAAAAAAGATGAAAGTCTCTTTAATAAATGATGCTGGGAAAATTGGATATACACATGCAAAAAGAATGAAGTTGAACCCTTACTTAACACCACATACAAAAATTACCTAAAGATGGATCAAAGACCTAAATGAAATACCTAACACTATTAAAGTCTTAGAAGAAAACAAGGAAAAAATGTCATGCATTGGGCTTGGCAATATGGTTTCTTAACATAACACCAAAGAATACAGGCAACAAAAGGAAACTTAGATTAAAGGACTAGATTAAAAAAAATCTGTATATCAAAGGGCATAATCAATGGAGTTGAAAGGCAACTCACTGAATGGGTTGCAAATCATATATTTGATAAGGGGTTAATATCTAGACTATGTAAAGAAATTCTAGAATTTAACAACAGAAAACAAATAATCTGATTCAAAAATGGACAACATCTAGTAAATAAGAAGACTAGTTATGACTGGGAAAAATAATTGTGAAAGAGGTATCTGATAAAGGGATATTATTCAAACTAAACAAGAACTCTTAAAACCCAACAATAAGAAAACAACCTTACTAAAATATGGATAAAAGACTTGAATAGACACCTCACTAAAGAAAACAGGTAGCAAATAAACATATAAAAAGATGCTCAATATCATGTTACTAGAGAATTTCAAATTAAAGCAATGAGCTACAACTACACCCCTATTAGAATAGCCAAAATCCAAAATACTGACAACATCAAATTCTGGTGAAGATGAAGAATAAGAACGATCATTCATTGCTAATGGGAATGCAAATTGTGGAATATAATTTGGTGCTTTCTTACAAAACTAAATATACTTTGATTCATGTGACCCAGCAATTGTACACCTTGGTATTTACCCACATGAGCTGAAAACATGTTCACACAAGAACCTGCACATGAATTTTACAAAACAGCTTTATTTATAACTGCTTCAAAACTTAGAACCAGTCAAGATGTCCTTCAGAAGGTGAATCAATAAACTGGTATATCTAAACAATGGAATATTCTTCAGAATAAAAAGGAAATGGGGGCTGAGGTTATAGTTCAGTTGGTAGAGCGCTTGCCTAGCATGTGTGAGGTACTGGGTTCAATCCTCAGCATCACATAAAAATAAAATATAGGTATAGTGTCTATCTACCATAATATATATATATATATATATATATATATAT
>NW_025999853.1:40952293-40987602 GCF_001458135.2 Marmota marmota marmota | reverse complement strand
ATATATATATAATATATATATATACATATATATATAAATATATATATATTTAAAAGTAAATGAGCTATTGAGTATGAAAGGTCATGTAGAACCATCTTAAATGGGTATTATAGTAGTAAGTAAAAGAAGACAATCTGATAAAATTACACATTGTATGATTTCAACTATGCTTCCAAAGGATTCTGGAATGTCTTAGCATTATGGAAAAGGCAAAATTATGGAGACATGAAAAGATGAGTGGTTGCCAGAGGTTAGCAGGAGGGAGAGATAAGCAGGCAGAGCACAGAGAATTTTTTAAGGCAGTGAAAACTATCCTGTATGATACCATAATGGCAAACAGATGTCATCATACATTTGTCAGAATCCATAAAACATATAACATCAAGAGCAAACCCTAGAATGAACTATGGACTTTGGCTGATTCTATATCAACTAGATTCATTGACTGTAGCAAATATACCTCCCTGGTGTAGGATGTTGATTCAGGCAAGAGACTTTGTAGGGGAGCAAGGGATATGTAACAAATCTATACCTTCTGCTCAATTTTGCTATGAACCTAAAATTGCTTTAATAAAACCTATTTTCTAAAAACTTAGTCAAAGGACTTGAATAAAATTTCTCCAAGGAATATAGACAAATGGCCCACAAGCATACTTTAAAAATGTTCAATATCACTATCATTGGGGAAATACAAATCAAAACGAAAATGAGTTATCAGTCTACAATCATTTGGATGACAATTTTCAATTAAAAAAAACATAGAAAATAATATGTATTGGCAAGGATGTGAAGAAATCTGAACCCTTGTATGTTGTTGGTGAGAATGTAAAATGGTATGGCAGTTCCTTAAAAAATTAAAAATACATTTACCATATAATCCAACAATTATATTTCTGGGTGTATATTCAAAATAAAACAGGGTCTCAAGAGATAATTGCACATCTATATTCATAACAGCCTTCACAATGGCAATAGATAGAATTAATGCAAATACTTCCATCAATGGATGGATAAATAAAATTTGTTATATACATACAATGTAATATTATTCAGCCTAAAAAGTAAGGAAATTCTGACATGTGTTCAACATGGATGCACCTTAAAGATATGCTAATTGAAATAATTCAGTTAACAAAAAGACAATGTGTTTATGATTCCATTCATGAGGTATTTATTTAGGGGGGGATTAAACTCAAGGGCACTCAACCACTGAGCCACATTCCCTGCCCTATTTTGTATTTTATTTAGAGACAGGGTCTCACTGAGTTGCTTAGTGCCTGGCTTTTGCAGAGGCTGGCTTTGAACTTGTGATCCTCCTGCTTCAGCCTACTGAGCTGCTGGGATTACAGGCAGTTGGCCAGGGTGCCTGGCCATATGAGGTATTCAGGGTAGTTAAATTTTATATACAGGAAGTATAATGATGGTGATGGTGATGGTGGTGGTGGTAAGTTCTGGAGATTGGAAGTACAACAATGTGAAAATACTTAATACTATTGAAATGTACACTTAAAAATGGTTAAGATGGTAATTTGGTAATTTTTTTGTTATATTTGTTTTGCCACAATTTAGAAAACAAATTTAATGCTGAGCTCATTTATTAAAATAATTTCAAAACTCAATCCTTGAAATATCAATGCTAAGCATCCAGATTTTTTATAATGTATCAGAGCTATCTTCATAATTCCTTTTCCAGAACCAGCGCCAGCTGCCCAGACAGGCTGAAAATCTGGGCCAGCTTCTAAGATCAAGAGGATGAACTAGGGCGGACAATGAATTCCACTTACATGTCACTGAGCACTTTAAATTCGAAATAATGTTGGCCCATAGGATTCTGTATAACAATCTAAACCTAACATGGGCCTTTAGACTGAGTTAGGAAGTTTCTATTTCCAGCATCTGCCCCAGTAATAGTCAAACATGTTGAATTCTAGGCCTTGAAAAAAGAAAATAGAGCAACAGATAAGGTCTGGACCTGAAGGAGCTTGCAGTCCAGCAAAGCAGACAGACAAGAAAATAAAGACTTTCAACATGTTTACGCCCCTTAAAGCAAACACATGAAGTAAGTGGCTCCATATGGGTGGACGTCATAAGGCTCACATAGTTAACTGATTTTTATCAAAGTGACCCTTCGTTTCTCTTAATTTAAAGATGCCAAATTGAGGCTGCTGCGGTTTTCGGGCGCCCGCTGCTGCTCCGCGGGCTCCGGCTCTGCTCGGGAGCTCAGCACCCAGCGCCTCCGGGCGACGCTGGGGAACTGAATCCCAGGAGCCCCAGCTCCCAGGGGAGACGCCGGCCTCTGCGGGCCGGCGGGACAGCACCTACCCATTCGGATGTGCACGCTGGCGGAGGCCACGCAGCTGCCATAGTTGAAGTCATCCTCGATTGAGGAGCAAGGGTAGCGGGGGTCAGGGTCGCCCATGGCGACAACACAACCCCTTCACTCCTGGGCGGACCGAGCCAGGGCGACAACAGTGACCACAACGGCCTTCAACCTGCTTCCGGGATGAAGCGATCAGCCAGAACTAGCCGAGCTGCCTCGGTGGGACGAGCCCCGAGCTGGTCGATGACCTCACCTTAAAGATTGCAGTTAGTCTGAAAAAAGGAGACTGCTGCAGGTTCGGATAAGAGAGAAAACGGATAGCACTTCCACCGTCATTTACAGGGAAACTTTTCTCAATAAATTTTTAGATTCTCTCTCCAGGAAAGTTGCTAAAAGTGTTAAAAGAGTATAAATACCCATTTCATTCGTTCACTTCAATAATCATACCAGAGAGCTTTTAATTGTATCATTATTAATAATAATCCAACATTTATTGGGCACTTTCTATTAACCATACTTTCTGAGTGAAAAAATGCTTATTCCTGAAAGGCAACAAGAGCCAACTAGAGAACAGTGTGTGGGTAGGTCCTCAAGGAACCATTTGCAAAGACTGAGAGGACAAAGCTTAGTCAGTGTAGGGGACAGATGGCAAAGACTGAGACTGGATAAAGTTCAGATCCCTGACTGCCAATGTACATACAGCACATTGGAATAGGTCATAATCAAAAGCAGGGAAAGGAGGATAGTGTACTACGAGAGAAGATGGTGGCAAATACAGTGGATCAAAATATTCATGATTTTGTTGTCATTTCTGTACAAACATGAGGTGTAGACATGCCCAGAATAATACCATCCCAAGTTCCCTTTGATAGGGGACAGACAAATGCAAGTAGTGGGAACATGAGATTAAGAGGAAAAGTCTATAAAATGGGCCTCCTGTGCTGCCCTGAACCCCACATGCTTTCTTTTCCAAGAAGCAATTTACCTTCAGCCTAGGTTGGCTTAAGTGGCCAGGATTTGTCACATTCTTCAACAAACTACCTGTTTTCTGCAGGAGAAATGCAGGTTAGAAATAATGTCAATAAGAACACAAGTTACCCTGAAGGGGGATACTTTTGCGACCCCTTTCACAGTTCAGATCCTGAAACTTGGGGAAAGATAAGAATAATTCCTTTTAATCATATGATCTGTAAGAATTTACGGTAATTTGGGCCAGAGTTGTCATGGCAGTGGGAACTTGAAAGTCTGATGTCATCTAGCTGTCAGTAAGAAGTCAAGAGGTGGACCTGCATGGGAGTCTCTGAAAACTTCTCTGGGATTGCCAATAAAACTGGAGTACTGGAAAGACACACTGTCCCTCTCCTCTCTGAGAGGACCCATTCTCTCCCTTGAGAATGTCTCCTTTACTTGTTCCTATACCTTCTAATAAATACATTGCCTATTACTAAATGACCTGTCTGGAATCTTTCTGACTTGAAAGCAAGAATCAGGATTTGAGGAAGGGGTGGTTCTTCGTGATGTCTCAATTTCCCAGAAGAACCCAGCTCTGTAACATCTTGAAATGTTTTTGATGCATTTACTTTGCTTCACACACATTGTTCAGTCCTTGTTTTAGCCTAAGCACCCAAAAGGTCAAAAGGCAAATGAGACTCAGAATAGTTGAGGAACAATCTATTCTGAAATTAAATCCTTAATGCTATCAATAGCTTTTATCATTAGTTTCTCAAAATCTGCTCCCTCAGTTTAGATAAGAAAGTTATCTTGTGACAATAAAGAGTTTACTTACAGGCATGGAATCCAATAGCTTAGTATCGTATTGTTCCTCTATTTCTTCTAAAGCTATACTTTTAAGGAAAGTATTTTGTAAATAAAATCTCTGCTCTAAAATAAATTTTAGTAGTTTTAAAGACCTGTCTATATGCTTCCTCTTCTTTCTGTCTGCTCCTCTTTCTCCTCTAGTCATCTAATATTTGTTTTACAACCCCCTAGTTAAAATCTACTGTGGACTATTCTTGGACTATAATTCTGTCCTTATCCCTGGATTAGCTAGAAAACACATACTTTTTTTGTTTTTGTTTTTGCTTGTGGATAATAACCTGCATTTAATACTAAAGGCAGTAGAGATATAAAATGCAACTATCTTTCCATTTTTAAAATTGTTTTATCTACAACTCAACTTTAAGGGCCAGAGTATAGGAGGTTTATAAGTCTTATGGATTACTAAAAAAGAGCCTGAGGTTTTAGAGTCAAATAAATTTGAATCTGAAACTTAATACACTTGCTTTCAAGCACCTAAATCAATTCTCCAGGCATTACTCCAATGTAAAATAAAAATTTGAATATGTAAACTGCAGAGTGCTAGAGTTTTAAAGGAGATACCGTGTAAAGCTTTCAGCTCTGTGATTGTAGGTATTCAATAAAGTTACCTTTCTCCCTCATTGAATCTTACAAGAAAAATAGGAATGATTGCTATTTAGGAATGGGGAGATTATCAGAAGGCAGGAGGAAAGGAGTGGGGGTGAGAATGGCCAGTGGTAGGAATGAACATAACCATCAGAAAATAGTCTTCTAAAGAATCTTGAATGGTATGACTCTATTTTGTAACGGAGAGCCACTGACACCTCTTTTAAAGGAATAATGTGATGAAAACTCTATTTAATGTGGATTTATCTGGAGATAAAACGAATTGGGAGAAAGCTAAGCTGAAAGGCCATATAGTTTTTTTTAAATATATCTTTAGTTGTTGATGGACCTTTATTTTATTCATATATTTATATATAATGCTGAGAATCAAACTCAGTGCCTCACACATGCTAGGCAAATGCTCTATCACTGAGCCATTACACCAGCCCCAGCCATGTAGTTTCGTACTTAGTCAAATTTCCTGTCTGTAACGAGCAGATTGCACTGATACCTTCTTTGAGGAGTACTCTTGTGGTAATGAATGTATGGTATGATTTTAAAAATGTTTGGGTTTTGTTTCTGATTTTTGCCACAGAACTTCAAAACTCCTTGGGATTTCTATAGTAATAAGAGTGTTTTTGTTATTAACAATGAGGCCTGTTCCAATGTATTTGAATCTATCTAATGATGTGATTTATAGTGAGCACCTTGGTAGTTTCAAGGAAGAGACTGCCCGTGCCAGAATGACCTTCCTCTAGCCAATAATAATCACATCTACCATTACATCATTCTTCAGTGGCCTTGTTGCCTCTCTATGCAATCCAGTTTCCATGTCTGTCTCACATTCTGCCAGATATAGTTGTATAATTTAAACTACAGTTTTGAACAGGGTTTAGTCTCTTTTTCATAAGTTTTATAAGAACTCAACAAACCAGAGAGTATTACTGAATTTCTGTCAATATGTTATCTAGGATGTAGTTTGTTGCAAGTAAGATTCCTAGCTTAAAAACTGTTTATTTTTGTTTATTTTTAGTTATAGATGGACACAATATCTTTATTTTGTTTATTTATTTTTATATGGTGCTGAGGATCGAACCCAGTGCCTCACATGTTCGAGGCAAGTGCTCTGCCACTGAGCTACAACTCCAGCCCCTTAAAAACTGTTTTAAGAAGGGTATTTAGCTTGTATAAGTCCATAAGCAAGATAGGATTCAGACACAGAACAAATGAACTGATCAATGACCTTATCAAGGACCCAGTTTTTCCTCTTATTAGATCATTCCCAGGGCTCATTTCATTCTAATATTGACCTCTATGTGATTGCAAAAATGGCTCCCAGAAATGACCAGAGTTGCTATATGTTCCTGTTCAGATAGAGTTAGAGAGTAAGAGAGGTCTGATAGAATTTCCCCAAGCTATAAATGGGGATTAAGTCATAACTTAGCCCAAATCTGAGCATATGGATCTAAGTAAGCTTAAATTTGAAGTCACAGTAGACCTTAGCCATGTTGAAAAAATATACTGGTAAGCAAATAGCAAGTATAAAAGCTTTGATGTGGGACTTTCCTGGTTCTGCTCAGGGCCAGCAGGGAGAAAGTAGCTAAGGCAGAGAAAGAAACAAGTTCACGGGGTAAAGGGCAAAGGAGCGGAATGGGAAGGGGAGGTAGAATGCAGTTCACCGAAAGAGTCAAACTTTTATTGACTGAGGTTAGGAGTCACTGCAGACTTCTCAACAGAAGAATGACATTATTAGTCAAGATTTAAAAGGGTCGATCCACTGCAATATGGAAGAAAGGCTGTATGGAAGCTGCTCTTGGAGACTACAATAATAATCCAGACAAGATAGGAAGGTGGCTCAAACCGGGAGAAGCAGAGTCAGGAAAATGGTCAGATTCTAGATATTTTCTGAATAAACAGTATTTGCTTGCAAATTAAATATGCACTATAAGGAAATTGAGGAGTCAAGGATGACTCTAGTTTGGAACTAGAAAGATGGAGTTGTGCTAACCTAGACAGGAAGAATATGGGAAGAACAGGTTCAGGAGACAGGATCAAGCGTTGAATTTTGCTCTTGTCTCTGGAGTTCAAAAGAGAAGTCTGGGATAGACACATAAACTTGTCTTTGGTACACAGATGGTACTTAAAACCTTGAAACTGATTGAGATCACCAAGGGAGTCAGTATAGAACCAGAGGTTGAGCTGCATGACATTTCCACTTTAACAGTTCAGGAGGAAGAGGAGGAACAGAAGAGGAATATGCAGTGGGAGGTAAGTGGAAAACGTGAGAGAATGTGATATCCTGGAAGTCAGATGAAGAAAGTGTCCAAGAAGGAGGGGGGGATCAAGTGTGTCAAAAACTACTGACAGGATGGCATGGTGGTGCATGCCTGGAATCCCAGTGGCTCTGGAGGCTGAGGCAGGAGGATTGCATGCTCAATGCCCTAGAAAACTTAATGAGACCCTGTTTCAAAAAAAAAAAGGGTTGGAGATGTGGCTCAGTGGTAAAGTGTCCCTGGGTTCAATCCCCAATATCAGAAAAAAAAAAAAACTATGACAGATTAGGTAAGATGAGGACTGAAAATCCTATAGTATTTTGGTTACATTGTGGAGGACATGGCTGAACCTGAAAGATAGCACTTTCAATGGAGAGTAGGTTTAAGAGACCATAGGAGGAGAAAATTTGAATATAATGAGAACATCCAACTCTACCCTAAAAGGAAGCAAAGGGGCTAAAAAATGTGGCTCAGTGGTAGAGCATTTGCCTGGAATGTGCGAAGCCCTGGGTTTGGTCCCCAGCACCACCAAAAAGTGCAAAAAAAAAAAAAAAAATGGTGTGGTGAATGGAAGGAAGAAGTGGCACCAAATAATTTAGTTTTTTTAGGTGAAAGAAATGATATCATATTTGTATTGTATTGGAACTGAATAGTAGAGATAAGGAAAATAGCTGCCTTTGGTGCCTTTGATCCAGGAACAGGAATAGGACTGAGTTTACAAGTAAAAGAATTAGACTTAGATGGGAGCCTAGACATACCATTTATAGGAAAAGAGGAAAACTGTATGTTAGTACATATGTTAGTAGATAGGTGAATGTGGTAGGGAGATTCTGCAAAAGTTCCCCACCCCCCCATGATGCATCAGTATTCTCAGTAAACATTCTCAAGGTCATCAACTGAGCATGAGGATGGGGGAAGGTTATGGGGATTGAGGAGAGAAGAGAAAGCATAATATAATTTTCACAGACACTAGAAGAATAAATGGAATAAAGATGCATAGTATTAATCCTTGGCAGCATAAAAAGAGCCATAACTGATTTAAAAATGAGTTCAAAATAGCAGGATTAGTGGATTTTTAAAAATTGTTTTTGTCTTTTATAGCTACAGCACAGTACATGGATGCAGAGCCAAAACTTGGAAAGTTAGATGTAATCAAGATGGTAGGGGGCTGGGGATGTGGCTCAAGCGGTAGCGAGCTCGCCTGGCATGCGTGCGGCCCCGATTCAATCCTCAACACCACATACAAAGATGTTGTGTCCGCCAAAAACTAAAAACTAAAAAAATAATAATAATAAAAAGATGGTAGATTTGCCAGGAGAGTTCAGCAAAGTGAGAGATGAACCAGGCAACAGAGGTCATTCATAAGGAAGTGATTATAATAATTGACTGTGGACTTTATGGATAAAGAGAAAAGACGTCAAGAGGGTGGGGGCAGAAAAGAGGCAACATGATTTTAGATTCAATATCCTGGTAAAGGGAAGGGTTTTTTAAGTCAGAGCACTAGAGGGAATGATTTAGAAGAATAGGAGGTGTGGTGAGAGAGCAGAATCATGAAACAGAAGTTAGGGATAGCGTAAAGTTAATGATAATGACAAGACTGGGAGTAATCATTGACATGAGTGGCTGAAACAGAGAGTAGAGTGGAGCTCAAGGTCACTGGAGGAGAGGAATCAAGGAACTGAGAAGCAAGGTAGTGAAAAGTTCATCATCTATACTACATAGATGTTAAATCCCCTAGAAGTAATATAGGATTAGTATTGGAGAGAGTGACAGTAAGTCAGGAACTAGAGTCCAAAAATGAGGAAGAGGAATCAGGTTGGGAGAGAACCCTTGGGGGACAGCAACAGGGAAGATTAGTGAGTGCTGAAACTGATGACATAAAGTTGAAAACTCAAAGACAATTTTAGGATAGGGAGGGAACATGGTCTAATAACCCAGTACTGGAAATGCAGATTTTACATAACCTAGCTTTCACTTAAAATCCTTGCTTCTTGGTGAATTAGCAAAGCAGGCATTTCTGAGTGTTTGCCTCACTGTTATGGTTTGGCTCTTCAATGTTCCATAAAGGTTCACATGATAAAGGTTTGCTCACCAGCATCTGGTGCTACAGGGCAACGGTGGATCCTTTAGGAACTAGGGCCTAGTGGAGGGAAGTGAAGACATGCAGGGCATGCTCTTTCCCCTTTTGGCTTCCCAGCTACCTTGAGGAAAGCAACCTTCCCTACCACACACTCCCACCAGGAGGTACCTCCTTGTTATAGACCCCAAAGTAATGGAGGCCAAAGGACCATGAACTGAAACCCCCAAATAAAAGTTTCCTCCTTTTAAGTTGGTCAAGTCAGGTATTTTGTCACAGTGACAGGAAGCTAATGAACATACTCGCCTTCATTGACTTCCTGGTTTCTCTGCATATTTGAGTTTGCCTCTCCTGTTCTAGAAATTTAAGACTTTCTAAATACAGTACTTAATTGTTTTTTGTCTCTGATGCTCAACATATTCCGTAGCCCCTTTAAGAGATGGAATTTCAAAGGCATTTACACTTTGACAATAAAACCTTAGTCATTTGAATGAAGGGATATGGAAACTCCTGCCAAACAGCACAGATTTTCTCAATTTTCAAGTATGTTTTTATGGAATACTACTTTTTTGGAACTTCAGGTAGGGGTGCTAACTGCTAGTGCTAACTGGGCCATCTCCTCTTCCAGTCTTTAAAGTTGAGATTTTTCTCACCATTTTTGAAGCATTTCTCTCTCTTTTTTTTGGTCAGTGCACTTGTATCATGCCTATGGCAGGGTATGATGGTATAAACGATTGAAGATTTTAAAACAGCTATTTTTCTTAAATTCCATGATGAAGTAAAAGAAACATTTGGTGAAGCACTTTGAGAAAGGAAAAGATGGTCAAAGTTTTATCAGGAAAGTCTAAGGCGAAGAAAATGTACTAAAACTAAATCATAGTATAGAGGAGGGGCTGCCTTCTGAAACACTTTACTCTGATTTGCTTGGTGCCTCTAGTTTTTCTATTGTTGACCTCTATGCCCATCTTTCCCAGCAATCACTCCACGAATGCACTTTTTTTTTTTTTTCCATTGTTTAAATTTGATTAAGAGTTGGGAGGAAAATATGCCCAAAACTTGACAGGGGCTGTCTTCAGTTGAGTGGGGTCACAAGTGATTATTTTCTTCTTTTAATTTTTCTGGGGTTTCTAAGTGTTCCTAATGAACACATATCTCTTCTGACAGAACAACAAGATATAAACTTTTAATAGACCTCAAGACAGCCCTACGTGTTGGCGGACGCCTATAATCCCAGCAGCTCGGGAGGCTGAAGCAGGAGGATCACAAGTTCAAAGCCAGCCTCAGCAATTTAGCGAGGCCTTAAGCAACTTAGTGCAATCCTGTCTCAAAATTTAAAGGGCTGAAGGATGTAGCTCAGGGATAAAGCGCTCCAAGGTTAAATTCCCAGTTATTCCACCCGCTCCCCCACAAAAAAAGACATGAAGACAGAACTCATAATTATCCAGGCCAGAAGACAGCCCATCCCAGGACGGGCAGAAGGGATGGTGGGCGCACAAGTTCCTAAATCCTGAAATCCTGATCTTTCTCTTTGGTTGTTCTCTTGGGTCACACTCCACCCAGCGGAACAAAAGAACCCTTCAAAACAGGAAGCCAAACAAGAGCCAGAGGCAGGGAAACCTCATTGCCAGGCCCGAGGTCCTTAGGGGCACTCTAGGGAGCGGCACTTTGCGTCACGTGAGGACCGCCCCTTGTGGCGCCAGGGCACCTTATGTTCCGAGGTCTGGGCTGCGGTGGTGGAAGCAAGATTTCCGCGGTTGTGTAACGGGGCGAGGTGCTATCGAGAGGCCGGGGTTCTGCACCCCGCTGTGCCTCCAGCAGCAGCGCCATGGCGGGGAGCTGCGGGGCCTGCGGCGCGCTCTCGGCGCACACACTCCTGTTCGACCTGCCGCCCGCGCTGCTGGGCCAGCTGTGCGCGGTCCTGGACAGCTGCGATGGCGCGCTGGGCTGGCGCGGCCTGGGTGAGTGCTGGGCGGAGCGGGGCGGGGCGGCGGGGAGCCCAGCTGCGCGGCCCGGAGCTTCCCACCCGCACCGCCCCATCTCGGGCACAGGCTTCCCGAGACCCTCACGCTCGCTCGCTTTCCTTCCCGTCCAAAGAAACTTGGGAAGTCTTTGCGGCATAATCAAGTGAACTTGGGAAAGATACCTCAGGACAGCATCGAACTATTCCTGCCTTTTGGTTCGTGGTCTTCAAATAAGAACTTACGTATGATGTCTGTCATTGCGGAATCAATCCGGAATAGAATTTTCATAGTAAATCATTTTGAGAACTTTAACATGTTTATCCTTTGATGTTTACAGTGCGCTTCTGAGTCCCCAACTTACTTACAAATGAAACGCTAAAGTTAATTAGACTGTACTTTATTATCCTAGCTCTTAAACATATCTTGCTTATTTAACAACCTAGTGGAATGAAAGTTTATTCTGAAGAATGACTATTTAGAAAAATTGGTTTCAAAACTCCATTTTATGCAGATTGGAAAGTTGACCAACTGCCTTTTGGAAGTGTTGTGTGTAATCATCAGAAATAATTTCAGACAAAAATCTTTGTTTTGTACGGTGTTTTGGATTAGATTTGATAGCTCATGCTAAATGTGATTATGTCAAAACAGCTTTCATTGTCTGAAATAGTAATTTTTCTTACCAAGAATAGCAGAAAACCTATGAAGAGGAAGTTTTCTTGGTTTTGGATAAACAAAATGTGTACGGTTTCTGAAACTATAGCACTGGACTTCAAGTTATATAAAAATAATTTGTATATTTTAAGCTCTATAATCTTGAATTATGGCCCTTCAGTAAAACATCTCAGAAAGGGCACTTGACTCTGATTTATGGAAAGCATAGATTTTCAGCGTGCATTTGAGAGACAAGAGCTCTTCTCCACCAAATATGTCTGAGATGTTTTTGAGATAGAACATATATATTTGTACCTATAGATTTCCTAGAGTCATTGAATTTGTGCAGGAAACATGTTTTAGTTCAGTGCACAAGTAGTGAATAGGGCCAGGTAGATATCATAAATGAATGAAGCAGGTTGATGGAGACAGTGAAAATATGAAAACCTAAGTCCCATTAAAAAGGGGCAATCAGCATTCAGTCCCTGGGCATTGCTGCATTCCAGCAAGTGCAGCTTAATTTGCTGGAGATCTTTCTATTCCACAACACTGAAATCTAGATATTCTTGCTTTAAATAGGTGTCTTATATACCCTCTCCAGTTGCCCTGAAAGTTTGATGCTATCACCACCACCAGTGTTTTAACAGGTAAGGACACTGGAGTATAATTTGGTTCTGTAACTTGCCCAAGTTCACACAGCTGTGAGTGGCAGAGCTTGGACTTGAGCCATGACAGTAGATGCAAGGTTTGCACCCTTAACCACAGCAACTCTATACTTCCCCTCTGTGTCCTCTTTTTTCTGCTGCACCTCACAACCTCCCTAAACCATAGCATTTCTGGCTTCAAAAAGAAAAAAAAAATTCTGTGAGCTATTTAAATATACAGCCAAGTTTTCCTAGTTGTGGCAATAAATGAAGATGATTCAAGTTAGGACAAGAAAGGCTATCTCTTCAGAGCAAGCGAAACAGCCACCATTGCTATTACATTTGACAAAAGGCAAGCAGAAGAGTGGGAAGTTTTCAGGTGTGTCTGACTGCAGACTGGCTAATTCCAGGTGAGCCAGCATCCTCTCTGATTGTTTGGGTGTGCATATTTGGCTTTCTCTAATTGGTCTTAAGCTGAAAGTAGGAGCAGAAATTAAGCAAGTTTTTAGATATTGATCAAGTCCTGGCAGTTTGGGGCCAATTGCTAATTGTTTGGCTCCCTAGACTCATTGCTACAGATAGTAGTCTTGGACTGGTTACTGTAGCTAGAAGGCTAGCTTCTTGAGCTTGAGTTGATACTCATTATAGGCCAGAGTTTTATCTTTACATATAGTCTGGTCATTGTCCCTTTGATTCTCTAGGGGAGGGATCTAAAATATTTGCTCTTTGATATTCCAGCTATAATTCACTGTCAGGGAGTTATGCATATTAACTGCCTGAATCTTGTAGCTGGAAACTGACCAACTGCTTCACAAACTGTTAACTCAGCACTACGGAAGGATGCCCAGTTCAGGGTGTTCGGGGTAACTGAGTTAAATGTGCTGTTTGCCTATTGACACAGTGAAGGAAGAAAGTGGCAGTGGGATGCAGGAATGGAAAACTTGACCTTTAGGAGGGGAAGGAACAATGATAGAAAATACTGAACCAAAAGGCTGTGCTGGGGGTAGTGGGTGTAGCTCAGTGGCAGAATGCATGCTCAGCACAGAAGAGGCCCCGGTTTCCATCCTCAGGGTGAGCGCGTGCACGCACGCACACACACACACACACACACACACACACACACACGCACTGCACTTTTATGCTTAGGCCAGGTGAAATTCTGAAGGTACAGAGGGACCTCAATTTTAAATGGAAAACAATAACTGTAATAATAATAGGTGAAACTCTCTCAAGCTGATCAGGATTCTTGTGATGTGAACATCAGGCTACATTGACAGAGATGGCTCAGACATCGATCCTTGCAGCCCCCATATTATGATGCAGGATAAGGTAGGCCAGTGGCTGACACACTGGAATCACCCCTATCAGCTTTCAAATAGAAAATTGCCCCACCCACTCTTGGAGAAGCTAATTCAGTAAGTCTGGGCAGAGTTCCAGCATCTTTTGTTGCATGCCAAGTGAGTAGGAATCTGATGCTTGGCCTGGCTTGGGAACCATGGGTGAGGCCAAATTCTCTTCTACTTCACTTAATTCTTTTTACCTTTAAGAATATTCTACACATGACTCTTCACATCATTTTGTCAATTGTTGTTATTAAAAATAGTGTGATCCTGATATGATACCAGGTTGATGTTAATGACTTTATGGCTTTATGATAGGAGCA
The DNA here is from genome assembly GCF_001458135.2 of Marmota marmota marmota. Classification (NCBI taxonomy): domain Eukaryota; kingdom Metazoa; phylum Chordata; class Mammalia; order Rodentia; family Sciuridae; genus Marmota; species Marmota marmota. The sequence goes on along the minus strand of NW_025999853.1, from coordinate 40,973,610 downwards.
AGAGCCCTAATTAGAAAATGTTATTTACTTCATAGACTTCATAATAGATATACAGAACCTCTGGTGATGAGAAACTGATGTGACTCCATTTTTGAGAAACCAGCCTCTACCTCAGAGCAAAGCCTGTCCAAGGAAGGGGGTGTGACCCTTGTCCTTGGAAAAACCCACAGAGAGCTCCTAGGCACATACCCACCCTACTGAGTTGTTTGTCTACAAATAACAGGAGAGATCTGCGGTGCCAGATGTCCCTGACTCAGTTAGGCTAGGTGGTTTAGCACGTACACCCCTCATGGCTTTAACCAGTCAGTTCAAAGGAACCCCCCCTCTTGTACTAACCAATCACCCCTACCCAACTTGTTCCCGCCAGTGAGTGTGCTAATCAATGTTAAGAGTTGTTTGCTTTTCCTGAGGTGCGGAATGATTTGCTGTGTGTTGTTGTGACGCAAAGAGTATCCCCAAAAAACCTATAAATCCTCACTGAACAAAGGACTGGGACTCACTCCCTGGGACCACAGTGTTGGGAACGGTTGTGAGTCCAGGCTTGAGCTTGCAATAAAGACTCCTGTGTGATTGCATCCAATTCGGCTCTTGGAGGTCTATTGGGGTCCCATGAATCTGGCATTACAGTAACAACTCCTATTATTACATGACCTTACACAGATATTTAGCTTAAATTGGAGCAGCTCACACTATAAAACCTTGTAGCACTTATGATTAAAGGAGATGTCATTTTTTAGATTCTATATACAGGGTGATATTCAATTATCTTCTTCAAAAAGGAAAGAAAACTGTATAAGTTATTATTAATTACTTTAAAACAATTAAAATGTAAAATCATCTTAGAATATTGAACATTGAATAAAATTTTCAAATAATGGCAGTAATAACAATTGCTGTCTTCTATGAAGTGCTTATTATTTGACAGACACTATCCTAAGCATTTGACATGGATTATCTATTTACTTATCACAAAATTCTCTGAGATAGATTCTTTCCCTGTTTTAATTTTATTGATTGGAAAATTGATTATTAGAGAATTTAAGTAACTCACCTTAAGTCACAGTCTACTAAATGCCAGACTAGGATTCTAATCAAATGGTTGGACTTTAGGTCCCCTCCTCCTCCTCCTCCTCTTCCTCCTCCTCTCCTCCTCCTCCTCCTTCCTTTTTAAATTTTTAAATGATCCTTATTTTTAGAATAGTTTTAAATGTACAGAAAAAATTTAGAAGTTGGTATAAAGAGCTCCTATATCTACTCTATATCCTTCCCATATACTCTATACCCAGTTTCTCCTATTATTAACATCTTATATTAGTATAGTATCTTTGTTACAATATTGACACATTATTAATTAAAGTTCACATTTTATCTGTGCTTCCTTATTTTTTACCTCATGTGCTTTCTTTGTTCCAGGATTCCTTCTAGGTTGCCACATTACATTTAGTTTTATCCTTCACCTCCTCTTGACTGTGATGATTTCTGAGACTTTCCTTGTTTTGGATGACCTTGACAGCTTTGAGGAGTACTGGGTGTATTTCAGCTGGGATTTGTCTGATGCTTTTCTCATTAGTAGACAGGTTATGGATTTTGGGGTGAAGACCATAGAGGTAAAGCACCATTTTAATCACAGATATGTACTGTATATGTGAGTTATCACTGTTAACCAGAGCTGAGGATGTCTGTCAGGTATTGTCACTCTAAAATGACTCTGTCCTCCTCTCTCCATGTTGTACTCTTTGGAAGGCAGTCATTGTATGTAGCCCGTAGCTCCCCGCAACTCCTAAGGAGGAGAGAGATATATTTCCTTCCCTGAAAATAGAGTAGATACTGTTTTTTTTTTAAATACTATACTACTTCTCCCACCTTCCAATGTTCTCTTTAGATCTCACTTATACTCTAAGCTCCAATCTCATTGCTCTGTTCCCCTAAATGGTAAAATTCCTCAAAAGGGCTACTTATAGTCCAGTCCCTTTTTCTTCCTTGAAACTTCACCCATCATGTTTTCATTCCCCCTCCTCCTCTTGAAACTCCTCCTCACCATGGCTAAACCCAACCGTCATTTCTCAATATTTTTATTTGATCACTTGAAGCACATTCTTTACTTCTAGAACATTATACTTTCTGATATTCTTCTTACAAATTCTTCTTTGTCTCTTAGAGTGCCCCTGGGCTTAGTCCATGGATCTCTTCTCTTCTGTTTGTTTACTATACCAATTATTTTGAAAATTCCATCTATATGCCAATAATTCCCAAACTTTTAGCCTGGCTCTCTCTCTTAAATGTCAGTCTTCTTTATCTATTTGTCTATTTGACAGTATCTCTAACCTAAGAAATGCCCCTCCTCCCAAAGATTTCCCATTATTTAGGTCAAAATATTAGTCTTTTGGGCCCAGTGTGGTGGTGCACACCTGGAATCCCAGCAGCTCAGGAGGCTGAAACAGGAGGATCTTGAGTTCAAAGCCAGACTCAGAAACTTAGCAAGGCACTTAGCAACTCAGTGAGATCCGTCTCTAAATAAAATATAAAAAAGGGCTGGGGATGTGGTTCAGTGATTGAGCACCCCTGGATTCCATCCCTGATCAGTACCCCCCCCCCAAAAAAAAAAGTTAGTCTTTTGGGACTCCTTGCTTATTTTACAAACCATATCTTGTCTCTCAGCAGTTGATGCTATTAACTCTGCCTTTAGGAATTATTTACTAATCTAACCACTTCTTATCACTGCCACTTGGTCCAAACCATCAGATCTCACTTTGATTATTTCAACAGTCTCCTAGCTGCTCTTGAGCTTCTCAAAACTCTTTTCAGTGCAGCAGTCATTGAGCCTGTTAAACAGGTAAAACATATTATATTGGTTCTTTATTCCAAACCTCTGGTAGCTTCCTGACTCACTCAAGGTAAATGCCAAAGTTCTTCATGGCTTCTCTTGCTTCTTTCTCCCTCTTATTTGCTTAACTTTAACACATTAGCCTCTGTTCCTTGAATAAGCAATGGCAGTTTTCCCTGCAGGTAACCTTAGGGACGGCTTCTTCTCTAGCATCATGTTTTGTGTAACTATTATCTACCCTGACCATTTTAAAAAGGATACTCTTCCATACCTTTCCTCTCCTGCTTTAGTTTTCTCTATTATCACTTTTATTTTCTCTCACATACTTCTTGTTTGCGTATTGTCCACCTAAACATAAGTTTCATCAGGTCAGGGACTTTTTTTTTTTTTTTTAATTTCATAGTGACTTTCCTAACATCTGAAATTTACACTTGGCATAGAGTAGACATTTGGTAAATCTCTGTTTTGAATGAACTAACAAATGAGCAGATGTCTATTAAATGTCTAAAACCTCTTTGGACAGAATCTTAGACAAAGCATTATATTAGATGCAACATTGGGGCTCCTCCTTGTAAGGATTTTCCAGTTTGCAAGCAACAGACCTATATACATGTTACAAAGAAGTTAAATAAGGGAAGGATGTATGGGAAAATTGTATTGATCATCATCTGGATATGAAATTCTACAAATTCTGAATTGCACACTGAAGTGCTGTTTTTGAGAGTGAACTTTTCTTTTATTGTCTCCCAGAGTATTTATTTATGTTAGGTCCTTAACTGGTTTCTAGTTTTGATAGAACCAGACAGATAGAGAGAGACCTGAGCAAACATGCATGTTTACTCCCACACCTGGCTATAGAATAAATCTTATTCAGATATGGGTTAAAATGTACACAGAAACTTAAGCCTAGGTATGACGAAGTTTTATCTCTTGTAAAATGTATTCACTACAGAGTGTTCATTCTTACAGTCTGGGGTGAGGGATAGAACTAACTTAGATTTTTGAGTCTTATTTTATTTTACTTTTTTGGAATTAAAAATATTTTTAATTTTATAGGTCATTTTAAAAATGCCTAATTTCTTTGTAGACAGATATCTTTCTGTTACCTAAAAACAAACTTTGTAAGATGTTGTCTTAATTTCCCAGGGCTTTTGTCATGTGGTCATATGCAAATACGAAGGTTCCAAATAGGGGTGTGTTGCAATATTCTAAAAAACCCCTTCAGAGACATATTTGCATATGGAGACATGATTTCTGCAACCGAATTCCCCAGTGGTTAGCACTACCTAGACAGTCCTGCACTCTCAAAACAGTCTCCAAGGACCTTTGAGCATCTACTAATAATAGCACTTAAGCAATGGTTATCTTCATATAAACTGATTTCTCAACTTAGCAGATCAACTTTTGGGTTATATTGTACCAAGATGCCTTTCAACAACAGACTTGCCTTCTAAAAAATGCTTTAAAATAATGCTGAACTACAGCTTCTTTTTCTAATTTATTTTTTCAACTTGGAATACTCTTGACTTTAATAACACTACTAGTCATTGGAAACTTTCCATTTTATTTTTATTTGATTTGTACTGTGCATAAAGAAAGTCCTGTATTCTGAAAGGGAAAAAGCAATGAAGGTTTGGCAAAAGCTAGGAATAGTGGAGAAGTGTATTCTTGTTGCATCATGTAGGAGCTATTGTTGTGTAGAATTGGATCTAACAGAATCATACATTTTATGAATGCTAGGAATACTCTGTAGTGGTGTGTCTATTCAGAATACATCGTCCTTAGAGAAAAGCTTTTAAGGCTGCACCATGAATCGCCAGTTAGAGAAAGCATAGTTCATCTCTTGTCCTGATGGCAATCCATACATGTGGGCAGTATTTGTTTTGACAGAGTCCTGATCAGTTTCTCACTGAGAATTATTGTTAGAAAAATGCCTTTGCCTAATCCAGCTTTGCAGGTTCAGACTGCTTTGGTCAGCATTAGGAAACTAAAAGCCCTAGCTCATTTGGCATCTGTTCATTCATATTGCAGCTGAATCTCAGGAATGTGCTTAATAGAGAACATCTTACACTAGCAGTTCCTCAGTCACATATAGGGATGGGAGACCACAGAGTTATGACCCACTGCACTTTTAAAAGGAACAGTCACAAACTAACTAAGAAAAAGAAATATTGGAAGTGGAATTATGCAGGAAAATGGACTCCCTCTGGAATTTAGAGCATTAAATCTAGATTCCTCTAATAGTTATAAACTTTTCCTTTCTTATTGTGAGAATTATGTGAATATAAAATTACACGTTTTTGCGGGGAGGTGGGTAGGGGGGATTGAACAGGGACACTGTACCACTGAGCCACATCCCCAGCCCTGTTTTGTATTTTATTTAGAAACAGGGTCTCACTGAGTTGCTTAGTGCCTCACTTTTGCTGAGGTTGGCTTTGAACTCGAGATCCTCCTATCTCGCCTCCCAAGCCACTGGGATTACAGATGTGTGCCACTGTACCCGGCAATGTTTTTACCTTTTATAGGTAAATAGAGTATGTGAGATTCCTGTGACTATTGCCACTGATGGATCTTTCAAAAAAAAAAAAAGTGAAACTGCCATCACTTTTTAGAAATCTGAGATTGGTCCCATTGTTTTTAGAATTAAGTTTAAGTTTTTGTGCAAAAACCCAGGTCCTCCATCTGTCATTCAGCAAATATATACTGATCATCTAGGTGCTAAGCATGTTCCTGGATATACAAAAGCAACATGGAGACTTCATGGGGCTTGTTCTCTTTAATATGAACCTCTGCTCAGGGCGCAGTGCTCAGCTCTGCCCTCTCATGCCCTCTTCATTGTTTCTGAAGCAGTTCTCTATCTGAATCACCTCCCTTCTTCCCTCAGTCTAGGCAAACCTTGCTCCAGTCTCAGTTGCAAGTCTAGCTGAAGTCTTGGTCACCCTCCTTTTCCTTCCCTGACTGCAGTTTCACACAAGAGCATTTTCCCTTTTGGCCCCTGTGAAATTATGTGCCAATACGTCTTTTCCCAGATTGTATAGAAGTATAAAAGGAACTATTTTATTTATTTTTTAGAAAAATATAGGAAAAAGGTATAGAAGGAACTATTTTATTTTTAGAAGGCAGAATTTGTTCTGTGTTATGTAAATATTCATCATTATTCATTTATATGGTACCTTATGCCTAATATTGGGTAAATATTTGCCACTTAATTTTCTAGTAGAAAAAGCAGAAACCTAAACTTCCCCTTTTCTGGAAGGGAATATTCTTTTGATATTTAGGGTTCCCTTACAGGAATGTGAATTTTGAGAATGCAAAATGATTTGAAGACTAGAAGTGGTTTTTTTTTTTTTTTTTTGCTTCATTTTGTTTTTTTGGTGCTGGAAATTGAACCCAGGGCCTCCCACATGCTAAGTATGTGCTCTACCACTAAGTCACACCCTCAGCCCTAAAGAATGGAAATGTTTTAGTCCATGCTTTTATAACCAGCAGGCCAAGAAAGATAACACAAATTTAGGATATATTATAGGTGGGAGAGCTTCAAAGAACAGTTACTAATGAGAAGTTTGAGATTGTTCAGTGGGACTGTGGTTTGCCTAAAGTCTTCCTGTAGGTCCAGGGCCACCACTAAACACCTATGTTCCTGCATGCACATCGAGGCCCACAGCCATGCTCTGTTTTGACTGAAGTCTTTTGTTCTTGGGAGATAGGACAGTTTACAGGGCTGAGAGTTATTTGTTGGTTTCCAGATGAAATTCTAAATTCTAGCATACCCTGGCAGTCTTATATGCAGTATTTACACATATTACAATACTTACAGTATTGACATAGTATGAGTTTGCTTTTTGCTATTGGGAAGAACACTGGGTCCAGTGCATCTGTATCCCATCCAGTGGCCCAGCATTCCAGGCTTCTTCCATCATGAGATACCCCCATGTCAGCATGTGCTTTTACCACTACTGCAGCAAGATTGGGAACCTGGTAAATTGTGCCTTGACTCTTCAGTGTTTCTGCTGGAATAGGCGCATTACTAATGTTACAGAGAAGAGAAATGTAATCCTCCATAATGGGGTAGGGAATTGGAAATAATGGAGAGCATTGGTTATGTCCACCACATCAATTTTTGGCTCAAAGAACGGGCAGTAGTGGCTTCAAATCCTTAAGAATTGGTCTCCCTTTAGAAATACTCATTGCCTTAAACATGGCTCAATGTCTGTAAAACACTTCTGTAGTGGAACTTTTCCTGGGTCTTTGTCTTAGTTAGGGACCTATCTCCATGCCCCACTGGTGTATGCAATTACTGTACCCTGGCTCATCATAGATAACAGCAAATGTTTGAACACCCCAATCCACAGTATTCTTTCAAGGGTTTCTTGAAATAGCTAGCTAAAGTGTTCATGACAAACGTGTCTCAACCAAAAAGCCAGACCACATATATAAAAAAGAATAGCAGTTATCTCTCATTATCCATAGGGGATTGGTTCTAGGACCTATGGGATTACAAAATCTATAGATCTCAAGTCCCTTATATAAAATGGGATAGTATTTGCATATAACCTATCCACATCCTCCCACATACTTAAAATCATCTCAAAATTATTTAAAATACCTACATCAATGTAAATGGCCACTGAAATAGTTGTTATACTGTATTGTTTAGGGAATAATGACAAAGAAAAGAAGTCTTTACTTGGTCAGTATAGACAATCTTTTTCTGAATATCTTTGATCCATAGTTGGTTGAATTTACAGATGCAAACCCAACAGATATTTAATCTGTATATTAAAGAGCATCACACACCAGATCTTACCAATATTTTTGCTCTACAATCTTCCCTTTTTTTTGTAAAGATAGCAATCTAAAACATATTTGGCATTTGGATAGTTTTTTTGCCTCTTCATGAGATACTGTCTCCATAAAAAAATAAGGAATTAATAATATATTCTTGCCAGAACTTAAAATAAGGGGGACAAGTAAAGACATTCCAACTCAATAATGTCAGCTATTTCATTAAAGCTAGTTTTTTTTCCCCCTTGTAGCCTAAACATGCATTCGAATTGAAAGTCACATTTATCCTCCCTGTTTGATATGTGATCACAAAAGCTGCCAGTCTCTTTCACTCTATTCTCCTACAAGAAGTGACTGGATTAATTCAAGATGTAACTTTGTATGTATTAGTCAGGATAGACTATGGTGTGCTTCAATAATAAACAATACCAAAATTTTAGTAGTTTGACATAGTATAAGTTTGCTTTTTGCTGTTGGGAAGAGCACTCAGAGTCTAGTGCATCTGTCCCGCATGTGGTGACCCAGATTCCTAGGCTTCTTTATTCATGAGACAACCCTAGGTCAGCATGTGCTTCTACCATTGCTGTAGCAGGGTTGGGAACCTGGTAAATTGTGCCTTGACTTTTTAGTATTTCTGCTAGAATAGACACATACCTAACCTTACATGGAAGGGAAATGTAATCCTTTGTAATGGGGTGGGGGATTGGAAATATTGGAGAGCATTGGAACTATCTACAATATCAACTTTTGGCTCAAAGAATGGGGTGGGGGGGAGTAGTGGTTTCATATTCTGAACTTTTTCCACTTTCAGGTTTTGTTGAGAGTCCCAGCAAGAACATAAAGTTGAAGTAAATTGAATATTACAGCAAACCAGATAGAACCGAAAATTTGGGGAAAGAGGTTACCATATTAAAGCAGAAAATGCTTGCCTTTCTGATGTCTTGATTTCAAATACTATAACTTGTATAGCAACTCCTTAACACAAACTTTGGACCCTGAAACAGACTTTAAACAGAAGAAAGTTCCATAAGGCTAATCACTTCCTTAGATCTGAGCATCTGTTTGTCTTTTGAAAGGACATCAGCCTTTGAAGAATATCATTGGTAGATTGGAGAGTCCTTTAACAAAGTTGATTTATTTGCTCTTTGAGGGTTCTTTCCATATTCATGTGTGGCAGGGAGAAAAAGGTACTGAGTCTCCATCACTAGTTATTGTGGTATACTGGGATCACCATGATCAACTTCAGATGATAGTTGAATTGTATCCACAGATCATTATCTGGGATCCTACATGGACGGTAAAGCAATGAGGGAAAGCTGCTGTTACCATCAATGACTCAAAAGCACATTGTTAATCTTAGAACTCAAAATGACTTATATTATTATAGGAACTTGTATTATTATAGGAACAAGAAAGCTACCTTTCTATCATTTGCCTTCTCTCACCCTCCCTTGCCTACAGTACACTTTAAAATTTGAAAGTTGTACAGCAAGGTGAAATAAGTTTTCAGTTGAAAAATCCTTTTAACTCAGAGTACAAAAAAAAATACACTTTTAGTACCACTTTAAGGTATTTTTACAAGATCCAAAACAAGCCATATACATGGGTCTTGAGCAGTGAAGAAAAGCCTAATATCCTTAGTGAAACATTTTCCTAACCCACCCAGATACTAATTTTTAATTACTCAAAAATATTCAACAGCAAAACTATGTGGAACAAGCATTTAAAACACTCTTGCATGAAAACCTCAACATCTGAAGCTAACTGTATTACCAATAAATAATACCCACCCTGAAAGGGGTGAGGAGGAAAAGAATTAACCTAAATAATTTTGGAAAACAGCATCATACTGGATGCCTTTAAGCTAAGGACAAAAAGAATTATTATGCTCTAATTTAGTGAATGTGTTTCTCATGGGGGTAGGTTAGCAATTCTGAAAGTACTTTATAAAGTGTAGTAGAAGTAAATGAACAAGTAAATATAGCATCAATGATAAGAGTAGATTAAGTTACTAAGGAGGAATGACTAAAATGTGAACCTCTGGGATTGGATTAGAATCAGAGGTACTAGAATAAGCTCTTGGTTTGTAATATGTATACATACAGATAGAGAAATGTGGATTTGTGGACTAGTGTACATCTCTATTTATTAGCTCTGTCTGCTTTGAGAGCCTCCAAGCAATGGAACTGTAGCCACCATGAGCACATTTGGTACCTGCATCTTAGCTTCTAATCACCACTGAAAACTTGGGCAAGTAGTTAATTCCAGTGCTGGGGAAGGGGAAATACAAAATAAGCCTTGAGCATCTTGTAGAGTCAGCAACTAAGAAAGTACTTAAATAAAGATAGGCCTTGTCAGAACATAGGAGCCAACCTAGACAGACAAAGCTAGAACCGCTTCAGCAACAAAATAAATAATGATAGTGTGTCAGTCAGTTTTTTGCCACTGTAACCAAAAATGAAAAATGAATCACTTAGAGGAAGAAAAATTTATTTTGGTTCATGTTTTTTAGAGATTTCAATCCATGGTCAGCTGACTCCATTTCTTTGGGCCTGAAGTAAAGTAGAACATGGTGGGAGGGTGTGGCAGAGGACAGCTGCTCAGCTCACGGCAGCTGGGAAACAGAGAGAGGGAGGAAGGGGCCAAGGAGAGGATGTATTCCCCAAAGGCATACCCCCAGTGACCACTTCCTCCAACCATACCCCACCTGCATATTATTTCCACCTCTTCCTAGAAGTCGATTAATATGATTAATCTACCAAATGGATTAATCCACTGATGAGGTTAGAGCCCTCATGATCCAATCATTTCCTAAAAGCCTCATCTCTGAATATTGCTGGCTTAGGGACCGTGCCTTGAAGTACCTGAGCTTTTTGGGGACATCCCAGATCTAGACCTTGATAACACTGAATTTTAACCATTAGAATAGAATAAATACCCATAAATCCATTCTGTTCTACATAAAAGTTGAGTAAATACATGAGAATGAAGGGATACTCTTTATTACAGAAAAGTTACAGTTCATGAACATAGAAGGAAAAAAGACAAAGTAGAAAAAATCACCATGAAGCAAATACTACAGTAATAATTCTGATAAACAAAAGTACTGGTGGGTGCAAATATTAGTAGGCCAAATCTGCAGCGAAGCAGTGAATTTCCACAATCTCAAAGCATCTTCCCCCATAGAGCTATTAATTATAAATAAAAAGATAGCTCAGTAGTGGAGAAACCCTGCCGTGACCCCTCGCCGGCAAGGGAAAACACGACACAGGATTCTTCTTTCAGCAGTTTATTCAGGCCTTGATTCATGTATCATCTTCTAGTGACCCGTCGCCGAGCGCCCAAGCACAGCCTAATAAAGCCTCCAGCATACCAATCTTAAGCTGCCACGTGGACCTTTCTCATAGGGTGGTAAGGGATTGCGTGCCAATTCTCCATATTAGGAGTTGTTTATCACAGGCCACAGTGGAAGCCGGCGCCATCTTCTAATGGCGGCCACGGTCTAATTAGAACGGCTCACCACAGTTCCCCCTTCTGTTTTATAAAACAATGCAGGCGAAAGTAGAGGTCCTATCCCACTGTGCAGTAGTGGCTGCAATGTATGGTTCAGTCCTAAGGAGGCGCCTTCCCCAGACCTGATCCCATATCAGCCGACGCCTTTTTTCGTAGGGCGGGGCGTGGACGTCAAACCCACATGCAATAGGACATGCTTTCCTTGAGGTCCGTTGAGGGATCACTCAAGTGCAGTGCCTTGCCTAGCATCCTGCACCGTGACGACGGCGAGAAGTAGGATAACACAGGTAGCCTGGTAATAATGACAAAATTTAAGTTGGCAACACAATCCCTAAACCCCAGAGGAAGGTAAAAGGTCTATAGCCGAGAAGAAGTACCAGTCCTGAAACCCATCTGCGTGCAATGGTAACAAGACCNTGCAAAGTGCTCTGCTTTACCTTAAGTCCCTTTGAACGTAGCAACCCATCTAGGGCCAACAAAATTGGGCTCGAAGAGGCAGTGCCCATAATGTCTCCAAAGATATAATGAAAGTGAAAGTACAAATCCCCGCTCTCTCCTTATTTACAGAGGAGCGTCCTTTTTTCCGCTCTCTCTTTATTTACAGAGAGAGCGCCCCGCTATTTGCTTGCGGATTCCCACTTACCTGGGAACTTACTGGTGCACCACCCTGACTGCTGAAAGTTCTGGATCCTGGGTTCGAGGAATATGTTCCACGTCCGGGCCACCAATTGCCGCGACCCCTCGCCGGCAAGGGAAAACACGACACAGGATTCTTCTTTCAGCAGTTTATTCAGGCCTTGATTCATGTATCATCTTCTAGCGACCCGTCGCCGAGCGCCCAAGCACAGCCTAATAAAGCCTCCAGCATACCAATCTTAAGCTGCCACGTGGACCTTTCTCATAGGGTGGTAAGGGATTGCGTGCCAATTCTCCATATTAGGAGTTGTTTATCACAGGCCACAGTGGAAGCCGGCGCCATCTTCTAATGGCGGCCACAGTCTAATTAGAACGGCTCACCACAAAACCCTGCAGACACCACCTTATCCAAATAATCAAGATACACACTAATGGTGATAAAACATCATATCATAACCCCCTGGATATTACACACTGAGCAGGGCACAGTGTCATGTCACTGTCTGGAAAGATGAGGAGAGACTGAGAAATCTCTACCCACTGGAGGAGACTCAGGAGAATAAATGATTAAATGTAATGTGGGAAACTGGAAAGGATCCGAATCAAAAAAGTACTTAGTGAAATAACGAATAAAAGTAAATAAGATCTGCAGTTTTGTTATTACTACTTCTGATAATTGTATCATGGTTACTACTGTCAATATTAGTGGAAGGTGGGTGAGGAGTACCTGCTAAATTATTCAAAATAATAGTTAGTTCAAATTATTCATTGATAAGTAAAATATACGAGTATTTCAATAAAAAATAAACTGTTCTTTGGTTCTTTCTATTGTACCTTCCACAGCAGAGAGACTTTCTAACAGTTGGCTGGATGTTCGTCATATTGAAAAATACGTAGACCAAGGTAAAAGTGGAACAAGAGAATTGCTGTGGTCCTGGGCACAGAAAAACAAGACCATCGGTGACCTTTTACAAATTCTTCAGGAGATGGGGCATCATCGAGCGATACATTTAATTACAAATTACGGTAACCACTTTCTTATAATATGGCTCTCAGTCCATCCTATAGGAATTTTAAATTGTAAATGGAAATGTTGTGTTTTATACACGACATCATGCTGTATGTCAGCGATTCCTTACTTGTCACTTTTATCTTCAGGGGAACTTGAAGCTTTGTATTTGTGTGTGACACTTTTTTTTATTGCCTTGCTTATATAACACATTACTTTTTGAGGTTTTAGAGATTTTTTTTCTTAACTTTTACTTACAAACTGCAGGTTTGAAATGTTTTATTTCTATCAGCTAATAGAATCAGCTTTCTTTCCAAAACTCAGACTCCTTGAATCATAAGTATAATCAGAATTGCAATGTTTAAGTAAAGTATGGTAATGCTATCCTTTGTTTTGTTATAAGAAATATAATAAGTGTCTCTCTCTCTCCCATATTTTAGTGCAAATAATACCTGCAGAATAAACTTGGAATTTGTCTTTTATATTCACTGCTGTTTTATGTCATAGCTTTTAACTCTGCCTCACTTATCTGTCATTCATTCTATAATTCTTCCCTGTGTGTCCTATTGTCATGCCTTACAGTCAGAGAAATCCAATAAATAATGCCTATGAAGTTTTCTCCATTTATTCTTTGTCAGTAAATAGTCTCTTAACATCATTTGTTCTGTTTCTTCCACTTGAATTTATTCACTTCATTAATGATTGTGATTGATCTTGGGTCCACCATGCGGCCAGCGCAATGGTTTCATTAATGAGGTTCTTGGCATAAAAGTTAGCTAGAAGAGATCGAAATAAAACACACAGACTCAGTTACCTTATTTCTATTGCCAGGTCCGAGACGGCTCCCCTCTCTGGTTCCCTCCTCTAACCGCCCAGCAAGGCAGCAAGGATTACTCAGGGCTAGCAGGAGAGAGAGAGAGAGCGAGCACGCCAGGGAGTAGCCTTTTATTGGGGAGCAAGAAATTCAGGGGAGAATTCCATCCAATGAAGGTTGAGGGGGGGCCGCACTCCAAGGTCAGGGTCAGTGATTGGGCCCCCGGGGTCAGTGGTCAGTAACACCCCCACACGGACGGGTTCTCTCATCAGGAGAGGGCCAGGAAAATTCCGACACAGCCAGAAGCCTCAGACCCAAACCGGGAGTCACCCAGTCACACGTGAGGATGGCTCTCCACACTTGGGCTTTTGCATTATAGATTCAAGACTCATGGGTCCAAAGCGTTTGAATCAACATCTTCATTCTTTGGCTCATTTCATCCAGGCATATTTTCAGTTTTATATAATTGTACATAGGTTCTTTGATCACATACTTAATGTGCATGAGCCTGTCCCTTCTTACACAGAGAAGATTTACACACACAAAGAAGAAATCGTGAGAGATCTGTACCAGAAAACTATTGCTTCTGCATGACTTTTATTTAATAGATATTCATTCCTGGGATATTGGTTCTCAGTAAGCTTCTGCCATGATATTACCTAACTTGGCTAATTCCTTTTACCTTTTCTACACTATTTCTTCACGTGGTTTAGTAGAGCATAATGCCTTACTCAACGCTGAGCAAGTGGAATGCACTAAGTCCCTGGGAACTGTAAATACCGTGCCTTTCATTATCTCAGCCTTTTCCAACCTCACAAACCACCACATGGCTTGCTGTTCACAGGCTCAACCTAGCACAATTTAATGGGACACCCAGATTTGTTTTATAATTCTGTTTTCTGGAATAGATTTCAGAGTATGTTTTCATTCTCTATGTTGTTTATTTATGCAGCAGAGAATGATTTGGACTATCCAAAGACAAACATTCCATGTTCTTGGGTGACTCCTAGTCTGCTACACATGCAAATTTGATTTCATTTTTTTAAAATGTGAGATTAGCAGACTAGTAGAGACAATTATTTACTGCTCTACTAAAAAAAAAATAGGTAAATTTGAGATAAAGAAAAAAGATAGTACTTCACTCTGAGTCTTTTAACAAAGAAAATATAGTATATATGTCATATAATATAACATATAATATATAATATAACAAAGTAAATGTAATTTATTGAATTGATGCTTTGAATTAAATCATAATATGGAGAAAGTTAATTGGACAGCCTGTTAAGTGGACAGTGATGATTCACTGGGAGCATGTCTGCTGAAAATATGTGTCCTGTGGCAGCTACTAGAGGTTGGAGTTCCTAATGGAAAACACATGAAAAGATTTAGTCTTTCTATGCTGCCAGCATGGACAGATATATCAGGTATCCCAATAATGCCTACTTTTCTTTAGGGTATGTTCTATTTGGTGGGATTTTTGTTGTTGTTGTTTATTTAGTTTTATTTTTAGAGTAATGTTTGACCTTTTTGTCTTCTACCCTCCAGGATCACTTTGTATGTTTGGATTGTTTTCTGAGTCTTACTGAGAAGTTTCCTCCCTGTTCCTTCAGTTCAGGTTGCTGCCATTAGATGGTTTCTTTGCATCCACATACATTTCCTTAGATCTCAAGACATAACCAAAAATTTCAAGGAATTAGAATCTTTACTTATTAGATTTCTGTCCATACATACATGACATATTTTGCATTTGCATTTCAATGATTGAAAGTTGTTTTCCAGTTTTGTCATGAAATCCACAGCTTTCTACTGATTTCTTAGAAGAACCATTTTGAACCTTCGATTTTATGACAATTAAGTATTATCTTTCTTTAAAAAAAGTGGGGGACAATGACTTTTAGTGCCCTTACAGCCTCCATACTTCAAATGCTGTTCTACTTGAAGATGTTTGTCCTTCCTCCTTCTTTTCCTTACTATTTTTTTTTTGGTCTAGTTGCCCTGGCTAGAATCTTCAGTGTAATATTGAATAGAGGGCTGGGGCTGTAGCTCAGTGGTAGAGCGCCTGCCTCACACGTGGGTTTGATCCTTAGCACCACATAAAAATAAATAAATAAAGATATTGTGTCCATCTACAACTAAAAAAAATAAAAAAATATTGAATAGAAGTTGCAAAACTGGACATTATTCCTGTCTTGATCCAGATCTTAATGGAAAAATATCCAGTCTTTTACCATTGAGTATAATGTTAACTGTGGACTTTTCATAGATGTCCTATATCAAATTGAGGAAATTCCATTCTAGGGATTTTTTTTGTTTGTTTTAATCATGACAGGGTACTGGATTTTATCAAACGCTTTTTCACGGTCTGTTGAGGATGAGCATGTGGATTTTTTCCTTTATTCTGTTAACGTGATGTATTACATTGATTAATTTTCAGATGTTAAGCAAATCTTAGACTCCTGGGATAAATCCCACTTGGTTAAAATATGTATTCCTTATGTGTTTCTGGATTTGGTTTGATAGTGTTTTGTTGAGGACTTTTGCATTTATATCCAGAAAGGATCTTAGACTGCACTTTTCCTGTGTCTTCATGTAACATTGGTATTAGAATACTGACTTTATTGAATGATTTGGGAGTTGGTCTATCTTCTTGTATTTTTAAAGAATTTGTGTAAAACTCAAATGTGTGGTAGAATTAAATGGTGAAGTCATCTAAGCCTGGGCTTTTCTTTGTGGAACTTTTAAAATACTAAGTTGATCTCTTTACCTATTATAGAGACAGATTGTTTATTCCTTCTTGAGTTAGTTTTAATAGTTCTTGTCTTTTTAGGAATCTGTACATTTAAGTTATCTGATTTTTTGGCATAAGTGTTATTTGTTCATAGTATTCCTTATAATTTTTGTCATTTCAGTAACATCAGTAGTGATACCTACTCTTTTGTTCTTGATTTTAGTAATTTGAGTATCCTCTCTTTTTTTCCTGGTCAGTCTAGCAAAAGAATAGTCAATTTTGCAGATCTTTTCAAAGAACCAATTTTGGTTTCATTGATTTTTCTCTTTTTAAAATTCTCTTATTTTATTGATTTCCACTCTGATCTTAATTATTTCATTCCTCTGCTTGCATCTGTTTAGTTTTCTGTACCTTTTCTAGTTCCTCACTGTGAAATTTAGGCTATTGATTTAAGATATTTCTTCTTTTTTAAGGTAGGCATTTGCAGCTATAAGTTTTCCTCTAGGAACTGCTTGTTCAGCATTCTATAAGTTTTGATATATTGTGTTTTCATTTTCATTTGATGTATTTTATAATTTAATTGTGATTTCTTCTTAGACTCATTGGTTACTTATGAGTTTGTTGTTCAATTTCCATGTGTTTGTGAATGTCCTAAATTTTTCTTCTATTGCTTCTACTTCAATTCCCTTGTGGTCAGCAAATGTACTTCATATGATTTCATAACTTCCAGATGTTTCAAGGATCACTACATTTGTCCAATATGTGGTTTGTTCTGGAGAATGTTCAGTGTGCATTGGAGGAGTATGTGTGTATTCTATTTTTGGAAAGAATGTTCTATAGATCTCAATTAGGTCTAGTTGATTTATAGTGTAGTTCAAGGAGGTGTGTTATTAATTGACTATGTTTTGGTGCTGGTTTTATAAGCAAAACAATTTTAAAAACACTAGAACACAAGCTAAGCAAAACTAGAAGGTAAAATAAAAATTGTCCAAAGTCTGAATCACAATGTCAGAAATGATAGGAAATTCTTTATTTGGGAAGGGGTAGTGAGTGTTGGTGTTTGATAATACACACACACACACACACACACACAATCAACATCATCACAACCAGCTCTAATCATTTATGACACAAAATAGTACAGAAGATAAACAAACCCAGGAAGATGTAATCTTATAACTGTAAAAATCTAAAATATATGTGCAAAAAGCTGGTAACAATTCTACATTTTTTCCTTTCAATTTTCTACTTTGCACTTTAATATTTTATTATGTCTACCAATGATTTTAAGTAGCTATTCATGTTTTAAGTGAAGAAAGTTAGTTTGTATAATATTTGTTCATTAGAAAGCTATTTCACATTTGTAAATTTACATCCATTACAGTTGAATGAAATTGAACTTTAAAAATGAACATTACTAGCAAAATATTTATTTTCACAGTCTCAGAAAGGGGAACAAAGATCACATTTGGGACCTAAAATTGTTTTGTATCTGGTTCCCTTTATTTCTCTTTCAGGAGCAGGATTGAATTCTTTAGAGCAGAGTCATCAGGAGCATGGATTTCCAAACATATCCAAGGTAGATCACGTGTGCTTAGAAAATGATCCTTGAACTCCATTGTGTATATAGTTGAGCAGAAGGAATGAAATTCTCTGGCAGAAAGATGCTGGCTATGCAGGCACTTAACTAAGGCACAGAAATGCCTTAAAACTCTCATTATCCTTTATTGAATTGAAGACACAAGAAATTAGAGATTTATAAATATTTTCAGAATAAGAGCTTTCACCTATCTGTGGTCTGTCAGAGTTGAGATTTAGAACTACGAGTTCTTCATTTGTCTTAACTTTTAACTTTCCTTTTCTAGTTGGTATTTTGTATGTTGCTTTGAGTTTTTATTAGAGCAAATAAGCAGTACTCATTTCTGTAGCATTAGAAGTCATTTAAATAGACTATAACTGACTATGGCATTGATTCTTGAGTTTTTACAGTCAATGTGGAAACTTTAAAAATGTACGGCAATGAATGCTATTGAATAAAGTAAAAATAACTTTGCTTTTATTAGCTTTTTTAAAGTTATATTCCACTCTATTGCACTGTATAGTTTCCCAGGGAGCTTTGCATTTCTGTTGAGGCTCTGTTCTTTCTAGATTTATGAAATGGAATTACTCTGGTGTACATTCTTTCTTTTAGGGAAAAGCCAATGTCACAGTGGATGATGCTCTTATACCTGAACATAATGAAAAAGGTAAAAAACAAAACAAAACAACAATAACAAAAAACCCCAAAACACACACACACACAAATAAACAACAACTTTGCTTTATAAAAATCATCCTTTTACATAAATGAGTTTAGAAGAGGAAATGCCCAATAAATACCTTAACTGTTTATATTCAGATTCAGTATAAAACTTTCATAGATATAAAAGTAGTTTCAATTTTGATTGACAAAATTCTCATTGACAAAGTTCTAATCAATGACATTTATTTTAAGAATCCTTTTGCTAATGAAAAACATAATTGTTGATCTTTCTTTGTTAGTAAAAATTGCCATTTTTAAGTACCATAATAAAACATTTAAAAACTTAAGATGAGTTTTACACTGCTTTAGAAATTTTCATAGCAATTGCAAAGATCTTTTGAGGTGATTATAAAGCAATGCTGAAGGTCAGTGTGAAAATCCAGTTATTTTCTGTATTAACTCTCCTATTTTATTAGTAGGGAGAATAATTTAGTCCCACCTGGGAAGACTACTTAAGCCTGCCTTGCCTGGATCTGATGCTTTTCTGGTTTGAAAGAAAATTAGAATAGTTAAATAAGATTTTAGTTCTTTAATAATAAGCTCTAAATCACCTTTAAATATCTTAGGGAGTATTTTGTAGTAACTGTGGAAATATAGCCAAGATTGGGCTCTGAAAGATTTAGCCAACCTTTCTTTCTTTCTTTCTTTCTTTTTTTTCTTTTGATTACTTTTAAATGTTTTTTCCCAATCTCTCCTTTGGGCGATTTTTCAAAAAGCTGAAGCATGGGGAGAGTTGAGAAGTGTTAAGGAGTGATATCGGCCAAATTATATTGTTATATTATATGCACATATCAATATGTAACAATAAATGCCATTGTTATGTGTAACTGTGATCCACTAATAAAAATAAAAACAAACAAACAAACAAAATAAAAACAGCTGAAGCATCTTTCTGATTTGTTCTGAGAAATAAGTCAGGCATTTAGGGGCTCATGAAAAGTATCTCTATCAGTCATGTTTGAAAAATATTGTTTAGTCATATGAAGAGTCTCATTTCCAGAGTTTTTGTTTTTTTTGTTCCAGGGATTGAACTCAGGAGCACTAGACCACTGAGCCACATCTCTAGCCCTAGTTTGTGTTTTATTTAGAGACAGGGTCTCATTGAGTTGCTTAGCGCCTCGCCATTGCTGAGGCTGGCTTTGAACTTGCGACTCTCCTATCTCAGCCTCCTAAACTGCTAGGATTACAAGTATGTGTCACTGCACCAGCTCATTTCCAGGTTTTTTTTTTTTTTTTTTTTTTTTTTAAATAGGTTTTAGGTTCATAATGGCTCCACAGAAACACATTGACCTAAGAATAAGGAAACAGAATCTTGGAAAAATTTCCCCAAATTTCTCTTTGGCAGATTTCTTTGGAGAGTTGACAAAACCACAATACTAGTGTTCAGATACCTAAAATGCCATTTGCTCTTTGGGATGATGAGATCCAGACCCAAGTTAATGTAGGCTATAGTTTGAGTTCTTGGGCCTTCTTCTATTGGCCTTCCCCTTGGCTCTTACATGTTTCCAATATGGCAACACTGACTTTCAGAAAAGGTGGCTTATCTTCTCCCTTTCTACTCTCCTTCCTAAGGAATATTGCATGAATCCTCCATCAGATTTCAGAACATCATAGACGGAACCAAACATTTCCACAAAGACTTCCTGATTGGAGAAGGGGATATGTTTGAGGTATACAGAGTGGAGATTCAAAATCGAGCATACGCTGTTAAATTATTTAAACAGGTATGGCAAGAATTACTATCACAGAATATTGATTCCATGTATTTTCTCATATTTCATATTAAAATGTGTTATTTTTCATCAACAGTAAAGAAGGTGTATTTGAACATAAAATTTCATAAATGGAAATAAGATATATGAGCTCAGGTGACTGGAGAAATGACTGAGAAATGAATGCCTGTCTTTTTGGAATGTGGACATTAAATCCTTCAGATCCCCAGATATATTGCATGAGAAAAACTTTTCTGAAAAGCCTTGTAGGGCCTCTGGGACTTTGTTCAAGAGGATCAGGTTGTGCCAGTTTGCTTAGGGTGAGCGGCATGCTCTTCAGGCAGCTTTAGTGCCACACGTGAGCATTCAGTGCGACTTTATAAATTGTCTTCTTTTACAGTTCAGGAGGGTGGGAAAGAAGCGGCTTTAAATAGGAGCTACAAACCAATGATCAGAGCAGTTTAGAAGACAGTTGATTGACTGTAGCCAGTAAAGCAGAGAGGGAATTGGCAAATCAAATTGTGCGTCAGTTAGCGACAACTACCTAGGCAGACACACTAAAGAGCTGACCTTCATTCTCTTCACTGTTGGTCAAGCATCAGGAAACATTTACTAACCTCCATCTTGGCCTGGAAATCTGAGTGTGTAGAGGTGAATAAGGCTTACTTCTGTTCTCAAGGTGCTCACAGTATTTGGGGGGGAAATAATCAAGTCAATAAAAGAGTGAAACTGATCGGAAAGAAGTACTTATTTAACAGGGATTTGTACAAAAGATTCTGGGAGCACATGAAAGGTTGCATTTCTTACCACCCAAAGGAGGGGTGCATCTGGTACCCAGCAGAGGATGGGGCCCAGGTGACCACTCAATAAACATTTCTTTAAAAGAAATGGAGGGCTGGGGATATAGGTCAGTTGGTAGAGTGTTTGCCTAGCATGCACAAGGCCCTGGGTCAATCCCCAGCACCACACACACACACACACACACACACAA
>NW_025999853.1:40898499-40952269 GCF_001458135.2 Marmota marmota marmota | reverse complement strand
AGAGAGAGAGAGAGAGAGAGAGAGAGAGAGAGAGAGAGAGAGAACCATCTCTGAGCAGAGAATGACAAAAGAGACAACACTATCTCCAGATTTATTACTGTTTGATGTTACCAGGAGAATTGGGCACCACCTTCTGTATTCTTTGCCAGTCAGGCGTTCAACTCCTTCTTCATATCAGGCAGTGGAGTTTTTGACCTTAGTTGATCCTTTCCGGAGCTATCATGGTGGCCATCCTATTTAGGGAGGGTTCCTCTACGAGTCAGTCCCATGTTAATACAGGCACTGGGGTTGATAGCTGGTTAGAAGTTACCTTGGTGCATCTGAGCTCCTAAAGGAATCTTCATTCCTAGACAAATGGAGACACCTATAGCCATAATTCCTAGCTTCACATTAACATCAACAAACACTGTCAAGAGTTAGTCCCATTAATCCTTTTCTTTTGATGTATTTTCCCATTGGCTCCTTTGCTTTGTTTATTTTTATTTTTTTTTTTTACAAATTAACTACCACTGTTTGCTTTCCTGCCTACTTTGAAAGTAGTTTAAAGAAGACCCTAAGGTAATTTAAAGAACATCTGTGGCCTTTCCATGCACTTCACTGCTCATTGCTAGCTGCTTTTTAACACATGGATTTTTAAGTAGAAGAGTGAAAGACTTAGATTTGTGTTTTGAAATATAACTTTGATTATAGGGTAGGTGATGGATTGTAAGTTGGCCTGGGACCTGGAAAAAGATGGCTATAACTAGACTGAAGGAAGAAAGACCTGGTTGAGGGATATTTTAGATGTGTAAACTAAGAGATGGACAGCACTTGAACTAGTGTTCCCAGCTTGATTTCATTTTAGAATCACCTAGGGAGCTTTTAAAAAACAAGCTCCATAGCAAGTGGTTAAGTCAGAATGGGTGGTGGCAGGCATTAGTATGTTTTGAAAGGTCCCCAGATGGTACAAATGTGTAGCTGGTGTTGAGAACCATTGTCATGATCAGGGCTAAGTCAATATGGAAGGTGAGAAGGTATGTGTAAGAGAAGAGGCGAAATGGATCTAGTGACTGGTAGGACTTGGAAGTGAGGGAGCTGGTGGGGTCTGAAGTGATTTCTGGTTTGTAGCTTACGTAACAGAGCCTTAAGAAATTATTAACCTTTTTTTTTTCATTTCTCCATATTGCATCTTGTGCCACTAATGCTATATAGACATCTCAAAATTCCTGTAAACATGAAGAGTCTAAAAAAAAATTCTACTGGAAAAACCATTCAACACATAAAATGTGGTTGCTCTAACTGAAGCCTGTTTCTCATGCCCATGTGTCACTGGCCTTGGCCCCATTTGTGGTTGAGCCCCAGGGCCACCTCCCCAAATGTCCTCTCTAATCTTCTCTCTGCAGCTGCCACCAAATCACACTCCTTTGGGGAGTTTCCTTTCCCTTAGTTTGACTTTAGAATAGGATGTTCTTGCCTGTAGATATTCCATTCATTCTTGTCTCCCAAACAACTATTTTTCCTTCATAGCTTCTTACCACTCTAGTGTGGTTTGGGTGTGGTTTCCGTTATTTTGTAGTATTGATTTCTTCATTTGCTTCTCCCAGTGGATAAATTGGCTTTTTTTGAAGAACTCTTATTGGTCCATGTATCCAGGCCTTATTCCAGGGGCTTTCCATAGTGGTTGCTCAGTAAATGTTTGTTGGATGAACCAAATGAAGCCCATATGTCCTTTTCAAGAACTTAGTTGCTAAACACTAGGAGTAATAAGACCTAGATACTGCAAAGGACTGTACAAACTCCTTGTGTCCCTGGTCCTACCCTACATTTTAACTCCCTCTTAAGGTAGTAAATGGAAGTATTCTGGGACTTTTGCCCTCTACTTTTATTTCTGCTTGCCTTCTAACCTAAAGCGCAGCCAACCAACCAGCCACTCCCCACCCCCTCTCCACACACACACACTCATATACACTTACCAGGAAAAATGAGAGCACTTAATGAAGCCTTGGCCACAGAACACTTTTTGAAGACATGCAGTTTTGTAACACTGGGACATTGCTTTCAATAACCTTTCATAGAAGGCCTGAAGTAGGAATTTTATGTATTAGAGCTGTGCTTTTCAAACTTTCATGTGCACAGTGTCACTATTAGTCATCTTGCAGTGCTGATTTTGACTGAGTAGATCCGAGGAGGAGCCCAGTATTAGATTCAGTGTTTCTTAACACCTCCCAGTGTAGTTGAAGATTTTTGTGCATAAACCAAACTTGAAGCAGCAAAGTGTGAGTGCTATACTAGCAGAAACACAAAAGTGTTCATTTTTCAGATTAAGAAAACTTTGACTTTAGGGAGATTCAGTGATTGAACAGAAAGTCACAAATAGCAATCAGTAGGGATGAGCCCCAAACCAAATCTACTTGACGCTCAGGATAGCTGACATAAAATTTGATAAAGTAGTTCTTAGCAGTGATTTCTTAGCTTAGTTTATTGTTTCTGATTTTACTTGGAAAATAGCTTCCAGAATTTTCCCAGAAAGTACATTTTATTTCTGAGAAAAGAACTCTAAAAATTCTTCCCTCTATAGTAGTTTGCAAATGAGAACCTTGAGTTTGTACATCCTAGAAGCATACTTAATTTAACTCTTTCATGGTAGAATTTAGGAACCTGAGACCAAGGGATATGCAGCCACATAACATGTTTGAAGGCATCAACAACAATGCCAGGCACAGAGTAGGTGCTCACTACAAGATTATTGAATTTATTAATTGTTTTCAGTATTCATTTATTCACATGTCAGGCTCTAGACTAGCTTCTGAAGCTTGTTTGTAGTAAGAATTCACACTTTGACTTGATTAGTAGGCTCATCTCTTCAAAAGTGTGCAAAGGTAAATGTGAATTGATACATCCAAATGACCAAATTCATAAATATCAGATTAGTGACCACTTGCAGGATAATACAGATGACATAAATTGAAGTCTTTGTGAGATCAAGTGAGAAGTTTCTGTCAGGGGATTTTCCTTGAAGACACATAATACTTCTGAATTTATTTAAATGTGTGAAAATATGGTTCCAAAGAGTTTGAATATAAAATTTGACAACACGATATATCACATGAAAAATTTAATTCAAAAGCAGTAGCTCTAAATCTGTTTTAGGGTTAATGGATTCTTGAGAATTTGATGAAAGCTAAGGATCTTCTCCTCAGAAAAAAATCTCCAAATGCATTTATAATAAAAAGCTGATCTAATTTCAGGAAAACTGTAGACTCTGGGTTAAGAGTCCCAGAAATAGAGACTCTTTTCTTAATTTTATTTTTATCTTTTCTATATAATATCTAGGAGAAAAAAATGGAATCTAAGAAACACTGGAAGAGATTTTTATCTGAGCTTGAAGTTTTACTACTGTGAGTATATTTTGTCTGGAATCCCCCCTCTTGTCTGGGGTTCATCTATGTTCATCTTTGATTCTACAGCACAGCGCCTAGCGTCGTTGGCATTTAATTAACGGGGGTTGGATATTCCAACAATCTGTAAGTTTTTGACATCTGCTTCAGTATATTCCTGAAAGTACATTTAAAAATAGACCATTTACATAATTCACTTGAACATATTTGAACAAGAAACTGTCACAAGAAAGTGGGTTAAATAGTGTGTGACTAACATGCCTGAATAGTAATTCTTCAAACATTAGAATTATATATATGGCACTCTGTTCCCCTTCCTCAGAGACATTCCAGTCTAGAAGCTGTTTCCTCAGTATAACTGTCTTCAGAAAGAGAGTTTTAGACAAAGAAATCAAGGGCTTTTGATGTGCATATTATTTTCTGGGAATTCATTCATGAATCAAGAGTCCTCAGAGACAAATTTAAATGACTTCATTGTCCTCTATATTCATATCTGCAGCTGTGCATCCTCAGTGGAGGCCCCTACCCCTGGAGAGCTCACTCATCACCCTTTATAAACAGAAAAGGCCCCTTTCAGATGTTTTCTGCATAGATATGTAAAGTGAGGGGTGGAAAGGCAGGTGGGGAGTAAGATATTGTGCTGAATTCTCTCCCTTTTATACCCAAGACCAGAAATCAAAATATTAGAGGCTAGTCATTAAAACTTGATATCATTTAGTCAATAAAGAACTGGATTCAAAATTGCAATAGTAGGTTTTTACATTTAAGTTTTATTTATTTATTTGCTTATGACAATGATATTCAGACATTTCAAAATTCCAAAAAATATAAAAGAGCAATTGAAGATAAGCTTTTCCACCACTACCAGACTGATTTTTTTCCAAGGCAAAGTGTTATTAGTTTCTTGTGTATGAGAGATATTTTATGCACAGGCAAACACACATTGTGTTTTATTTCCCTTCTTTTACACAAAAGGTAGCATTAGTACATTGTTCATTTTCATGTTCTGTGCTATACTGTTCCTCTCTCCTGTTGAGAGATTTTTTTTTTCTAATTCTTTATTTAAAAATAAAATTGCAACAGGAAAGCCTGTTCTCTTTGTGTCATATCAAAAATAAAAAAATTGGTAAGACTATGTCAGAGAGATTTTTTTCCTGTACCTGTTTCTGGGAGCTTAAAGGTTTCAGTCTTCAGTGTATTTTAGTTTATTTTTGTGTATGATGTCTGACAAGTCCAACTTCATTATTTTATAAGTGGTATCCAATTTTCCTAATGCCATTCATTAAAAAGACCTTTCTTTCCCCCTTGTGTATTTTTGGCATCTGTTTTAGTCAGCCATGACCAAAAGACATAATGAGAACAAATTAGAGGAGGAAAAGTTTATTTGTCGGCTCATGGTTTCAGAGGTCTCAATCCCTAGATAGCCAGCTCCATTCCTCAGGGCTCAAGGTGAGGCCGAGAACATCATGACAGAAGAAAGTGACAGAGGAAAGCAGCTCAGAACATGTCACCAGGAAGCAGAGAGACAGAGACTAAGCTCAGCAAAACATGTACCCCAAAGGGACACCCCCAATGACCACACTACCTTCAGCTACACCCTACTTGCCTTCAGTCACTGCCCAGTCAATCCATTCAAGTGGATTCACACAATGATTAGGTAAAGGCTTTTAAAACCCAATCATTTCACCTCTGAACTTTCTTGCATTGTCTCACACGTGAGCTTTTGGAGGGCACCATGTCTAGACCATGATAGCACCCTCGTCAAAGACTGTTTGACCATATATGTATATAAGTTCATTTATGGGCTCTGTTGTATTCCAAAACAGTACATACTATTTTGATTGCTACAGCTTAGTAATGCAGTTTAAAGTTGGAGAGCGGATGTCTTTGGCTTTGTTTGTTCTTTCTCAAAATTGACTTTGACTGGGGTCTTTCATGGTTTCATATGAATTTTAGAATTGTTTTTTTTATTTCTGTAAAAAAGTCATTGGAATTTTGATAGGGATTACATTGAATCTGTAGATCACTTTGGGTGGTATATGTATTTTCACAATTTTTCCAGTTCTTGTGTATTTGATATCTTTCCATTTACTGTGTCTGATTTCTTTAATCACTGTCTTACAGATTTATCATTTCCTTGGTTCAATTGATTCCTCAGTGTATTATTCTTTTTGATACTATTATAAATGGGAGATTTTATTAATTTCTGCTTCAGATAGTTTATTGCTATTGTATAGAAGCGTTATGCCTTTTGTATGTTGATTTTTATATCAGGAAAATCTGGTGAATTTGTTCATTAATTCTAACTGTTTTTTTAGTGGACTCTTTAGGGTTTTCTATGTATAAGATCATGTCATCTGCGAACAGCTAATGTAATGTCCTCCTCTCCAATTTGTATATTTCTAATTTCTTTTTCTTGCTTTATTGCTCTAGATAGGATATACAGGACCATGTTGAATAGAAGTGACAAGAGTGGACATCCTTGGCTTGTTCCTGATCTTAGAGAAAAAGCTTTCATATTTTTACCACTGAGTATGATGTTAGCTGTGGGCTTATCCTATATGGCCTTTATTATGTTGAAGTACATTCCTTTGGTACCTCATTTGTGGAGAGTTTTATTGTGAAGGGATATTGAATTTTGTTAAATGTTTTTCAATATCTATTGAAACAATCATATGAATTTCCTCCTTCTTTTTGCTAAGGTGATGGATGATGTGTTGATTTGCACATGTTGAATCATTCTTGAATCCCAAGGTTAAACTGCACTTGGTCATGGTATATGATCCTTTTAATTTTCTATTGCATTTGGGTTGCTAGAAGTTTTGCATGTATGGTCACCAGTGATGTTGACCCTGTAATTTCCTTTTCTTGTAGGGTCCTTTGTTATTAGGGTAATTAATGCTGGTCCTAGTAAAGCAAATTGGTAAATGTTTCCTCCTCTTCAATTTTTGGGAAGATTTTGATATAATTCACCTTAAATGCTTGATAGAATTCACCTCTGAATCCCTCCTGTTCCTTTTCTTTTTCTCTTTTTTGGAAGGCTTTTGATGACTGAATAAATCTCCATCATCACTAGTCTGTTCAGATTTTCTGTTTCTTCATGATTCTGTCTTAGTACACTGTAGGTTTCTAGGATTTGATCCATTTCTTCTAAGTTATAGTTTGTTGGCACATGCTGTTCATAATAGTTTTTTATGATACTTTTTGTTTCTGTGGTATCAATTGCAATGTCTTCTCTTTTGTTTATAAACTTATTTGAGCCTTCTCTAGAGAGAAAGATCTCAGTGTAGTTTCAATTCCTTTTTCTGAGTGAGAATCACAATCCTTAAAAAATATATACCTCCTTTTTTTTACAAAATATCTGATAACATCCTTTGACCATTTAAAAAATTAGGTTATTAGTTTTTCTCTTAATGGGTTGAAGGAAGATTTTGTATGTGTGTGTGTGTGTATAAAATACTATATATATATATATATATATATATATATATATATATATATGCAACTCATATATATATATGAAAAAATTAGACTATTTTTACAATATTAGATATAAATTATTTTTACCATACTGTCATTTTGTCTTTGCTTATTCTACTTTTTTCCAAGTAGAAATGATTTTTATAGTAGTTGAGTTTATCCTTTTTAGTGGATTCTAAGTTTTTTTTTTGGTAATCTGTCTTTACTAAACGGTTATAAAATAATCCTCCCATTTTTTCCTAATACTTTTATAGTTTGATTTCTCACACTTATATATCGAATCCATTTGGTTTATCTGATGAGGTATTTTGCACATGAACTACAGCTTGTCTGTTTCTTTTGAAACAATCCTGATAGTGTTTACTGGGTTCCCAAAATAATCTTGGGAGGATTAAATTTATGTTGTTGAATATTCATGAGGTACTGGTATTATTATTCATTTTATTAATATTTATTTAGTGTTAGGAACTATTCCAAGTGCTTTATGTGTATTAATGCATTAATTCTCACAACAATCCTATGAGATAAATTCTATTATAGATCCCCATTTTGAAGAAGAGGAAACTCAGGAAAATCCTAGATTTTCTACGAGGTACAATTTATTTCCTAAATCATCTTTAGTCTTCCTCTTCTCAGACACTGAGATGTTACTAAGGGAAGCCTTCTCTTATACTGTACAGTCTGAAGTGGGATTGGGAGAGAAGTTCATAAGTAGATGGGTAGTTTCACTAAAGTAAGTGATAATGTGAGAAAATATAGAGGAGGAAAGGATGGGAGCTTGAAGGTGAGCAGCAGAATGGGCTTCTAGGAAGATGCACATCTAAGCCAAGTCCTAAAGGAGTTTTTAAGGTTTAGTATTGAGGAAACTACTTACACAAATTTACAAACTCCTTAGAATATGACTTCTGCTGCTGCTGCTGCTGCTGCTCTTTCTCCTCCTCTTCCTTCCTTAAGGGAAGGGAAAGAAGAGAATAATTTATCTTACCGTCCACAGGGAGACAAAATAACTTGCCCAAGTTCACACAGCTGGAAAATGACCAGAGAGATTCAAGCGCAGATCAAATCTATCACTCAAGTCTGTCTGCTGTATCACACTAGGAGCCACTTTCAGCATTTTGTCTGCAGTAGGCATTCAGGGATGCTTGCTGAGTTGATTTCAAAACTACTGACCTTCAGATCTATATAACTTATGGACTGAAAAATTTGTAGAGAAAGGATGGGTGGCCTGAGCCCATAGACTCCATGATGTCTCCAGGTCCCATTTTTGCTGACTTCTGTAGTATCGGTATTTCTGCTTGATCAGTACTATTTAAAAATAAGAAAATGGTTGTTTCTGTTCTGTGGGCAAGAAAGCAGAACACCCAGGCCATGACTGGGTCTGTATGATGTCTGCCATCTGCTGCCTTTCAAAAGATTTTTCTCTTTGAATTTTAAGTTTCAGGAGAATCAGCCAACCAGTGTTATAGATCAACTGTTTAAGCAGCTAAATATACCTCATCAATTTCTTTTCAGTCCATTTCTTTTCATTTTATAGATTTGGTGTGAATCATAATAGGTATAAGGACCTCGTAACATAGAAGTTTTTGACATATTTAAAAATAAAAGTCTGTATGTTTTTGTATGTGTATGTGAACACAGGTACACAGGCATGGTTCCTTTGTTGAAGTAACAAGGATAAAAAGAACACACAAGATACACCTATACATAGGTTGTGTGTGTTTATACGAGTTCTCTTACTAAAGAAACAAATAATAAGCCTTTATAAATAGAACCATTTTTTTGCAGCTTAATTTATCTTAATATCCCAGCAATGCCTAGGACATAGCAAGTATTCAATAGAAAATGATTGGATTAAACTGAGTTTGCAATGTGTGTGAGCTTCACATGTTTTATGTTGATAGTGGTTACCTGGGTTCCACTGTTCTTTGTAGCAATGATGTTACTAAGGGAAGCCTTCTCTTATACTAGAATTTTTATTAGTAGCCTAATCAATTATGAAAGGAGCTTGAGAAATATATACTATAGGGATATAAAAGTCTGTTATTTAAATTGAAAGATATATTTTTCAACATTGAACTTTACTCGTTTTGTGGATTTTTGATAACAGTGCAAGTTTTGTGAAGAGTAGGTGCTGTCTCTTTTGGTCTGTGTAACCCAGCATCTGACCTAGCAGAGCTCAATAGATACTTGAACGGTCTTCTGTACTCCTATATTTGGGTGACTTGACTTACACTTGTGTACTTAAATCAGTCAAATGAACAATTCCAGTTGCGTTACCTTTATCTATTTACTTAATAGCCACATTTTGTTTCATGTAGATAAAAATAAATTAATATCGGTGTTGTCTATTTTTTTTATAAAATTTCCAAAATCTCAGATCTTAAGAAAATTTTACTTTTTAAAATTTCTGCCTTGTATTTGGAAATTTTATTTTTATTTGCATGATAATAGTCGAAAAGAGTTATGTAGTATTTGTTGAACTCCATAGACCAATTTAGAAAGCAAGTCTGTGTCCATTGAAATTACTTTTCTGTTGGCTGAATTTATATGTTTTTGTCTTATTCCCCACTCCTCTTGCCACTCCAAAGTATTCTCATGATTTATTTGAATAAACAGTTTGATGGCTTTAAAAATCTTGTGTTTCAAGGTTTCGTCATCCGAACATACTGGAGCTGACTGCGTATTTTACAGAGACTGAGAAGTTTTGCCTGGTTTATCCATATATGAGGAATGGAACACTTTTTGACAGATTACAGTGTGTAGTAAGTCACATCTGCCATTGTCCTCTGACCCTCTAAGGCCTGGGGATTAGCTGCCACAGCCTTCTGGGGAAGCTGGGAGGCCAGATGGGGGTATCTGAAAGAATCACCACCAATGGGCTTCCCCAGGAATGAGAAGGCTACTCCCCCAGTTGATTTCTTACTCCTGGAAGGTTGCATAAACACCCAACTTACTGGGTTTTGTGCAGGGTTGTAGTCAAAAGATTTGTTGCATCCTTCCTTGATTCTATACCCTGAGTGAGTTTACATTCCCTTATTTCTCAGATAATTTTTTTATTATTGGTTATTCAAAACATTACAAAGCTCTTGACATATCATATTTCATACATTTGATTCAAGTGGATTATGAACTCCCATTTTTACCCCGTATACAGATTGCAGAATCACATCGATTACACATCCACGTTTTTACATAGTGCCATACTAGTGACTGTTGTATTCTGCTGCCTTTCCTATCCTCTACTATCCCCACTCCCCTCCTCTCCCCTCCCATCTTCTCTCTCTACCCCATCTACTGTAATTCATTTCTCTCCCTTGTGGCTGTAGCTCAGTGGTAGAGTGCTTGCCTTGCACACAGGAGGAACTGAGTTCGATCCTCAGCACCACATAAAAATAAAGATATTGTATCCTTCTCAGATAATTTTAATGTGCATAACTTTATATGAAGTATCTTTCAATACCAAGGATAGACATAAAAGTGATATGAACTACTTAAAGGGAAAGAAGTTAAATATGTTGTAATTTCTCATATTTTGAAAGGGTAAATCTAAAAATTGATTCCAAATAGGTTAAGTTTCAGTTAGGATGAGAATAAAAGCAGATTATTCTCAATTACCTACACTATTGTGCCACAAATAAAATCTTATTTAATGAACTTTTAAACAGCATCATCTTACTAGCCACATTTGATGTCATTGTTTTGTGCTGCTGGGGATCAACCCAGGGCCTTCTGCATGCTAGGCAGGGGCTCTACCCTTGAGCTACACCCCCAGTCCCAGTCCACTAGCTATATTTTGATTAAGTTAATAATAAAAATTTTGTGGTATTTCCATCATCTATAGACAGACCTGTAACAATTATTGGTAGTACAGGAAACACATCTGGAATTAAAAATAGGTTGTAATAAGCCAAAATGTTAATTCACCCCTCACCCCGCTTCACCCCTGCTTGTATTGTAGCCTGCTTCCACGTCATGAATACATAGATAGCTTGTACTCAGAAAGTGCAATGAAACCCAATGATGTTTGTTTCTTTTAGGGTAACACGGCTGCACTCTCGTGGCACATTCGAATCAGTATATTAATAGGAGTGTCCAAAGCAGTTGGGTACTTGCACAACACCCAGCCGTGCTCAGTCATCTGTGGCAATATATCAAGGTAATTGACCCCAGAGCTTTAAATCACGCCTCCTAGTCCCTTTCATCATCACAGGTGAGTCATCCTTCACAGTATTTTCTGACTATAGTTTTCCCGGTATGTATGGGTATATGAAGAATTCTCATCTAAGTATGAAAAATCAAACATTTGTATAAATGAAAATGTGTCTATCAGAGTTTAAAAAAAGCTGCATTTATATTGACAAAGAGAGAGGTTATATATCTTTGGGAATTCCTAATGAACAATTCTGTGTACCTTATTAATTATGCCTGATAGCAGGATGTGACATGAACCTGGACTAATCTCCTCCCTCTTTTAAACTGAGGTTTAAGGAAAAAGTAGGGGATTTCTAAGATTACAGTAGAAAACAGCAATTAAAATTCTTGGTCCTTTAATCTAATGTCTTGCTTATCCCACTGAGACTGCTATCTCATAACTTCATATATAAATAGGTGATAGGACAAGTAGCAGCCCTAGTGTTTACTTCTGAGACATGAGAAGGTCAGAAGTAGAGTCTCCTTTCTTTCTTTATCAGTGGACATAATGCCTCATTTAGATAAGGTATATACCCTATAGGAAAATCCCCCTGGTGAATTTTTTCCTGTGTGCCCTTCATCTTGAACCTGTAGAAAAGTCTATGAACATTCCCTTTGCTAAATATTAGGGGAGACTGAATTGAGAAGGGTGCTGCCTCTTTTGAACCATTTTCTACTATTTTTTGGGGAAAAAAAGAGCTGTTAGTGTACTTTTGACTTGAACAGAAGAAGAGCTGATTGCTTATTTGTTTTTATGGAAATGAACTCCACATGAAAAGACTTTAGATTTTTACTTAGTCCTAAGGGAGTAGTGGGAACTATCCACAGATGTCTGTTCCTGTTGTAGTGTGGAAATTCATCAGCTGTTGGTGGCTCCCTAGAGTCAGCATAATGTTGATGCACCCTTGCAGAACCTAGACGTGGAGGGCCAGTGCAAGTCTCAGGGGTTGATGGAGTCACCCATTGGCATTGGTTCCAGTGGGCTGATGTGGTCATCCCCAACCTAAAATTATCCCCTGTCTATCTAACACTGGTATAGTAGGTGCTCAAGTATATGTTTTACTGAATGACAAGTTTCTGGAATTTTGCTTTATATATTCTTTCATTAGTTTAACTTAAAGTAAGCATTAGTTTATTTTAAATCCCACATGGTAATTCATTGATTTTATTAAGTTTCCTTGGTGTGACTGAGTTCATCAAATCCTTTCCTGAAGCAAGAGTTAGCAGGAGATAGAGGTGAGGAAGGAGAGGACATTGAGGTTCTGGTTCTGGGTGGGAGAGAGAGGGACCAGCAGAGCCACAGGCTGGAGCAAAGTGGCCTCAGTGTGGGAGGGAAGCAGATGCAGATTCTGCCTACTTCCCAGTGCCTGTCACAGGGTGAGGTGGTTTGGGGACAGCAGTGACAGTGACTGGGATACCAGTGTCTGAGATTGGGGTCCCTGATGACTTCATGGCTGTGGCATACTTGGTGACTGGGAAAGTTTCTGTGCAATGGCATAGGATGCCCCGTTGCTATGGAGATGTCCTGCATGCTAGAGTCTTATCAGCTTCAACCTTATTCTCAGGCAGGGAAGTTCTGGGAATGAGGGAACTTCCTTGTTAAGATAGCCACAATATTTACCAATACTGCTACTCCTGAATCTGCCCTGGAATTATTAACTTTAAACAATACACTTTCTTGAGAGCTGCACAATGCTCCTAACATTGCTGCACAATGCTCCTAACACTGCACATTGCAGCTGTAGAATGTAACTGAGGAAATAGCTGCATACTGTTGTTAACTCTGTAAATTTCATGAATACAAAGAATAATGCTTGCACAGTCTTTAATCTGATTTAGAGACATATATAATAAAGATTGCTGGTGTAATTTTTTAGACCTGCGTCTCCATCAGAGAGCAGTGCTCCACCTGACCCCAGCTGTTTTATCTTCAAGATCTGCATGTGTTGACTATTTTTTCTAATCTCCCATTGCCCCTCGTCAAAACCTGCTAGTTTGGCCGTGCTGGTCGCAGCAATGGTTGGGGTGTGCCTGCCCATCCTCTCTCTCCTGGTGTTGGTGAGAACACAGTTGTGGACCCTGATCCCCACTTTCTCACTGTTGGTTCATGCTTTCAGGTAGGTCCCCAATAAATAGGCTCAGATGGAGAGTCTTAACAGCAGGAGATTTTTAGGGAGACTTCTCAGAAACAACAAATGTAAGAAAGTCAGGAGGACAGCAGAACTTGGAGAGATGGAGCTGGGCTATTGTCTCTGAGGCCTCAGCCAGCATCCAGGAAGCACTGAAGCTGGGATGGGTCTTCTAAGCTATCCCAAAGTTAGGCAGGATGTGTGGCTCTTTGCACCCCTGTGCCTGACCAGTTCTAGAGTGGGACTGTAACTTGAGTGAGGTGGGTTCCTTCTACCAAGGACAGTTTCTAGATTGGGCTCAGCTGCCAACCCTGTCTGCTGGAAAAGAAGAGCCTCCCTGGAACCCAAGGGAGCACTGGGCAGGGATGATAGAGAGGGGAGACCAACACGCAGGCACCACAGTTATGGAGGGAGAGTTGACTGAATAGAGCTCTAAAAAAGGTGACCCAAGGATTTTTCTTTCTCATGCATTTTCCTTCTCATACTTCTTCCATTCAATTCTCATAACTCAGTCTTCTCTAATGTGTACACCAGAGACTTGATTTTAGAAGTAGATTGTCCACTGTAAATGTGATTCTGAGCAACTTGCTGAACTTCCCTTGGACTCAGTTTCTCCCTGTGTAAAATGGTAATAATAGAATAGCAGCTTCTGTTTCTAAAGTTCAAATAATGTAAGGTATGTTTGGTGCTTAGCAAAGAGTTCACACTCAACAGATAGTAAGTCCTGTTATGGTTGGGGCCAAAATGGCAGGCATAACGGTGGCAGAGGCCAAATGATGTGGTAGCCGACCAGTCTTTTTACTTACGAGTCTTGTACTTATCTCCATCATAAATTTATTGGATTTGAAAAATATACCCACAACCTAAGCTCTATGTTAAGAAAAATCACTCTATCTTAATATGTGCTTGTTAAACATTCTAAGAATCACATTCATTCATATCACATGGGATAGGGAGAGAGAGCATGGGAGGAATAGATGAACTCTAGATAGGGCAGAGGGGTTGGGAGGGAAAGGAGGGGGCATGGGATAATTAATGATGGTGGAATGTGATGATCATTACTATCCAAAGTACAGGTATGAAGACACGACTTGGTGTGAATATACTATGTATACAACCAGAGATATGAAAAATCGTGCTCTATATATGTAATAGGAATTGTAATGCATTCCGCTGTCATATATAAATTTTAAAAAAATTACATAAAAAAACATGCGCCATATGTGGATGGTTTGAGAAGGCTTCCTGTAGTTACAGAGTTTCAAGCTAAGTCTTGGAGGAAGTGGGTCACAGCTGTGGACTGGTTGAAAGAAGGGGAAGAGAATCTTCCTGGTGGAGGCAATGATTTTTTTCAAGGGAACAGAGTAGAGAATTGCCGAGTGTATAATAAAAGCAAGGAAGATGTGTTGATTGGAGAAGAAAGGACAGTATTGGCAAATAAGGTAAACTCAAAAAATAAGGAATGTGGTGGGTAAAGGATTGGATAGGTCCTTGAGTGCTACCTAGGCTGAGGAACTAGGTTTGATAAGCAGGCTCTAAAGAGAGGCTCCAAGGTTTATCTGGGATACAGATGGGAATATGAATGTTCTGGAATGTCTTTGATGCTCTTGCAACTTAAAAGGAGACCAGTTCTTCCAGGCCAGTATCTTGGTACTTGTCTGGTTGTGCAAATTATAAAATACCTTAAATAACATCACTAGGCAGAGTAACAAAAGAGATCTGATAAAAAAAAATAAGCACGATATTATGCAAGATGGAGGACTTGAATAGGAAATGCAATTAGCAACATATACTTTTTCAGTTGGAGGGAAGGTTGCTGATGTGTCTTGCCTTTCTAGGTGTTATGGTTTGGATCTTGAATGTTCCCCAAAGGCAAATGTGTTGAAGACCTGGTCCCTACAGGTGGCACTATTGGGAGGTATTGGAATCTTTAGGAGGTGGGACCTAGTAGAAGGAAGTTAGGTCATTGGGGGCATGCCTTAAAGGGGATATTAGGACCCTGGCCATTTCCTGTTTCTCTCTTTGCATCCCACTTAACATGAGGTGAGCAGGCCTCCTCTGTCACATGCTCCCACCATGATGTACCATGCCACCACAGGCCCAAAGCAACGAGGACAAGCAAACACAGGTTAGAGCCTCTGAAACCATAAGCCAAAAGTAAAAATTTTCTTTTTTAAGTTGTTTACCATCAAGTATTTTGTCACAATGATGAAAAGCTAACTAGTATACTGTGTTTTCAAAGAGTTTGAGGATTTCAACATAGTCCATCCATAAACAACATCCACCCAGGCATGTGTCCAGAGTGAGGAGTTTCAAGGCTGTGGATGTTCGTTTGAAAGATTTGTGGGTTCACAAGGTTCATCAAGTGCCTGTTCCAGAGCAAATCAGCCCCGTCCACAGCCATTGAACCTGCTTTTCTGCTGAGATGTCATCAAAGATGTCAATTAATGCCATCTCTAACCATAGATTTCCCCCTCTCATTTGGTGATTTGCAGAATTGTTCTTGGAGAACTGCAACGAGATCGATTCAGTTAACTCAGGCCACTGAGCATCTGTCAGATGGTTAATGACATTCAGACCCCAGCTGTCCTGCCAAATTGAGCTGGCCAAGGTTACCCTCCCATATCTCTTTTAGTGAACCCTTCACTTTGCTCTGAACCTAGACTTCCCTGAGTCTTGGCCTTCATCCTAATGCTTTTAAGAAAGTCTGTGATCCTCGACTCTTCTGCCTTTCTCACATTAATTTTTAAAATCTTTGTTAAGGAAAGACAGCTTCTAGGAGGGATGCCATTTTTATTGTACATCCCTGATAATTGGCTCAAAAAAGGGCATCTCAAAATCTATGTTAAACTGTGACCTTTTCCATGAGTAAGTCAGGGCTGTGCTTTTGCTGGAGAAGTGGAAAATGGAAGTTGTTATTACCTGTATTTTCTTTTCTGTATTTGGATTTCAGATTAATGGATCATAGAAGACTTTATCATCAATCATTTAACAATTTTAAGTAATGTTATTAATAGTAGGAAATAACATGGAACAAAGTGTATAAGGTGAGATTAAATGGAAAAAGGCAAATTGAAGTATGCCTTGTATGTAATTATAACTTTGTAGAACTACAAATTCATTTATTTTAAAAAGATTAAATGTAAAACATACCGAAATATCAACAATACTTTATTTGGATTCAGAGACTATGGCTTATTTTTTACTTCTAGTCTGTGATTTTAAGAAACTTGTCTAAAGAGTATACTCTACTCTTATGTTGAAAATAAATCTTATTAGAAGAAAAAATAACTTGGCATCAGATCTTTTTCTCTTGAGACAGTCTCTAGTTACCAAATAAATGTTTATCATTTCAGTCATTCTCTATAATTAATTCTGTTTAGACAAAAGCTTGATAATCTTACAGGTTTGAGATTTTTAAAGTAACTTTAAAAATGAAGATTATAAAGTAATTATTTAGCAGCCTGCTACTCAAAGTATGACTCACACCTATTGTCCCAGCAAAATGAAATCTTGTCACTGGGGAGGAGAGAAGATGATGTTGTTGGAAGAGCACAGGAACTCTGGGTTCAAGCCCAGTCTACCTCACATTGTCTGACCACAATTTGCTTATTTTCATATTCAGAGCCAACCAGGATCATCTCAAGTTGACTTTTTGCTTTACAATTCTTTGAATGTACACCTGCCTGTTTTTGTACTGAGTTCCACTTATAAGAGAATGACAAGATCCCTATATTCTCTTAAATCCTGACCAAGCTTTACTCTAGTCAGTTTCTGAATTAGGAGGAATTCAGATACATATAGGGAGACACCTCTAGCCACCTTCACACCCTGGAGTGACCCCTAGGAAAAAATCCCCAAATGTGTGGTTTCCAAAAACACCTTTTTCTCAGTCTTTTCTCTGTCCTTCCCCTTTATTCAGCAGTCACCCCAATGATCTCAGTGTTATCCTTGTCTCTTGTCACTGGTTAAGAGGATGGCCTTTGGAGCCAGTTATAGTGGATTATGCCTAGAATCCTGTGCCCCAAGGGGCTGAAGCTGGCAGAACCCAAGTTCAAGGTCAGTCTCAGCAACTTAGGGAGTCCCTTAGCAACTTGGCAAGACCCTGTCTCAGAATAAAAATTCAAAAGGATGGGGGATGTTGCTGGGTGGTAAAGTGCCCCTAGGTTCAAACCCTAGTATAAAAAAAAAGGTGTATGGCCTTTGGGGTCATACAGATCTTGATACAAATCCCCGTTCCATTACTTTCTAGTATATGACCTTGGGCAAATCACTTAATTTCCTGAGGCTCAGTCTCCTTCCTCATCTAGATCTGGGCACTATTACACCTCCTTCCATGGTTGTGAGGAAGAAATGTGTTAATACATAGAAAGTACAGCCCATGGCCTGGCATTAAGCAGTATTTTCTTGTACCTAATGTAAGACTTGGCTCTTTTACCTCTTAAGTGTTTTCGTCCAACCTGCTTTGGACTCTGGCTATCCTGGAGAGGCCAGCACATGGGGATCCTGCTCTATTTGAGTGCAATTTTAATTATCAGGACTTCTTTTTTTTCATTGAGGTAAAATCCTGTGACTCACCCTTTAATTGATTTTGCCTCTAGAATCACCTAAATACAGTTAAAGAAAAAAGAGAGAAAAGTTCATCATTCTTTGTAATCAACAGTTCAGTTTCTTAGCGTTTTATTCATGAAGCTGAATAAATAGTTTTTTGTTGTTGTTGTTTGTTTGTTTTTTTTTAAAGTGAACTGCAGTGAATCAAAAGAACAACCAACAAGGAAATAGGAGGGCAAGGATTTAGTCCTGGCTCTGCCATTAAGTTATTTTATATAGAACAAGTTATGTAACCAGGTGGGCCTCATTTACCTCCTCTGAAAAAGAATCAGTATACTATAGCAGCCATAACAAATCAATTTAATCTCACATCCCATCTTGGATTGTTTGGTCATGATTTCCCAAGTGTAGTATGGAAAGGAAATCTAGGGTGGATGCTTTCTGAACTTGATTAGTTATGTCTGCAATAATATGGGAGGATGTTTTGGCAGCAGCTGGGCCACATATTTGCCATTTCCATGATGAGAGGTCTCAGCCTATTCTGATTTCTAACCCTCTTAAGAAACTGATTATGTCACTGATTAAGTTTTTTTCTATAGGTTCAGCATTATGGTTATGTAAAGTATATGAGATGATCTCCTTTAAGAATCAAATAGTCTTTGTAGTTCAGGCTGTCCAGTAGGAGTCTGGAGGAAGGAGAAATGCTGGAATTCAGTGGTTGAGTGAAAACTTTATTGAGGAAGTGATTCTTGGGGCTCCTTCGAGAATTTGGATAAAAGAAGGGAGAAGGGAGTATTTTCAAGATGAGGGGAACTGCAGAAAGCAAATTTCAAGATGGCTCTGAGCACAGTTTATGGTCTACCCTGCTGCCCTGGTTAAGAGCACACTGAGGGTGGCAGATACACTGCAGGCTGATTAGGGAGCTCAGTGAAAGCCAAAGGACTTTAGGCTTGACATAAACACCCACCTAATAACTTGTTATTAATCCTTCTGACAACCCTGAGATTAGGCATTATTGTTATCTCAGTTTGACAGGAGAAAGCTGAGGCTTACAGAGATTAGGACCTGGCCTCTGTCTTATGGAGGCAGTGGGAAGGGAAGGTGTCATTCCATGTCTGTGTGAATCCCAACAATCATGCTCTTATTAGAGAAATTAAAGGTCTGGGATTACTGTGGGCACATTGGCTTCATTTGCAGACATGGATATTGGAAAGGAGAGGAGGGTGTAGTTAATGTGCTTAAATATGGAGATGTCGACGTTGGACTCCTAGTGAAAATGGCAGTAAGCAGCTGACTTTGAGGAGGGAGATGAGACCTTGAAGATCTTCATTCGCAATCTCACTTGCTTTAGCACTGAGAGTAAATTGCTTTCTAAGGAAGAAACTATCAAGGACACAGCTGAGGAACACCCACAGGAGGAAGCAAAGCCCACATTTCAAAGGTATTTTCAACAAGTCTGGTAGTTTATTTAGCCCAGAAATGTCTTAGCGATTTGAACTCTTCAAATAAAATGTTATATAAACAAAATTCACTTCCAGATGGTGGAATTTACGGAGAAAAGAATTTAAAGAAAAGCGGTTTGAAGAGTTGCAGTCTGTATTCTTGGCAAAAGACCCTCACAATTTTATTTAGGAAACAAAGATGTTTTTGAATTGCAAGTACACATAAGAGCATCTGAAAGCAGTCAACCTCCTTGTTATTTCCATCCTATTCCTCAGCAAGCTTAATTGTTTTCACATTTATAAACAATTTTAAATTGAAATGCATTTTATCCTCAGCATTTTTCATCTCAGATCTCCATTCCTACTAATGTTTCCAAAGTAAAGAGAATAATCTTGGAGTATTTCTTGTGTGAGGACTACAAAGATTGAGTGGTTGGGAAGAGGAGGTAGGGAGCAATAGACTGGCCCCTTCCAGCAACCATGACACTCTTGCCTAAGGACTCAAGTTCTTCTTTCTCCTACCTTCAGTTCAGACATGAGTGTCTGTGGGCTGGTGTGGTACAGACTGGAAGATTAGGCTCCAGCTCCATAATTAATAGGAGTGTGAAGTCTGTGGGGAATGCAAAATCTGATTGATTCATTGTTCATTTAATTAACCAGTCTCTTTGTTTTCCTCTTCCTGCTTTTTAAAAAAAACACTATTTTTATTTTTCATAAATATTTTAGATACAAACAATTCTGTTTCCTCAGACTTTTATAAACACCTCCACTCCCTTCCTCCTTTAAGATATCCAAATATGTCCAATTTTTTCTCTAAGGGATGCCAAAACAAAAATTTTGCATAAGATAAAATTTCCCTTGTCAATTCTATTTGCCACCACTATATCCAAACCTCAATATTAATTTATTAATATGTATAAACATGTATGTGCATGCACAGTACACAGTTTTTTTCCTTCTCTATTATCTTAAACTAGCTAGAAATGTTACTTTAGGTTTGCCCAGAATGTCTTTGGAATTATTTTGATTGTAATGATTAACTTAAAGGTGCTCAGTCTGCAGGCCATCCTGCAATCTGTGTCGTTGTTACTTATATCAGTGCACTTACACTCCTAGAGATACCCAACCCAGTCTTTTGGGATTTTAAGGTAAGGTAATGGGTGTAAGATGAACCAAGGTCTATCTACATGCTATAAAGCACATTTTGAGCTCCACTTAACATTTTCCCATTTAATCCTTATAAAAGCTGGTGAAGTAAGCATTACCAGCTCTTTGTACCTACATGGAAGCCAAGGCTTAGGGAGTCTGAGCTAGTTAGGTTAGAGTTGAAGTTTCACATTTTGAGGAGGAAAACCGCTTATTAAGTTGGCCTTTTCACAGTGCCTGGAGTCACCAGTCATTTATAAGGCACAAACAAGTTTTAGTTTTGTCTTCAAGACTTGCCGAGGTTTTATGGAGAATAAAGAGAAAGCTCCACAACAGGGGACTAAAACGTTTCAGCTTCGTGCTATTCCAGGGAGAATGCCCTGCAGGCTGGAGGTAACTGTGGGTAGGGCTGTAGGCAACTTTCCAGTCACTTGTGGGTCCTGGGGAAACTTGGGTGTTGCCTCATCTGCGATCAGCAGGACATCTGGGACAAGTTGTCTCAGTGCTGCAATGGCTACAACATGGCACAGGTGTCCATTGCCCCAGGCTGTTACACAGAGGCCATCTGGGTCCTCTTTTTCTCAGGGGTCAATTGGGTGGAGTTGGAACTTTTCCTAAGGATTGGAAGACACTTGGCTGGGCTACTTGGCAACAATAACCCTCTTTAAGACACACACACACACACACACACACACATCTTTAAAAATTAGTCAAACTCTTACATGTCAAACATGATTTTTGTACTTAAATGCAAGTTTTGCATGAGAAGCCACACATATCATCTGCTTTATTTTTTAAAATATTTATTTTTTAGTTGTAGTTAGACGTAATACCTTTATTTGTTTCTTTATTTTTATGTGGTGCTGATGATCGAACCCA
This sequence comes from Marmota marmota marmota, assembly GCF_001458135.2. Classification (NCBI taxonomy): domain Eukaryota; kingdom Metazoa; phylum Chordata; class Mammalia; order Rodentia; family Sciuridae; genus Marmota; species Marmota marmota. The sequence continues at coordinate 40,931,074 of NW_025999853.1, read as the reverse complement.
GGGCCTCACACATGCTAGGCGAGTGCTCTCCCCCTGAGCCACAACTGCAGCCCTCATCTGCTTTATTTTTAAGGCTTGAAGGCTTCAACTAAATTAGGAGACAAACTGATGAGCAAAGAAAGCAATTCTCACTAAAAAGTAGCATTGTTTGGGGAAATTCAGGTCCCCCTAAAGAGTTAGCCTAGAAACCCCTCCAAATAGATGAGTAACAACCCCAGAATTAGGATACAAACTCACCACCTGTGCAGAGTTCTCCCCATTTCCTCAGGGTACACTAGAAGAATTGTCTAGAGAGTTGATGGCCTCTTTGATCACAGTAAATAGCTTTATGGCAAAGAGTAGAAAAAAATACATTGTAGAAATACTAAATTGAAGGTGTGAATCATTTGATGTATACCAAAATTTGTTTTTTGTCTGTTTTTTGGTGGCCACAATAACTCACTTGTTGTATTTTTATGAATTTAGTTGTTCCAGGTTGTCTTTGTTTTGTTAGTATATCCTCACTCCACAGAATAAACTTACTCAGCTGACCTACATGGTAGCTGAAGTCACGTTGTGTTTGAACATTCTCTCCAAGGTTGAAGCAGGGGGAAGAATCAGGGTAGAAATTGATCGTTGAAGGCCCTTTTGCAATTTCCATTTTCCTAAGACAGAATATCCTTCTTCCCCAGCTACCGATAACCTTTATTTAGAACAGAGTAAATCACTGGACTCAAAATTTATGTTCTACACTAAAATCTGCTGGCAAACTACTTGTCTTTGCTCCAAGTGTCACTATTCATTGTGTAAATGCAGTGCCCTCAAATAATTCCACATCTTACCGACAGCCTCTCACTGACCCCAGGTCCTCAGTGGGTGTTTTTGAGTAACATATTGTTCGTGGTCACACAGATCACCTCTGACATTCACAGATGTATGATTGCTCAGTTGCTGGAATCTTTTGTTGAGAGTCAAATAAATGCATTAGATTATGGGCTTTGTTTGTTGTTCTTGGCCTCCTCCCTTTCTTTTGTACTTAGAAATTATTTAGGGATTTTTAAGTATTTCACAGATGCAACTTTGGCATTCTCATGGCTCTGGAATTACAAATTAGAATTTCATGCCTTCTTTACAGCTGGGATGGAGAAGGAAGACATTGAACCTCTGGCATTCAGAGTTTTTCTATCTTCCCCCTGTGCTGAAATAAAGTGAGAGTATGCAGCAGTGGCTCTTGAATTAGGAGCAGCAGGAGGGACAGAAACCTGGGTCCTGGCAGTGAGAGTTGGTGAACATTTCTGCTTACCTTCTCTCCTGGCCAACCTGGCAAATTGTGCATTGGTGTGTCTACCCCAGTTCATTGATACAAGTCTTGGTGACCAGGCCTCTTGGGTTTTCTCCCCATAAATGCAGAGATCACACAACAGATGAAGGGCCCTAAGGCTCATGCATATGGTGGGCTCTTTGGATTTTGCAATCTTCCTGCCACCCTTATAGGGAGGGACATGTCCCTTCATTTTGTCTGTTGTCATATGAGTCCCAGACAAAGTCAGAATTCTTGAGGCCTTAGCTTCAAACATTGGACTTCCCCTTACCCACCCCATAATTGAATCCTCTAAATAGTAATAAGACCTGAAATTCAAACCTGTGAAACTGGGTTCTGCCTGTATGCCTACTTGTTCAGGACAGCAGAGACTTTTAGAACTTTTGTTAAGTTCCAGTATTTGTTTAGGATTAAGACTTTCTTATTATTCAGTAGCTGTGACCACTTTTAATCACAGTTTGTAGTAGTACAAATATGTCACTTGGTGTTTTGAACGGGGAGGCCCAGTGGTAAATGCTTTAGTTTCAGGAGACAAAGAGCCAGCTCTGGATACTCCTAAGCAAAACTGAGAAGTAGGAAACTTTCTCATGGCCAACCTACTCCTCTATCAATCAATCTCTGTCTTTTCTCTCATTATTGATTACTAAACTTTACCCTGGCGACCATTCATTGATTAGGGCTGGGCATAGTTGCACTTTATATTCCCCATATCAGGCTTAGAAGCTCTTTTATTCTCCCCACTTCACATTTGAGGAAAGAAGACACTGAGGCTTTCGGGTGCAGTTTCTGCTAACAATCTCAGAACCAGAAAAAGGCAGAGCTGGCTTTGCCCAAGTGAAGTGCACATCCTTCTTGGCTCATTCTTCCCCATCCCCATCATAGCAGCACTTCAAAGAAAAAAGTAAACTGATACTTTGAGCCAACATAACAAAGCTTATTAAGGATTTTATGAGACAACTGCTTAAATTGAATATAAGCACTTCACCTTTACTTCCACAGATATTTGTAGTTAAATAAGACTCAAAAACAAAAACAGCAATAGAGATGTGACTCAGGGGTAGGGCTATCATTCAAGCAGGAGCTACCAACGATCCCTCCAGTCATTCCAGGGTTGTGGCTCTGTGCTGATAGACTGAGCCCTGCACAGCACAGCTTTACACACACAGCAGACACTTAATTATTGCTAATTTTAATCAGCTGGTTTTAACTCAACTCACATTCTCATTAAGTGTAAGAAGAGCACAAGAAAAGCTGCTTTGATTAACTTTAAAATCCACAAAACCTCGGCTTTACCCACCATCTCTTTATATTTGAAATACTCACTGTTCAGAGGTCAGGTTCTTGCTTTTGTTTTTATTCAACACATAGATTATGCTTTGAAAAAAATTTTAAAAATAGTGTTGTCTAGTTCATGAAAATTTATGTTTGGCTTTATTTATCTGTCTCTGAATTGACCAGACAGAAGGTGAGCTCTCCGTGTTGAATTTGATTGAAAAGCCATCATAATGTTTTGTCTTGTCTGTCCTTGGGCACCATTTTAGCACAAACATACTTTTGGATGATCAGTTTCAAGCCAAACTAACTGATTTTGCCATGGCACACTTCCGACCCCACCCAGAGAATCAGATTTCTACCATAAATGTGACCAACAGCAGCAGGAAACATCTGTGGTACATGCCAGAAGAGTATATCAGACAAGGAAAGCTTTCTGTTAAAACAGACACCTACAGCTTTGGAATTGTAAGTGTACACTGCTGGCTAATAAGCAGGGGAGAGTTTATTGCCAAGAATGTTCTAAATTCTAAAAAGAAATTTTAATTAATTATTATTTTAAATGTTAGCTCGTATTAGTTATACATATTAATGGGTTTCACTGTGACCTTTCCATATATGCATAGGTCATGTTTGAATTGTATCCATCCTTCCTACAACCCTCTCTTATCCTCTCTATTCCCTGTTCCTGACCCCATCCCCTTCCCTAATGGTTCCTCTAAGAAGAAACTTTATAAAAGTTTTAACTTTTTGACTTATTGATTTCTGCCACTCATTATCTAATATATCAATTTGTGTCATCAATGAAGTAATAAAATATAAAGACATTTATTAGAAAGAACTATATTCATTGTCATGGTTAATAGGTGCAACAAATGTTGTGTATGCATTCAACGTATGTAGCTGACTTTCTATATGTTTCTCATAGGTAATAATGGAAGTTTTGACAGGCTGCAAAGTGGTGTTAGATGATCCCAAACATGTTCAGCTGGTAAGAACTATCTTTTTGTTGACACCCATTTTCTCATTTTTTGACCCACTTGTATGTAATAAGATTTTCTCCTCCTCTTCCTAGCGAGATCTCCTTATGGAATTGATAGAGAAGAGAGGCCTCGATTCATGCCTCTCATTTCTAGATAAGAAAGTACGTCCCTGTCCTCGGAACTTCTCTGCCAAGCTCTTCTCTTTGGCAGCCCAGTGTGCCACAACTCGGGCAAAGTCAAGACCATCTATGGATGAAGTGCGTATTTATGTGGTTTTATTCAAAATGGAGCCTATCATGCAGTATCTATGTTGGATAAGTGGTGTATCTGGGTGAATTATTTATCAGTGAGACAAATTAAGCTTTCAACAGAAAATACCAGCCTAATAGATATTCCTTTATAGATCAAAAGTTATATCATTTGGTACTCTGGTAGAGGTCATTATTGAGTAGAACCAGAGCATCACAAAAAAATATAGTGAAATGTAGCTTGGAAGGAATACTTATTCAGCATTTATTAAGATATCTGGCCCATTAAAATGCAACATATATTTCCCTTTTTCATTTTAAAATTCACTCTTTTGTCCATAGGTGTAGTCATGCATTCACTGATTTGTTTATTTGCGTGTAAACAAACACTTACTTAATCTCGCTTTCTATATGCAGACTTTGTATTTGGTGCTAAAGATACAACAGTGTTCACTATACAGTGTCAACCCTCAAACTCCAAATAAGGAGTCAGATGAGTAACTTGGGATATTGGTCCAGCAAGATGGAAGCCCAGGCTGATGAGATCGTAGAGTCAGAATACACTAGCCTATGGTAATCAAGGGAGCCTCTTGGTGGAGGTGACCGTTTAGCTATGATGTGGACAGCAGGTTGGATGGAGACAGCAGTAAGGATGGAAGGACATTGCAGAGAGAGTCAGCCAGTGTGGGCTCCAGGTGGTGGAGTCCGGCAGTAAGACCACAGGTAGGCCAGCATCATGGATGTGAGGTGGGGGTGAGGGAAGCCCACAGTACTTAAAATATCAGAGACTTCTGGGTAATAGAGGGACATGGATTCCATTTTGAGGGTTTGGATTTTATTCCAAGTCATTGTAGAACCAAGGACAGGTTTTAAACAAGGACTCAACATAATAAAAATGGAGTGGGAATCATGAGAGCATATTCCAGGCTGACACCACTAGGAAGAGCTGTGTGGGGACCTGGGACCAGAAAGGAGCTATGAACTGTGGCTTTGGAATGGAATTGAGAGCCAGGAGAGGGCTCCTCCTTACTTGCTGGTGATATTTATTCCTTTTACTGAGTTTCAGCTTTATTATCTATAAACTCAGAATGAGCATTTTATTATTTGTTAATGAACAGCATTATTATATTATTATTTGAGTGTGTTAAATGAGAGAATATATGTGAAAAGACTTTACTAATTGTAAAACTATATGCATTTTTAAAGAGAGAGACAGAGGAAGAGAGAGATTTATATAGGTCAGGGGTCTCAAATCTGCCTACACATTCAGATCATCTAGGAAGCTTTTATAATGCACATCCATGGACCCTGGTCTCCTTATTTTTTTGAATGATAATCTGTACATTGGAGCTAGGGGGTGAGGGGATCTGTATTCAGAAAGTTCTGTGGGCAGTTTTGGCATTTGAGAACTACTAATGGGTTACCTCCCTTCTGATTGAAGTCAGACATGTAAAGACTCACCCAAGGCCACAAAGCTAGCTGTTGGAAATCTAGAACTAAAATTGGGTCTCATGATGTTTAATTCAATGCAGTTTCTTTTATATCTTGCTTTTTGTCCTCAGAATGAAGGAGTTTCTCTAGTCTTTAAGATCCCTTCTAATGCAAATTCAGTAATTAAACTTATGAAAATGAGAAAATATTCTTATAATTGAAAAAAAGGCAAGAAGGGATATTTTTCAAGCCTAACTCAATGTTCGTTTGTTCTTCATTAATTAGGTCCTGAATGTTCTTGAAAGTTCGCAAGCCAGCTTATATTTTACAGAAGATCCTCCCACATCCCTGAAATCCTTCAGGTGTCCTTCTCCTCTATTCTTGAATAATGTACCAAGTATTCCAGTGGAAGATGACGAAAGCCAGAATAATCATTTGCCACCTTGTGATAAAGGTTTGAGGACAGATGGACTGACTCAGAAAATTCCCTTTGAATGCAGCCAGTCTGAGGTCACATTTCTGGGCTTGGACAGAAAGAGAGGCAGCGAGAGAAATGAGGATGCTTACAACATGCCCAGTTCTTGTGAAGAAAGTCTGTCTCCAAAGCATGCAGCTTCATCCCAGGGCTTCAAGGCCACCGAGGTGAATTTGGACTCCTTTTTAGAAGACCCAGGCTATCCTTCCAGCAGCATGCTAGTGGAGCCAGGGTGCTCCTCTGAATTTTTCTGTAATAAATATGAACCATACAAAAAGGATTAAAGTTCACCAGAAGGTAAAGAAAAAAGCAAGTGTTGCTGAGGCACTTGAGCAAAGGCACCGCCTTGCGAAGACATCATCTCCTTAAGTTAGGCCCAGAGAATGGCTGGTGGTGAATTTGGGGTAATACAGATAAACAATCTGGACAATTCTATTCCTTCCTTCTCAAACCCCCAAAACGGAGAGGCTTAAACAAATGTTTTCTCGGAGTGATTACCTCATGATCAAATCCAAACTAAATTAGAGCCATTCAAAATTATTCAACATCCTTGGTCTGACTTCAGCAAAACAAAACAATTCAAACTTACCAAAGAGGGACAAGATTCTCATGTCTTCTCCATCTCTGTCGAAGTGAGTCTGGGGAACCTCCCACTGCAAAGGACTTTCAGTTGCATTCTGTTGTTTGGTTTAGCTTACTTAGGAGGGTAGCAGGAAATGTCTAATTTGTCAATGTACTTTGTGATCAACTGTAGTGTTCTTCTGTTCATCACTGTCTAAAAACAAGCCAAGTTCACGTTTGGCCAGGGTGTGCTCTGTGTAGCAAGATTCCTGCCCAAGATCTATATTTCTATATTTAAACTCTTAAGATAGCCTATTCTATATAATCTAATTGTTGATTATTCTTATAGATTTTTACTAACTCAGAGACCTGTCATATCTTGAGCAGAATATGTGATATTTTAATCAAATAATTTTTGTTCAAGAAAATGACTGGTCAGCAGTGTAGGTAAGCTTTTGATTGATACTACTTGTGCCTTCCACCCTGTGTCTCCCCTCTTGCTGTTTCCTGGAGCTCCTCTTTTGATGTCTTAGCCAGTCATCAGGCTCTGCAAAACTGTCATCCTCCAAAAAACCTCCCAAATCTCTCCAACCGAGGGACTCACTTTATCAGCATTTCCATAGCAATTTTTTTGAATTTTTAGGCTTGTCACATTCCAAAATGTATCAAAATCAATCTTATCTCTGTTACTAGATTGCTAGCTCCCTTTGTTTTCTGTTGTCACTGTAACAGGATATCACAAATTTAGTAGCATTAATTATTTTACAGTTCTGCAGGTCAGAAGTCCTTGGCAAACCTTCTGGAGCCTCTAGGGGAGCCTGTTGCCTCTTCTAGCTTTTTGAGACCACCTGCATTCCTTGGCTCATGGTCTTTTTCTCCATCTTCGAGGTCACCAATGTAGCATCTTCAAACCTCTCTTTCTCCCCACCCCATCACTTCCCCTCATACTCTCTCTCTTTCTTAATTCTTCTTTATTACCTTTCTCTTGCTCTGGCCCTTCTGCCTCTCTCTTATAAAAACACTGTTATTGCATTGGACCTACTCAGATAATCCAGGGAAATTTCCTTGTCTCAAGATTCTTAAATTAATTGCATCTATAAATCCTCTTCCTCACGTAAAACAACATATTCACAGATCACTAGGATTAGGACATGGACGTCTCTGTGGGGGCATTGCCCTATCACACTCCCTGAGTGTGTAAGGGCAACCTCCTCAGAACTTAACATCAGCCTCCTCAGAGCAGGTATATTCTTATAAATTAAGTTGAATCAAACTATATATGAACCCACATAATAAATAATTCAACTATAAGTAACCTTTCTGAGTAAATTAATGAAGTAGGGATAATGAATAATGGATAGAAACATTCAAAGAAAACCTTTTCCAGAGGATTTACAGAATCTCCCCATCCAGGAACCTTGCTGTAAAAGCTCTAGCTTTCTGTGTCAGAAAGGAATGGGCCTGTGAATTTTACTCTTTGGAGAGACAATGTAGTTGGGTTAATTATACTCAGATTGGAACCCGAGTTCAAGAACCACTAATCACAGAAGAAAATCATCAGGAACAGGGTCAGGCAAATAGACTAAGGTCAAAAACATAGAGTTAAAGTTCTCTAAAAGGGCATGAACTGAGGTTAAAAAATACAGTAGAACTTAGCCTGACTGACAGGTCTAATGCAAGCCCCAGGTAAGCGGTTAGGAGCATCAATGTTCACAGGCTGCAGGACACCTGGTCTGCAGGTGCTGTCTTCTCATGTGATCAGCACATATGTGTTCATACTGCTTTGGAACTGCCCACATGTTGACTAAAAACTTTAATTCTTTTGCCTTGTTTGAGTTTGGCCACTCTTGATTATACATGTTAATGAAACGAAGCAGCCAAAGTCTTCAGCATTTGGCTCACATGTTGCAAACCATTCTGAGGCAATGTACTCCATCTCAGAGATGTAGTTTGAAAGTGTATTGACTAAACTGAGAAAATTAGCCTGCAGTTGGTAGAGTGCTTGCCTTGCATGCACAATACCCTGGGTTCAATCCCTAGTACCACACACACACACACACACACACACACACACAAAAAAAACAGAAAAAAATAGCCTAGAATTATGTAAAATTGCCATTCATAATCCAAAATCAATAATTGATATGTTAATTTTTTTACTTTGAATCTGCAGACACCCCCTGTACCTTTTGTGAAATGTCATAAAAAAAGGCTTGTACAGTTATTCAGCATTCACGTAATCTGTAGGTATTGTATTGACTTGAACTTGTTTAGTTGACTGAAGCAGGGTTTCTCAAACTTCAGTGTGCATCAGAATGACATGGAAGTCTTGATAAAGCCATGCCCTTACCATCTTCTAAGACATTTTGTCTGGGGTTAGGAGTTTGCATTCTAACAGCTTCCCAGGAGACCTGCTGATAGGAATTCTGCTCCTTGGAAATCACTGCATTAAACTTTTCTCCAATTATTATACATTGGCATATTCTAACTGTGGATCTTAGTTTTATGTTTTATGAAAAAAATTCTTTTTTTTATATTCACATATTACCTAGGATGTTGGCTATCTTAGAGTAGAGGCTAGAAATATGGTGGACCAATGATCTATTGACTAGATTAACTTTCAAAAGTGTGATTATTTTGCACATCTTGAAGACCAAGTCAGATTATCTGGCAGTGATCTGATTAATGATCTGACGAGCAGATGCAACTGTGATCGAAAAGTACCTAAGTCTCCTATTGAATGGTTCAGTCTTCCTGACTAGATTTGCCTTCTAGGGGGAAGAATTAATGAATGTTAATTGATAGTAATTAAATCTTGCATCTTGCTATGGGTCATCAGAGGATACCTCCGTGGTTTACTTATGTGCAGACTAAGATACATGAAGACACTAAGAATGAGCCTCCAAGTTCTGAGCAGCAAAGATGAATTTCAGTAAAGAATTTTACTTATCTTCATTCTGGTAACATACGGTGGGCAATCTTCTGGGCAGATCCTATTTATTATGCTTCTTAGGGTTTTGGTCCCATTTTATAATGCCCCAAAAGATGGAGAAAATATTCTGTTGTTTTGAAAATGGATATGGGATTTCTGACATAATCAATTTTATCGACTTCTTGAGAGTCATAATGATCTGTGATTCACTGCATAATAGTGTAGTTTTATGAGGTTGTACATCAGCCTGTGTCAGACAACTTTTAAGACTTGTGGCCCAATGAGGATAGGAAGTGAGGTTTATTATGAGTAGCATTTACTAAGCATTCATTAGAATCAAGGTACTGTGTTAGCTGCTTAGGTTACAACAAACAATTTAATAAGAAAACGAAGGACAGCTACCCAAGTTACCTGCACAGTGACCAGTGTTATTGGAAACACACATCAATGGAACTCAAAGCTAAAGCTGAAAGAGAAGATGAAGAATAGATTACAGTGTACTTTCAAGGGAGAAAAGAAGGCTTCTTGGAATAGTTTCCTGAAAAGAGGGGAAGGACTAAGAAAGGGTCACTAAAGAAGCACCCCAGGAACAGACACCCCCAGCTCTCCTAGATATCTGCACAACCCATCTCTGGGGCTAGAAGGATGGGGTAGGATGAAGGGATCTGGGCCTGGAGCCTGTTTCTACATGTTTGACCCTCACAGCCACAGGAAGGTGTGAATCCCACCCACAGGCAAGGAAGCTAGCTTGGGGAAGTTGAAGAACTTGCTGAAGGTCCTCCAAGATTTGGAGGAGGAGGCAGGATCTGTCTGACTTCAAATATAGGGCTCTTTCTTGCACTCTGCATTGCACAAAGGAGCCAGTGCAGGTTCAAGATCAGATTCAAAGGGATGGGTATGAAAAATCATTTGTTGATCCAAAAAATTTTTAGTAGGCACACAAACCTTGTTATTACATCTACTTTCTTCACTATCCTGGTCCTCTGCTGTACACATGGCCTCTGCTGTGAGTTGATATGAGTTAAGTGAATTTGTTGATGCATTGAATAAATTTATTTATTTATAAATTTATTTATCAGTGGCATCCTTTGTGTCAGGCACTGTTGTAGTAGCAGTGAAAGTCAAAACCACCAGGAACCCTGTCCTCATAGAGCTTACATTTGAGTGAACGCATGTTCTCCAGTCTTAGGTCCCTCTATAAGCTCTTCCTAAGGGGTTGAGAACTTTTCTTGTCCTGTTGCATTCTCATAATGCTGAGTGGCCTGTCGGTTCTCTATTAGTGTGCACTAAGCAGTCTGTGACATGCTTTGTGGTGATCATGATAGCCCATATTATTCTGTTAACTCTTGGTTTCTTCAGGGCATTATTTAGCTACCAATGGCTTCTTCAGCATGCTTCTTTCCAGGGGTCTAAAACACCCCCCAAACCTCACCTCACCTCACCTCACCTCACACAATGCTGGAATTGCCTGTTGGGTTATCTTTCCTCCTGCCCAAAACTCAAATTCCCTGAGGGCAGAGGCTATGTCCTGCTCATTTTTGTATCCCCCTTGGGTAGCACAGCACCTGGCATGTAATGTGGCTCAATAAATATCTGTAAAATGAACGAATCAAATAGTTCTTCAAGACTTCCTCAAACTCATTGGTATCTAATGTGTTGAGACCGCTGTCCAGATTGTACCCAAAATTTGTCTTTCTAGTATCCAGAATATTATCATTTCACCATTCTTGGATAAAACTCATGAATTTCCAATACTAATATCTGATTTATCTTTGAAAATAGATATTATATATGTTAACATCAACTTGCTCTATAGTGGAAAATATTTCCAAACCCATTTCTAAGCAATGATAAAACAATATTTTTGGCAGGGAATAAAGGGGGTTGTTGTGTTTTGTGCCTGTCTTTTTGTCCCAGTTATTTATTTATATTTGATGGTCCATGGCCTTGACTTGCAAGTATTTTCCTGGGAGGCATTTTTATGCCAAAGATCTGTATTGCCTGTCAAACTTACAAACCTTGTTATGGCTGTCACTGACCTTGTTGGAGAATTTTAAGGTCACCTCTATAAATAGCAAGAGAAAAGTCACAGTTTCTTTTTTTTTTCTCCTTAATTTAAAAATATTCTCAGACACCGACATTAATTAAAATAGGAGGTAAGAAAGTAGAAAAATCTGATATGCAGGAGATAAGGCTCAGTTAACATCATCATGTCTAGTAGTATGCCGGTTTATTCACATATCATTGAAGCTTTAGACAACTTATTGAGCTGGATTCTGTTACTTTGGGATCAAGAAAAATGAGCCAGAGAAAAGTTGACTCTTGTCCTGAGTCACATCACTGTTGGCATGGGAATACAAACTGAAATTTTTTTTAACCAAGTTCAGAAAACATCTGCCCTGAAATAGATAACAAAAATTAAAAGTATCTCCAATTTGCAAATGAATACAACTAATAAATATATGTGTGACTTTTATTTTCTTCTTCCTCTTCTTAAATTTGTCCTCCCATATTGGCAAAGGTTAAAGCTGTTGACAAGAATACATGCAAATGGGCCTCCTTGTTCACTGCCAGCAGGGATGAAAATTGGTTCAACCTTTCTAGGAAGCAATTTGGCAATATGCAGCAAAAATTTTCAGTGATGACACAATTTTACCCAACAGTTTAAGAGTTTATCTTAATTGATAAAAATCACACAAGTGTCTAACCATGAGCCCAAAGATGTATTGCATGATGTCTATGAAATTAAGACATTGGAAGTAACCTAAATATCCCCAGTAGAAGATGGGTCAAATAAAACATGTATAAAATTAAATTGCATATGACTGCCATTAAAAATTATTTAGATCTATTTTTATTGCTATGGAAATGTGTCCCTGAAATATTGTTGTGTGAAGAAGTGGACTACAGACTAGCATGTTTACTAGGAGCCATTTGTAACACTGGACATTTTTAAGTGATATATGTTTCTCAGAGAGCTCTTTGCCAAATGTTAATGATGTTTTTACTCTGGGCTGTGGTATTTGGGAGATCTTTACTTTCTTTTGACTTTCATGTCTTTGAAAATTTGATAATGAGCATGTATCATTTTTATTTTCAGAAAAGAATAAAGCTATTTTTATTTTGGAAAAATAAATCATTCTCTACCTTTCTACATTTGCTTGGCTTCTTGCTTTCTTGTACCCTTGGTCAGCAACTAGTAATAATGCTTCTGTTCCATTGTCCTTTATTATTTTTATCTTTCTACCTGGTGACTGCAGTTATAAGATGGATTTGTCTGGTGTCCCCTGAGGTAGCTGTAACAGCACAAATGAAAAAGCAATCTAAGTCAAAAAATCAGACAAGCTGAAATACAGAACAGAGAACAGATCATGGTGCACAACTAAGGGCATTTTATAATTAAATATTGGTTGATCTTGGTCAAAAACATCTTTTAAAAGTTAACCTTAAAATTCATCCTTACAAATCAGGACTTCAAGGAGTTGCCTACAGTTAAGTGAAAAGATCTTTGGGGAGAATAAATTTTCCACCATGAGGTATGGACTCTCCAGACTTGTGCTCCACCATCCATTTTTAGCCTACATGAAATTTTTAACTTGCTGAATTTAGTAGACTCTGGGCTGTCGTTATCGGTTGGAAATAAAACAGTGCAGAGAGTGTGACTGAATACAATGCTTTTCTGTAGCAGGTAAAGATGGAGCCTATGTAACACTGCTAATGGGATCCACAGTAATGCATTAATTATAAAGGGAAATAGCAAAGTATACACCAGGGTAAAATACCAGTTCTAATGAGTTCTATCTGGAGGGACTGTTTTGTGGACATAACTAAGTTACACAGTGTGTAAATATGACAAAAACACTTCCAAGGCTAATCCAGCTAAAAGATAAGTGAATGCCAGGTTTTTAAGAGCATAACACACCCACAAATTTTGTTCTTTTGATACCAAATTAAAGCATTAGTGCTATTTTGTGATTCTTGGAAGGGAAATTCCATACCAGTTGTACCATCACTGCAGAGATTTCAGTAAAAGAGAAGGTTAGGAAATTTAATTTATTCACAGTGTAAAATGGAACCATTCTAAACAGCATGTTCAGGTACAAATTATCTCCAGTTGTCATAATCTTCTGGGTTCCATTATTCACTAACGATAATTTCATATCATTCTGAAATTGTACAGCCTAATTATTGGTGCAATTGCCAAACCATTAAATACTGAATCTTATGATATTTATTTTTCTTTTGTGATGATAACTCAGGATTTTCAAAAAGAGCTGCACTGATAGCCAAGGGTAAATATTAATCTATGCCCTTTTATTGTTTTTATTTTGTGTACCCTGGAGGAAAAATTTAAGATTCCAGCGTGCTTATGAATCCAAATATGCATGTTTATATTAACTCACTGGCAGCTCTGATGCTATTGCCCGAGACAGGAGGCAAAGCAATCCCTGACACTTTCATTATGCATTTGTCTAGCAGTTTGAAGAGAGAGAAATAATTTATGTGATTACTTATACCTACTTGGCCATTAAGATGTATTTCCCTAATAAAAAAAAAAGTTATCATTCTGTTTTAGAAGATGTGTTCTGACATGTTCCCATCTTTCTGTCTACCTCATATCCTGGCTTTATCATTCTTGATTTCAATAGTCATTTGAATGAATCAAGTAGCACCATTGCCTCGTGGTTAAAATGTCTCATCAATTACAACAAAACAAGCTTTCCATTTCACTTTAGTTCCTGTTCCTAAGGCCACCCTCTAGACCTCATTGCCACCTGCAACTGCTGCACATCAGAAATAATGTTATGTTGTTTTTTACTTTATAAAGACATCCTATTATTCAGTCTTTCTATTTTTTTCTGATATATCAATTACCATCTCAATCTACTCCATGTTTTTCCTTGCCTTGGCTAGGACAAGGATTCACCTGTATCCGTAACTGTGCTGTCAGGGATGTAGAACCCCTATTAAGTATTGCAAATAGAAGAAATTTCCCTTCGGGAATAATGCCAGCTCATGAATTCAGAACTGATTTCTACTGTTGGCAGTTAGACACACAGCCTTGGTCACCACATCAGTCAGCTCTGAGGTGGAGAAGCCCACTTATAACTTTTATCCCTGTTACCATGACCACCATGGATCACTTACTCTAGAATCACTCATTCTGGCACTGAATCATGAGTTGTTTTGAACAGTATTGTCTTGTGTGCCTTTGCATTTCCTGGTGCTCATGGAAGAATTCTGCAAACAATAAGAATTCTACATTCCATAAGTATTACATTGCTGGTGAAATGGTTGAAGGAAAGACAAGGTAAATTCCAAGTAGGCTTTAGAAGACTGGAATGATGCGGAAACAAAGGAAATCTTGCTTGATCTTAAGTATTTCTCTCAAGGAGATTTAAGATTGTCTCATGTACTGGAGAAATAACTTCTTTCAAGGAGATCATGATGTTTGAGATTGCTTAGCCAAGACATTTGCTCCTTGGACAGGGTCTAGAGGATCACCTTCAACTTGGCTGCTCAAACTCCGTTTTCTGTGCAGTTGTGGTCAAGCAAGATCTCTCTGCCTGAAAAGGATCCACAGAATTTTTGTTAAATAGCTGGACATTATTGTATATTCATAATTAAGTTATCCTTTTTATATACCTTGATGCTCTTTTGGTTTACTCCTGTTCTCATGTATTGTATATGGATTTAACTAATTTAATTCCAAGATCAACTGGATTTCTACCTAATTGCCAACCCTGTTTAATGACGAGATCTAAAGGGATTGAGTGAGCAATCAACATTTATAGCTTGTCAGTAAAATAGACAGGAATTCAATTCTGGTCTTCTTTCCATTATACTTTTCTAGGTGGAAATACCTAATAATTATTTAGGCAAACTAGTTTTTAACATTTTTTTTTTCAAGTGGCTTAAAACACGCACATACTTTGACAGATTATTGATACATCTATGAATTTATCCTATGGAAATAAGCATAAAAGTTAAAAATCAACAGTTAAAAAATGTTTATTACTGCAATTTTATAATAGCAAATAGTTGAAAAGAACCTAAAAATGTCTAACAATAGGAAATATATTAAATATAACTAAATATAGTTATTAATATAATGTTCTGCAAGATTGTTCACCCTAGATTGCTAAGTGATAAAAAGCAGGTTACTTGACATTGAGGAAAATAGCATCCATTTTTTGCAAAAATAAAATGCATGGATGCATAATAAAGATGAGAATAAAATAAATGTATCTCAAAGAAAGCATATGTTAGAATTAAAATGATGTCCCCTTTCTTTTTGGCTTACCTATATTTTTCCAAATTTTACACAATGAGAATGTATTACTTTAATTTAAAAATGACTATTACTATGAGAATCTTATTTGATGGGATTTGGGTAGATAATAAAAACCACATATGAACAATATATTGGTATTTTCATTATGTAGATTTCTTATGTAAGAAAGCTGCTTTTATCTCTCTACTTAACATATTATTAATTTCCTGTAGTGATATTCCACTGCTGTAGCTCTTTAAACTTATTAATTGCCTGTATTTCTATCCATAAAAATGCAGACAAGGCTTTTTTCTTGTTCTCTGGGAGAGATTATTGTAAGATATTGAGGATAACGACCCCTAAGCAAGTATTCAAGGAATAGCTTAATTTGTTAGGGTACTACAGCAATGTGATAATAATTATGATTTTGTTTCCAGTGTGGGAGAGTAAGCTGTGTGCTAAAGCCACAGACTGTACCTCTTCATAGTTCACCCTGTTCAAATGCCACTATGATTGGAATGGAGAACCAGAGAAAACATGGGAGGATTGTCCTGAAATGTCTTTCCCCTCGTCAATCAGCAACACTGTATTGGTCAATTTTTTCACCGCTGTGACTAAAAGACCAGATCAGAACAATTGTAGAGAAGGAAAAGTTTATTTAGCAACTTAAGTTTCAGAGGGCTCAGTCTATAGACAGCAGGCTCCATTCCTCTGGGGTTGAGGTGAGGCAGAACATCATGGTGGAAGAGTATGGTGGAGGAAAGCAGATCACATGATGAAATCAGTAAGCAGAGAGAAAGACTCCATTTGTCAGATACAAAATATATACCATAAAGGCACATCCCCAATACCCACATTCTCCAGCCATACCACCACCAAGTTAATCCTATCAGGGGGATTAATTCGGTGATTGGATAAAGGCTCTCAGCCTGATCATTTCTCCTTCTTGCATTGCCTGACACATGAGCTTTTGGGGGACACCTCACATCCAAACCATAACAAACACCATGCTTGTGTGTGAAGTACAGCTGCAGTTGGATCAGGGATGCTAACATTTAATTTAAATTCAATTAAATTTCTAATTTAATTTCTAAATTCAAGGAATATAAAGCCAGTGTAATTAAAAGTAATGAAATGCAAAAGACTCTGGTCAGGTATTTGTTCTCCTATTCTGATCATCACACCCTTCTCTTTCCTCCAGGGTTTATTTGCTTATTTCTGACCTCCCTCCCAGACATTTCTACTCTGTTCAGCGGATTGTTCATTTGTTTGCAAAGAAACCATTCATTTTCAGCCTGCTCAATGTCAGTTCACCCTTTTCATTATCTTAGCAAAACCTAGCTCTCACCCAGAAGACGCTGTTAGCTTCCTTTACAACTCTGCTGAAAGATGCACATTTTTCCATAAGCTTGACACTTACAGATTTGACAGGAGGGGTCAGATCCCCCTAGCTCCATGCTATTGATTCTCTACCTTTGGTCTCCTAGCCCAGGGCTGGCTTCACTAGTGCAGTCTCACAGGCTCCTGCAATTCTTGGGGTTTAATACTTTGCGGTTGCCATCTTGAAATTCTCAACAATTCTTGTGGGCTGAATTACATATCCCCCCAAATTCATATGTTGAAGTCCACACCTTTCACTAATTCAGAATACTGTGATTGTATTTGAACATAGTATGTTTAAAGAGATAATTAGGTTAAACAAGGTCTTTGTGGTGAGTCCTAATTCACTATGATTGGTGTCCTTAAGAGATGAAAACAGACTGCACAGAGAAAAGACTGTGTAAAGACGGAGGGCCAGTATATGGTGCTTTGCTGCAAGGTAATACAATGATTGAATGTTCTCATTTGTGTTTTTTAAGGGAACTCTGATGAAACAATGGAGCATGGACTAGGGATTCAGAGTCTCAGCTAGCCATAGAGTCCATCTTACAACTTCCCCACCTTCCTAGGACAGGTTTCTGGCATCCTGTTCCCCACACTCTACACCTCTGGTCCCACTAACCTTCCCCATCTGGTCCACTCCCGGGAGTGGAGTAAGCCCACGTGTGTTCCACCATTGCCCTCTGCCCTGGCCAGACAGGGGATTGGGTGTGAATGCAGACACAAATAGTAGAAGTTGGGTGAGCAGCTCCTGTGGCATCTTTGGGTAACACATGGCAGTACATCTCCCCTCCAAGTTGATAGTGCCATGATGTGTTTGGTAGGTGACTTGGCAGGAGTGAGCCACTTGCCATCCTGATCCCAGTCCAATGTGCATCCTGGATAGAGGTTACCCATTCTTGCTTTTTTGCAGTGAGTTGGTGTTATAGTAAGCTTTTTCACTGCTGTGACTAAAAGACCTGATGAGAACAATTACAAAAGGCAGAAAAGTTTATTTGGGGCCTCACAGTTGCAGAGGTCTCAGTCCATAGACAGCAGGCTCCATTCCTCAGGGCTCAGGATGAGGCAGAATATCATGGGGGAAATGTGTGGAGGGAAGCAGATCACATGATTAGGAAGCAGAGAGAGAGAGACTCCACTCACCAGATACAAAATATATACCCAAAAGGCACACCCCCATTGCCCACCTCCTCCAGCCACATCCTAATGGCCTTCAGTTATCACTCAGTTAATTCTGTCAGGGGATTAATTCACTGATTAGGTTAAGGCTATAACCCCCAATCATTTCTTCTCTGAACCTTCTTGCATTATCTCACACATGAGCTTTTGGGAGACACTTCACATCCAAACCATAACAGTTGGGATGATTGGGATGATAGGCTGTGGGAAGGAGAGACTGATTTCTCAGCTTCCAAATGGGGTGTAGTACATCAGGGGAGGCAGAGCTCAGAAGTCTGCGGGCTATGCCCTGAGGCATGGGACAGAGCCCTTGCTGGGCATCTGTCAGCGTCTGAGCTACCTCTGTAAGGATCCCCATGTCCAAGCGAACCCAACATGAAATAGCAACAGAAACAAGTGAGGAGAGAGATTGTAGGAGAAAGGCAACCTTTTTTACTTTACTACATTGAACAGCACTATATTCTAGCTCCTACATTTTCTTTTAACTTTGGGTCCCTCAAGTTACATAAAGCCAGCCATGCTCAGCCCCATAAGAAAATGTCACCACTTTAGGGCTCATACAATCTGGTTATTTCATCCTTTCCACTTCTCCTCTGTACTTTCAATTTACTCCCTTCAGCTAGTATACTTATCTCCCTCCCAGTCACCATGGTGTGGTCATCCATTGTTAATGTGCCAGCCATCTTCAAAGCTAACTGTCCATTTCATGGACCTCAAAATCCAGTGTAGACAAATAATTTCCTTTATGGCCACCCTCATCTTTCTCATCACTCTACAGTTCCGCCTCTCAACCTTTGCACTAAGACCAAGTGCATAGACTTAGGGGCAAATCAACCAAAGTAGGACACCAGGTAAGTTAGCTATTGCATTTGAGCCTCAGTTTCTTTGTCTGTAAAGTAGGGAGAATAGTGTTGACTTTATAGGTTTGTTGTAAGGGTTAAATAAAATAATATGGATGATGTGCTTAGCAGGATGCCTGGCACTGAAGACGTTCTCATTAGGTGGTGAATGCTTTCCTTTGAATCAGGCTGTCACTCTCTGACTTCTATCAGAATTGGCCCCTAACACCATGACCTCAGAACCTCCATTTCTTCCTTTTCCCTCAGTCTCTCATGTCACCCTTCCCCTGCCCACCTCCACCAGGCTTCACTTCTTATTTTTAAGAGAGCAGCCTCCTCAGTTTCTTTTCTGCCTTATTTGATCTGCAAAGTGCCAGCCCAGTGATGTACTTTTGCTGTACCCAAGCACTATTAGAGTCACCTGTAGCACTGTGCTGACTCTGGGCCACCTGGCATCTAGAGTCCCCACCTTGGCCTCTCTGCTGCTCAGCAGCCCTTTATGTCTCAGGCCACACCGGCCCCTTTCTGCACAGTGGCTGTTGGAAGGCCGGCCTCCAGCCTCCTTGCCTTTCTATCCTCCTACTCGACCTGGCCCCTGAGCCTGCTTTCAACTTCACAGGGGAAAAAGCAGGCATCAGATGGCCCCTCCTTTGCTTATCAACAGATCAACATCCCAGGCATCCGCACTCCCTCCCTGCCAACCCAAGGATTTTCTCCTGCACTCTGGATCCCTTTTCTCTCCTTTGCTCAGCCAATTATCCTTTACACTTCACCGTCCACCACTTACTTTATATATCTGCTTCTCCACAACGTACACACCTGATTATAACTTTTCAATATTTAGGAGGAAAATCCCTTCCTTAAACACAGATCTTCATCTAACTTCCTTGTCTTCTCAGCTGGGCTCTTCAGAAAGCAGATTTTACTGACTCGCCCTTCCTCTTTCCTCTTTATTCCTCAGCTCCTTCGGTAAAAGGTTTGTCATCCTCTCTACTCCAGTTTCAGACAATCAATGGCCTCCTAAGGGTCAATCCTAACCTAAGGGTCAATACTAAGGCACCGCCTCACTCGGTTCTCTCAGCTGCTGACATCGTTGAACAGTTTCTTCTGAAAAATCTCAAATCGCCAACCCCTTGCTCTTCCCCCTCCAGAATACAGCTCTCCCTTGGTTAGAGTTCCACCACTTTGATCTTACTGCCTCCTTCACCTCTTCCTCCTCTGCTATTTACCTCAGAGTTTGCCATGTTCTGGGCTTCTACCTCTGCCCTGCTTCTCTTCTCTCATCCCCCCTCCCCTGCTTTGCTCTGCTCTCCTCCTCTCCCCCCTTCCTTTTTCTCCTGTCCTCTCTCTTATTCTCTCTCATGACCTCTCTTGATAAATTCATTTACTCCTGTGACTTTAACTACCCACTATATTTTCTGATGACTCCCAAAACCCTGGGCTCCCGGTTCTCGGAATCCGCGTAGTATCAATCAGCCACAAAGTTTGCCAGTTGAATTGGGAAACTCAGTTCATCTCCATAAGCCTCAGTTTCCTCATCTGTAAATGAGATTAGTAATATACCTGTTAGGCTTATGTTTGACCTACTTCCCAATTCTAACTTTGCTCCCTGACTTGAAATAAATCTTCTAGTCTATTTTTCTCAAAATTTTGGAGGCCTTCAAATAGTCAAAGAAGTCCATTTTGAAACAGTCTCCCATACCTATGTAAGACGAGTTAACAGGAACAATCTGAATGCAGTTAATGTACAGTGTCTGTAAACTCCTTTAATATGCAGAAAGCATATCTGGGGAGCACTGTCCACCTAGGCTTGCCTTACCCAATGAAACCACTGGCAGTTCCAGAAAGCACCATGCTGCTTTAGCCTCTCTATGTGAATGGCTTTTCTTCTTTGCCACCTTCCTCTGCCAGCCACCCCAATCATTTCTCCATCAGCCCACTAGTAGATTGACCACTTCCCACTCGATCTCTCCTGCAGCACTGATCAAATTTTACTGATGCCTACTTATCAACCATCCTGAACTTTATTTTTCTGTCATGTCTTTGTCCCAGAGCCCAGCACAATGCTGGGCATACAGCAGATATTAAGCATCCGTACTTGGATTGACCAAATAAAAAACAATGGAGAAATGCTTCACAGAATTCCACTAGGGGTCACTTTCTCTACATGTTAGGCAGAAATAGTTCAGGCGCTTGGTGAATCAGCTCTATGAAAAATTCAGCTTTGTGTTTAATTTTTAAAGTCATTTGTTGTTTATTTAATGGAAACTGAAATTCTGCCATGTCGTACAAGCCTCGAAGCACTGTATGAATGTCAGCTCTATCTGATTTTATGGATAATGTCAATATTCATGTTTGTGTAAAAAATGAAATTGAATATGGCATTTAATTTTGCATATTAAGAATTAAGATCACTGAACTCACATAAAAGGTTACTGCCTGTTTTTAAGTGATTATCCTTAGATAAGGTTCATATTTAATTAGTTCATTTAAAATATATTTTTAAATGATCTCAAAGACCTGTGCTAAGTGTTTATTTTCCACACTTACTCTCATTTAACATCAGTTGCAAAATTAATGATCATTCCTACTGATCATCTTGATCTGTTTACTACCCCAGAACTTTTACGAGGGGGAGGTGACAATGAAAATCAAAGTAAGAGCAGCAGAGGAATGGGACCAGGTGGAGGGAGGAGGGAAGGAAAAGGCGCAGTGATATTGATGAAATTCTATTGTTATATTGTGTGCATGTACGAATATGTAACAACAAATCCCACCATTATGTACAACCATAATGCACCAATAAAAATATGAAAAAAATAAGAGTAGGTGATCAGTTAGAAGCTGATTTCAGTAGCAATTAATAGCCACTTAAATACAACACAAATATCCTTAGCACAGACATAGTGCTTAAATATTTGGGCTGATTTCCTCAAATTCAATATTCTTGACTCATCTTCAGAACAGCCATGGCACCAAGATTCTGTTTTTAAGGAAAAATATTGTTCTTGGTAACATTAAACTTGTAATGGCACAGTGAATGGCTAAATACAGAGCTTAGATTCTCTGTGAAAGGTTTAGAAAACACAGAGACATCAATCAATGATTAAACAGCATGAGGCAAGAGCACAGGGGAGGAATTACTAAAAGGATGGTCGCCTGATAATATTGGGCTGTGAGGAATATTTCCCATAAACTTTGGGAAAGCCTTCCTATGAGACGTCTCCCTCTCATCACAGAAGTCTCTAATCTCCAATGTCCATGGTTGCAGGTCATTTCTTTATTGTATGCCAGGAAAATTCTATCTACACCAAATAAACTTAGTCTCTGTGTGTGAGCATTTTGCACAGAAATTTTCCTATTAGGAATATTCTCGCCATTTTGGAAAAATCTCCACATTTACCTAACTGCAGCAAGTCTTTGTTTCTTAACATTGATTTGTCATTGTTGCTGCTGTTATTACTCTTGGATTTTGTGCCCATCTCTGCATCGATTCCAGAAAGAATTCTTGGAGCAAACATAGCCAGTCTGAGCTCTGCTTTGAATCTCTAGAACAAGCTGCCCACAAAGGAGCGACCTCGACCTCTTCCTCTTCCTCTGTACGTGAACAGCAGGGTGACTATAGGTTTGACTCCATCCCTTCCTCAGAGACAAACCTTCTCTCACCTCTCAGATTAAGTTAAACTTGTTTTAAGTCCTCTTTTAACTCTATATACATCTCCTTTTTATTATTTACATGGAGTTTCTGGTGATTTTTTGATTAATAACTGTCTGTCAAATTCAGCTGAGAGCTCCAGGAGAGCTGGATGTGAGTCTTTGCCCAGCAGAGTGTCTGGCATGAAATAAACACTCAATACATAAATGCATAAAGTGAGTAAATAAGTGCATGCATGAATGTTACAAGGGATGAATAAATAATTTAACCTGTAATACCATCTAGTTGTTATGAAACAGTAGAGAATAAATATATGTTACTGTTTCTCCTAGTAAGACTTGAGATGACAGACATAGGCAGAAGTATTTTGACTTTGAACCCTGTCTAGAGAAAAATTCTATCTTCAGTGTCTTCCCATTCTTTTGAGGCAGTACTCCCAATTATAGAATGCAGGATTCCTTAGGAAACTTCTGGAAGTGGAAGAAAGGTCCTGGATTATTTTGGATGGGTGGGTATGAGACAAAGAAAGCCAAAATGTTCTCTATGATAAAGAAACAGAAATGTTAAGTGTTTTCCTTTGCAGCCTAAGAAATCTTGATTTGGAATTCTCAGTGCAAGGAAGAGGATAGATGGGAAAGGGGATTCAGTAGGGAGGAATCCCTACTCAGGAATATGTCACCTCAGGAATATGTCACCAAGTGAAAGATAAAATGCTACTCCTCCTCTCCCATGTACTACTGACATCATTTACTAATCCAGAATACAGTCTGAGTGTGCAAGTACATTGCTTATTTGATCTTCATGAGAACCCTAGGAAACAAGTTTACTGTCTCCTAATTTTATAGATGAGGAATCTAAGACCCCTAAGTCAAGGAATTCACCTGAAGAGACACAGCTGGTAAGTGGCTAGTGATGTAGCAACCTCTACTAAGGAAGGATGAGGCATTTTAATGATGCTAAAGCCTGAGATTTAAAATTTTTTACTGTATTTTTTAATTTTTATTTTGTTGCGGTGCTGACAATTAAACCCAGGGCTTCATGCCTGCTAAGAAAATGTTCTACTACTGAACTATATCCCTAACCCTTTTTATTTTTTGAGATAGCATCTTCTAAATTGCCCAAGAGGGCAGTCTCCCAAGTAGCTGAGATTATAGGCAGGCACCACTATACCTGGCCTAAGTCTTAGCTATTTGAGGCTCAACCCAAATGATGTTCATCTGTGCTAGGTGCTGTGGCTACATGGTGAACAAGAGAAATTCCTCATCTTCTTGGAATCCACATTAAAATAAGGGTATTGAATAATTAAGGAAGCTATTTGAGTGAAATATTATGAATACTTTGATAGAAAACAATGGTATAGGAATATTTATGTGTTGTTACACACGGAGAGCTCAAAACAGTGTAGGGCTTGCAGTAGGCATTATAATTTTTATCATGATAAATATCATCATTAGGAAAAATGCCTACACAGAATGAGAAACTTTTCCAATGGGGGGAATAAGGAAGCCTTCTCAGGGGAATTTGCACCTGTACAAAGACCTGGAGGCAAGAGAGAGCCCATCAAATGGGATGAACTGCATGAAGTTCAGTGTGGTTGGAGCTTAGGATGATGTGAAAGACAGCAGCAACAGGAGAGAATATAAACTCAGGAGTTAGACTCATACTAGCTCAGAAACTTCTAATCATGTTTTATGCTGTGGGCAGTGAGAGATATTGATGGGGTTAATTTTAGGATGACCCTAGATGCATTGTGAATGGCTATTTCTGGCTGTTCAGAGGAGAATGTCTCCATGGCCTCTTGTCCCCTTAACCACCCGTGCTACTGTCTTCTACATAACCCTCTGTCCATCACCTCCTTCACTCTCCAGAATGTTCTAACATTCTCCTGACCACTTCACTCTAATTTGACCACACAGCTATGACCTTCCACTTGTAAGATGTTCTGAACTCAGTGCTGTTTCCTGCAGCTTCACAACAAAAGACTGAAAGAAAATAGAGTGGAGTTATTGAACAAAATACAAACCAGAATGAGGTAGCAGATTTCTCCCTTAACCCACAGCCCACTGTGTCCAGTGTCCTTGTCCCTGCCAGCTGCCATGTGGCTAGATGTGCTTTCATTTACAATAGATCTCTTCACCTGGTGCCTGTCCTTCCTATTCCTTGAGACCCCAATCCTCTGTCCTCTGCTCCTTTCCCATGTTAGCTGTCATTCAAAGAAGTCCTAACAGGACAGTGCCCCTTTCCATTTTATCCACACCAGTTTTATTTTTTTAATTCCCACTAGGCTCTGGGTCTTGACTTTGCATAACCAAGAGGCTCCCAAAATGAACTCTGCTATACTTTCCCAGTCGTATTTTTCCTTCCTGCTCTCCATATTTTATAAGAACACAGAAATCCTCAAAGCCTAAGTGACTTCAAAGTTCAATAGGTTGTCAGTGATAACTTTTAGAGCAGAGCATTTTTTTTTTTCTTGAGACTTCTGACTTCCAGTCCCATATATGTTTTGTCCAAATCTCCTTCTTCCATCTTGAGAGGTCCTTGAGGATGTGGAAGTGTTAGGTCAGGTCGCTCATCTCAGTGCCTGCAGCGTATTAAGATTATGCTTCATGAATGTTTGCTAAATGGATGTGCTTCATTCACGTTCCTTCAACATTCTTTAGATGAGGTTAATTATAGGATGACACTGGCTGCATTGTGGAGAAGGGATCAGAGCCCAAGCTACCCTGCCTTTCCCTTCAGTGCCAGTGACCACTTATGGCCAGTAGAGGACAGCAGAAACACAAAAGCACTGGCCCTGGAGGGGCTTGCTGAAGTTCTGCAGCCAAGTTGTAGCCAGACACATCATGGAATACAGTGGGTGGTTGTCAGATTTAGCAAATAAAAACACAGGATACTATGGGACATACTTATATTAAAATTATTTGTTCTTTTCTGAAATTCAATTCACCTAGGTTTCCCACATTTTTCCTGAAACCCCAACAAGTGCTATTGCACATGAACCTGATACTCAAGAAGTGGCTATCAGAAACACATTAGCAGGAATTTGCCCGGGACAGCATATGGTGAACTTACAAAAAGCAAATGTGAATGCTTATCGTACAAGGGATTGGCTAACTCAAGCCAATATCACAGGCTGCCCTGGGGGACAGACTCTACAGTGGACAATGGAACGATCAGGGTGACATGGCCTTCCTCTGTCACCTCCTGTATGGGCTGTGGTCCTCTATGCATGCCATGCAAAAAATGGTGACAGTGGAAATAAAATATGCAAAACCTCAGTATGTGATTCCAGATCAAGTAGTCATTATTTAACTGGAAACATTAACAATTATAACTTGTAATAACCCCCCTTCCTTGACCTTGGGGGTTTTTCAATTTGCATAACAATCCATGTCCCTTATTCCAGAATCTTAGTTTTCCACGTAATTTTTTGCAACATTTTCTCTTCCCTAAGGCTCATTTTCTTTTGAGAAACCTCCTATACTTCTGCTTTGTTAAATATACCTTTCTCTAATTAGATGAGGATATTCATTCTTAATTCAATTGATAAACACAAACATTGAATAATTTGAAACACACATTCATTTAGGTCCACATATACTGAGTATCTACTGTGTAGAAGAAAGTTTTCACCATTTGGAAACTTTTATTCTAAGCCAGACGTGGCAGCATACACCTGTAATGCCAGCTACCTGAGAGGTTGAGGAAGGATTGAAAGATCAAAGCCAGCCTCAGCAACTCAAAATAAAAAATAAAAATAAAAAAGAGGGCTGGAGTTTTCACCATTTGGAAACTTTTATTCTAAGCCAGGCATGGCAGCACACACTTGTAATCCCAGCCACCTGAGAGGTTGAGGAAGGATTGAAAGATCGAAGCCAGCCTCAGCAACTTTAGTGAGGCCCTAAGCAACTTAGTGAGACCCTATCTCAAAATAAAAAAAAACAAAAATGAGGGCTGGAGTTGTGGCTCAGTGGTAGAGCGCTCACCTAGCGCGGGTGAGGCACTGGGTTCCATCCTTAGCACCACATAAAAATAAATAAGTAAAAATAAAGTAATTTAAAAAATTAAAAAGAGTGGGGGATATGGCTTAGTGATTAAGCATCCTCCTGGGTTCAACCCTGGTACATAAATAAATAAATTCTTACTAAATAAAATAAATCACTAGACACCAGAGTAGAGATCCTCTGCATCTATGAATCCTAAGATGTTAGAACCTAGGAATCAGGCACTTGGTCCAGTCTCCTCAAATATGGCTGGGGCATGCCAGGCCCAGAATGTAAAGGCTTGCAGCAAGTTTCACACAGAACTTGTGATAGGACTGGGGTTTGAACTCTTATGCATGCCTCCTTGCATTCAGTTTGGTACTACAAATGCTGTCACAATGCGTTAGCATTCAAAGCTCTTCTGGGCCAGACCCCCAGTGCAGTTTTCCAATCCCCTATTCCATTCACTCCCAATATACATCCTCCTTAATTAGATTATAGACACTTTTCTGGCAAGGGCTCTTATGTGCCTAAACTTAGGTTCTGCAGGACCAGATAGGATTCAGCGTCCTTTGGCTGGTAACTCTTTTCTCCCATGAAACCCTTTAGGTCCGTGACTTTATAACCATTTCCTCTTCTGGTGGTTCTCTTTCTGCCTCCTTCGCTCATGTCTTTCTCTATCCTGAAGAAGGAATGTTCCTTTGAATTTACTCTATCACTCTCCCTCCACAACCTCATCAACTACCATTGTTTTGTTGCCATAAAACCACCTCTCTGACTCCCAAACTCTATCTTCAGTTCTGACACTTCCCTAGGATCTAGACATTCAAGTCTTATCTAGATATCTCTTTTCAGATGTTCCACAGATTCCTCAAACGTCCAAAACTTCTCTATCTTTTGCACAAGCTGTTTTCTCTTCCTGTATTCCAGGTCTTGCTAGTAACATCATTGTTCATCCAAATTTTCTTGTTCCCTTTATTCCTCTAATTGCTCACCAAGCTCTTTCAAGTCTGTCCTTAAAATTCCTTGACCCCATTACCTCCTCTCACTCCTCCTGCCTTGGATAAGGCCAGGAGTCAGAGATTCCAATGCCTAGAGGAAGTGAATAAGAGAAAGAGAACACGTCATTAAGAAGGGTGAGTGAGGACTGTGCCCAAAGAGAGTCAGCAGGCCTCACTTAAAGGAGACATAAAACACTTAGTTTAAGCAAACTCTTGCCATGAGGGAATTCTGGTCCACTATTGCCAGATATTCCAAAATTAGGAGAAGCTTATATTTTTAATGTGAAATCTTCTGATTTTTAAACATGCCAAGTTATTTAATTAAATGTTTTTGTTTTTATTGTGGGTGGACACAATACCTTTATTTATTTTTATGTGGTATTGAGGATCAAACCTAGTGCCTCACATATGCTAGGTAAGCGCTCTACCACTGAGCCACAACACTAGCCCATATTTAATTTAAAAAAAACAAACAGTTTGGATGGGAAAAAAGCACACCCAGCCCCTGCCATAATGCCTGTGGGTAGATTCTATCTTTGCTGATCAGTTCACAACTCATGTGTAAGCTCTCCTCCATTTTTGCATAGACTATTGCACAAGTTTCCAAAGAAGTCTTCCTCATCCACTCCATTGTCAGAGTGATTGTGTACAGATGTAGTGGTAATGATGTTGATAATCAAAATTTTAATTCTGAGAATTCACTATGTGCCATTTATTTAATTCTCCAAATAGTCCTATGCGGTACTATCATTATCACCGTTTCCAGATTAAGTACTTCTTAAAGTCTAACCTTAGAGTTATGCTTTTATTGACCTTTTCTATAATTTTTTTTTCCACCTGTGGCTTTCCATATTCTAATCTGGTGGTTTTTAATCTTTTGTGGAGCCTTGATCTTCCGGCAAACACTACAGAAAGACTCCAGAAAATCCTTACTTGATTTTTTGTCACCCTACTCTGAAGTGCTTTCAAAGCAGTTCTACGATCTCCTCTGGTACATGGAACCAGCTGAGATTGGCAAGGCCTTCTGGGTGGTGTGCCCCAAGCATGGACTGGGGTTCTATGTGGACCTCAGTCTGTTTCTCCCTTTTGGAGTTTCTCTGGCCAGTTCTAGGGATGGTGTGAGCCAGTTGCTCTGAGGGGGTTATATGACTCATGCCTGCGCAGTCTTCCTGGGGCTCTGACATCAGGCCCAGTTCTAGAAGGGGTGCTGGCAAGCCAATCATTCCCACTGGATAATGCATATTTTTAGAAGGATTATATGAAATTATTGTCATGGCACTGACATGCTAATTTAGAATAGCTTAAATTATTTAATATACACGGGAGCCCAGTAAAAAGTATTTGTGTCTTAGGAAAGGTGTCATGTAACATAATAATGGATAATTCAAAGAGTGTTCAAAAGAACAGGCACGATATAGGGATTAATTACACATACTAATATCTTACTGTCATCTTTTCAGGTGAATTCTCCTACTTCAGAAATGTCCCGAAAAATGATCATAACCATCATTTGGCAATAATATCGTTTCACAAAACACTAATAGATGAAGCTTTTTCAAAAGCAGTGTAGGAGCTGTAAGGAAGCACCTTTTTCTTGAAATATGAAGTCATGGTCAAGTGTTAAGGGAACGGTGTCAATCAACAATAATCTGTCCCAAACAGAGCCAGCCAGGAAAGTACAGAACATTCATTTCTCCTACCTGTGCACTATTAATCTTAGACCCGGTGTTTAGAGTTCTTACAAATTGATCCAACAGCTGTGAAAAATCAAGAAACCTCCTTAAAAACAAAACAAAAACCCTCCTTGCAATGTGAGTTATTTATCATCTATTGATAATGTGATGTTGTGTTGTCTTTATAATTGTTTTGAATTTGCCCAAAGGTCCCAGAGAAGTGTGTATCTGTTTGACAAGTATCAAAATACAACAGAGGTAGCAAATCAAGGCGGATTCCACTGTGCTGCAGTGTGAGCCTCCTGCCTCCAGGGCTCACCTGGGAATTTGAGGAGGTTCTCCAAACATTCTGTGTTTTCTTTCATCCAAAATGGAATTCAGGGTTTTGTTGAGTACCTTAAAGAAGTCTGCCACTGAGTAAAATGTGTTATGGCACTGAGGCTTTCTTTTTGAAAGGAGATTTTTCATATTCTTTTAAAGTTGCTCTGCAGCTGCTTCCTTTATCCTGTAACTTTCTGTATTCTCCTCCTTGTCCCTCTTCAGTCATTCATTTCTCTCTCTCTCTCTCTCTCTCTCCCCCCCACCTCTTCTTCCTTGTAATTCCAATTTAGTTGATCAGAACTTACTTTACTCCAGTATTTCATAAGCTAGATGAAGGTTCTTTTTTTCTCCTTGGTCAGAAGTAGATATTATATTTAGAATTTTCTTGCAAATAGAGGGGGTTTTCCAGCCATTTTTCCAGCAAATAGAGGGGGTTTTCCAGCTTACCTGTTAGTGTGAAAGCAGTTTGTCTTCTGTGTGAGACGGACCTGAGGAATGCTCAAATATATTTCTGCCCCACCAAGTGCGTCTATTTCATGTTTTACAGATCACAGATTGCATAAACATGTCTTTTTCACATGTTCTCTGATTTTCATTCTTTCTTTTCAATAATTAATTCCATAGCCAATATAACACAATATCTCATCCCTGTCACTTTTAGTATCTCTGCATCTATTTCAATTGACCACTCTCTCTGAAACAGCAAACCTCCCGCAGTCACTCTCTATCCCCTTAGTGTCTTTTATCTTTGCTCCTAGTACCCATCTGCACTTAATATTTATTTTTGTATGCTGTTTGACAGGGATATGGTCTATTTTGATTATTTATTTTCTTCTCCAGTATCCAGAACAGTAAACTATCCTAAAATATTTATTGACTGAATAAATGAATTATAATAACCTAGTTCTTCTTTACTAATAATTTCCTAACATTTTGCTGCCTTATTTCCTTTTCTTTCTTTTTCTTTTTTATTAATCATATAAGATTATAAAATGCCTAATAAAGTCCAACCTGACCACCTAGGGATTGATCCCCAGTGCCAACTCTTTGTGGTAGCAGAGTTTTTTTTTTTAAATTAATTAATTAATTAATTTTTTATTGGTTGTTCAAAACATTACAAAGCTCTTGACATATCATATTTCATACATTTGATTCAAGTGGGTTATGAACTCCCATTTTTACCCCGTATACAGATTGCAGAATCACATCGGTTACACATCCACGTTTTTACATACTGCCATACTAGTGACTGTTGTATTCTGCTACCTTTCCTATCCTCTACTATCCCCCCTCCCCTCCCCTCCCATCTTCTCTCCCTACCCCATCTACTGTAATTCATTTCTCTCCCTTGTTTTTTTTCCCCTTCCCCTCACAACCTCTTGTATGTAATTTTGTATAACAATGAGGGTCTCCTTCCATTTCCATGCAATTTCCCTTCTCTTTCCCTTTCCCTCCCACCTCTCGTCCCTGTTTAATGTTAATCTTTTTCTCATGCTCTTCCTCCCTGCTCTGTTCTTAGTTGCTCTCCTTATATCAAAGAAGACATTTGGCATTTGTTTTTTAGGGATTGGCTAGTTTCACTTAGCATAATCTGCTCTAATGCCATCCATTTCCCTGCAAATGCCATGATTTTGTCATTTTTTAGTAATGAGTAATACTCCATTGTGTATAAATGCCACATTTTTTTTATCCATTCATCTATTGAAGGGCATCTAGGTTGGTTCCACAGTCTAGCTATTGTGAATTGTGCTGCTATGAACATCAATGTGGCAGTATCCCTGTATTAAGCTCTTTTAAGGTCTTCAGGGAATAGTCCGAGAAGGGCAATAGCTGGGTCAAATGGTGTTTCCATTCCCAGCTTTCCCAGGAATCTCCATACTGCTTTCCAAATTGGCCGCACCAATTTGCAGTCCCACCAGCAATGTACAAGTGTACCCTTTTCCCCACATCCTCGCCAGCACTTGTTGTTGTTTGACTTCATAATGGCTGCCAATCTTACTGGAGTGAGATTGTATCTTAGGGTGGTTTGATTTGCATTTCTCTGACTGCTAGAGATGGTGAGCATTTTTTCATGTATTTGTTGATTGATTGTATGTCCTCCTCTGAGAAGTGTCTGTTCAGGTCCTTGGCCCATTTGTTGATTGGGTTATTTGTTTTCTTATTGTTTAATTTTTTGAGTTCTTTGTATACTCTGGATATTAGGGCTCTATCTGAAGTGTGAGGAGTAAAGATTTGTTCCCAGGATGTAGGCTCCCTATTTACCTCTCTTATTGTTTCTCTTGCTGAGAAAAAAACTTTTTAGTCTGAGTAAGTCCCATTTGTTGATTCTTGTTTTTAACTCTTGTGCTATGGGTGTCCTATTAAGGAATTTGGAGCCCGACCCCACAATATGTAGATTGGAGCCAACTTTTTCTTCTATCAGACGCAGAGTCTCTGATTTGATATCAAGCTCCTTGATCCATTTTGAGTTAACTTTTGTGCATGGTGAGAGAAAGGGATTCAGTTTCATTTTGTTGCATATGGATTTCCAGTTTTCCCAGCACCATTTGTTGAAGATGCTATCCTTCCTCCATTGCATGCTTTTAGCCCCTTTATCAAATATAAGATAGTTGTAATTTTGTGGATTGGTTTCTGTGTCCTCTATTCTGTACCATTGGTCCACCTGCCTGTTTTGGTACCAGTACCATGCTGTTTTTGTTACTATTGCTCTGTAGTATAGTTTGAAATCTGGTATTGCTATACCGCCTGATTCACACTTCCTGCTTAGAATTGCTTTTGCTATTCTGGGTCTTTTATTTTTCCATATGAATTTCATGATTGCTTTATCTATTTCTACAAGAAATGCCATTGGGATTTTGATTGGCATTGCATTAAACCTATAGAGAACTTTTGGTAATATCGCCATTTTGATGATGTTAGTTCTGCCTATCCATGAACAGGGTATATTTTTCCATCTTCTAAGATCTTCTTCTATTTCTCTCTTTAGGGTTCTGTAGTTTTCATTGTATAAGTCTTTCACCTCTTTTGTTAGGTTGATTCCCAAGTATTTTATTTTTTTTGAAGATATT
>NW_025999853.1:40841882-40898155 GCF_001458135.2 Marmota marmota marmota | reverse complement strand
CTTTTAAGATTCTCTCCTTATTCTGTATGTTGGACATCTTCATTATTATGTGTCTTGGTGTGGATCTCTTATGATTTTGTACATTTGGTGTCCTGTAGGCTTCTAGTATTTGGATTTATTTTTCATTCTTTAAGTCTGGGAAGTTTTCTAGTATTATTTCATTGAATAGATTGCTCATTCCCTTGGTTTGGGCCTCTATACCCTCTTGTATCCCAATAACTCTTAAGTTTGGTTTCTTTATGTTATCCCATAATTCTTGGATGTTCTGCTCATGATTTCTTAACATTCTCGCTGAGCTATCTATGTTCTTTTCAAGTTGAAAAACTTTGTCTTCATTGTCTGAAGTTCTATCTTCTAAGTGTTCTACTCTGCTGGTAATACTCTCATTTGAGTTTTTAATTTGGTTTATTGTTTCCTGCATTTCCAGGATTTCTGTTTGTTTTTTAAATCCTCTATCTCCCTATAGAGTTGATCTTTTGCTTTTTGGATTTGTTTATGTAATTCATTGTCAAAGTGATCTTTCATTGTCTGAATTTGCTGTATAATGTCTTCCATGAGACTCCAGATCATCTGAAACATGTATATCCTGAACTCTTTGTCTGACATTCCATCAGCTGCAGATATTACCTCATCTAATGTTGAATTGACCTGTATTATTTGTGATCCTTTCTTTCCTTGTCTTTTCATACTGCTCATGATTCTTTCTAGCTTTGTGAAACTGTTGCGTTAATGGTTTTCCCCTTATATATTTGTATTGTTCTTGTATAGCTCCAAAATCCCTCTTTTGCAGAGAAAGTCAATATTAACAATTCCCAATATCAATAGTACATCATCTAAGCACAAGTTTTCATTATTAATACATTTATAGTTAGATTCTAAGTCTATAGATATTGGTTTTAATTATTATTTAAGAATATAGTCATTAGTTTCATAAAAGGCATACCATATCTGGTGGCAAATAGAAAACTTAATTTCAGATGAAGGATGTTATACTTAGAGGGAAAGGAGTGAGGGTATGAGGTTAAATAACTTAGCACCTTTGGAGAACTCTAACCAATAGACTGGTAATTTATGGAAGAATGCATAGACTCAACCTACTATCTGTATTAAGATAGTTACCCTATGTATAGATAGCAAAAGTTAGGAGATTGAAAGTGGGATAGAGGGAATACGAATGAAGAAAAGAAAACAATAACAAGGAAGAAAAGAGAAATAAGAGAGAAGGAAAAGGATAGTAAGATAGAAATAAAGAAAAAAAATGGGGGGAAGGTGGGGTATATGCAATTCCTCTATATTACATTACTTTGGTAATTTGGTTGTTCATGCACAGTTCTTGGTTTCACATATGTTGAAGTTGTGTAAGAGAGAGAGGAAAAGAGAGAAAGAGAAAAAAAAAGTCTCTCAGAACACTGTTTTCCTTGGCATTGTCTATTCCTAGCTTGAGCCTCTGTGTTCAGGGTGGTGGGTATAGCCAGTGTGAAAGGACATTAGCTTCCACCTGTATCTTCCCTACTCTAGTCTCTGAGGTAGAAACCAGGTGCCTGTACAGTTGTTGTTTTGCGTTGATAGCTACAACCCCCAAAAGCTTGTGGGAAATATTTTGAGTTATCACAGCTAAGGGTGGGGGAGTTGGAAACCAGGTCCCTGGATCAGCCGCAGAACCATGCTGGTAGCCACACCCCCTTTGATGAGTTTTAAGGGTTGATGGGCTTCCTCTGGACTAGCAGGCGGGGCGGGGCTGGGCTTCCTCCTCCCATCTGGGCTTGGCGCTGGGCTTCCTCCTCTGGTCCGGGCCGGGCTGGCGCCCTGGTAGCAGAGTTGATGTGGTTCTTCTTTTAGTGCTTATCTCAATAATAGCAAGTTTGATAACATAGGAGCCTCTATAAAATGTATTTAAGGAGGCAGTAATATTAAATTAACATACTCTCCTATAACTTATAAACTCATATGTTAAAACAGAAATATAAGAGTATGGTCTTAGCTCGAGAAATATTTTAGCTTGAACAAATATTCATATAAATAAACTAGATTGAATTGTAATAGAAGTAATTAAAGTCAATTACTTTGCTTGTAAAATTTAGGTACAAAGGCTTAAAATTAGAATTAATTAATATGATCAATATTTCCACCAAAGCACCTTCATGGCCAAGAAGAGGACATGAATGTCCCAAGGGTCTTGAGGTATTACAACACCTGTAAATTACTTTTATCTTACTTCACGAGTCATGTTGGGGCTGGAGCTCTAGCTAAGTGGCAAAACACTTGCCTAGCATGCATGAGGCACTGGGTTCAATCCTCAGCACCACTTACAAATATTCTGTCCATCTACAACTACAAAAAAAGTTTTTAAAAAAGAGTCATGTTACTTTTTCATTCTATAAAATATATTCTTTCCTTAAATTCTAATATAAAATATTAGAATAAGTTATACTGCATGTGTGTATGTCAGTATATGCTGTCCTGTATATCTAAAAAGAATAAATATAAAATTTTAAAAATCCTTATTTGTTTTAGTATAAAAACCCATTGAGTGATTTGAGTCAACTGGACACTCCGGAAAACATTTTATCTTGAGACTTTCCATTCCTTATGGAATATCACCACTTACCTACCGGGAGTCTGGGTTCCCAGCGTGTGAATTATGGGACTAGGTGCCAGCTCTTTGTGGGTAGTATCATTTGGGTACTGCACAACGTTATCACAATATTTTAGCAATCAAAGTCCTTCTGAATCCAGCCTCCATTGTAGTATTCCAGGTCCTTGTTCCATTAGCTCCCAATATGCGCACCTTCTCAATTAAATTACAAAAATTTTTTTCCACATTTTTTAAAAATTGGTAAAATTATAGAAACTTCTTTTGGCAAGAGCTCTTACTACTCCTTTATGTCTCTCATTGTACCCACCAAACACAACCATCTAGTTCATGATCCAGTATTGTATTAGGACAGATAGGCCAGGTTCTAATGAAATAAGAAGCAACTCCAAGGGGCTAGAAGTGTAGCTCAGTAGTGGAAGGCAAGCCCAATGCATGAGACCCTGGGATTGATTTCCTGGCACCAAAACAAAACAAGCAAACAAACAAAACCCCACCACAGTCTAAGTAGATTAATATTGCAAAATCTCCAGTGGGTCCGTATATTCTCAGAGTAGTTGTCCATTACATGATATATTACTGTTGCATTTTGTAGTCTCTTCCAATTACAAGGCAAGGAACCATCAAGAGTGGAGAGTTGAGCTCCCACAATTAAATGCTTCCACCATGAAGTGTCGTGTTGCTCTCCTGACATTGGTCAAAGCGAGGCAGGTTGCCATGATGACCTTCAAATAGATGGCGAGTGTGGTCCTACCTGTTGCCTAGAAAGAGGAGAACCAGGTATTAATGGACAATAGCACTACATGCCATGTGTGAGATATCTGTTGACTAAATAAAATTTAACACATCTTTATTTTAATTTCTGTTGTGTATGCAATTGCCAATCTCTATGGTAATGCTATTATTGACTCATTTCTTGCCCTAACTCTACCATTCCTCTTTGGATCCCACTTAAACAAACAAAACAGAAAAAAAAGGTAGGTTAAATTTTCATTGGAATAAATTAATTTGAAATACTTTCAACATAACCATGAAACCACTGTTATCATGACTACATCTTAATCATACCCTTTACCCCATCACATTGATTAAATAGACCACTAAACCTTATTCTCTCCCCACTCTCCCGGTAAAAAGTTTTACTAATGATAATTTCACAGTGTATTACCTGCCTTGATACTTTATAGGCACATTAAAACTAATATATTTTGAACAAAACAGAAAACACATTATGTAACAGGAAAACATCTTGCAAAGAAGCAGCATAATGCATGAGATACTTGAAGATTTTGCTTCAAAATGATTCAGATTAATTGATTGATTTAATAAGTACTTCCTAAGTACTTAATAAGTACTATTCCTAGGATAGATTTCAAGGAAATGAGAACTTAGTTTATGAGAGATAAGTTAGTTATGTTTTCAGAAGCGTTACACTTCTGCCTAACACCTATAGTGACTTCACTGTACTGCCCTTGCTGTGCCCCCCTGAAGCACTACAAGTACTGGCTGTAGCCCACTTCTGTCCACTCATCTCATACCCAATGCTTATGCTTTAGACTTCAGTGACCACCACCCCCCAGCCCCAGCCCCAGCAGTCCTGGAATTCCTCAGTTCTTTCCCCACCTGTTTCTGCCTCACAATGACTTTTTGGAAAATATGAGTCACGTTATCTCATAGAATGCTCCATCTTTTAGATCAGGTATAGGCAAACTGTGGCCTGTTTTTGTATAGCTCCAGAGCTAAGAATAGTTTTTATATTCGAAAGGGGCTGTAAAAAAAAAAAAAAAAAGGAAAAAGAAAGTGGATGATGAGAGAAGGAAAATGATGTAATGGAGACCATGTGTGGCCTGTAAGATCCGAAATGTTTACTCTCTGGCCTTTGGCAAAAGAAGTTTTCTGACTTCTGTTTTATCCTTCTCACTGGTCTTCTGAAATCTCTTTTTCTTCCTGGTTTCTTGGATTTGGGGAAAATTGGAAATTAGGTATATAGTTGTGATATCCATTATGGCAGTTTATTGCCACATGTGGGGACTGAACACTGGAGATGTGACGAGTTCAAATTGAGGTGTACTGTAAGGGCAAAATACACATGAAATTCAAACTCTTAGAATGAAAAAGAAGAATGTAAAATATTTCATCAACAGTTTTCACATTGATTAACTATGTTAAGTTAATATTATGGGTGAATTAAATAAAATGTATCATTAAAACATCACCTGTTTCTTTTTTCAATGTGGTCTCTAGAAACTTAAAAATCACATATGTGGTTCATGTTATATTTCTATGACAATAATGGTCTATATATAGTCTTTATTAAAGTCAGATTAAAAACTTTGGGCAAGAATACTTCACATTGAATTTATACATTGAATCTTAGTATAAGGCACAACATCTTCCATGTCTATTATTACTAACACTGTGTCTGAACCTGATTAAGGGGCAACTGAGAAGAATATTCAGTGTTTAGGTTCATTTTTGTCCTTTGCAATTTGTAATCTATTACAGTCACAAGATTATTCATTCCTCAATGACTTTTCATTTAATGGTGTTGGTATCCTTTGTAACCCTGGCTTGAGTCAGTTATTACACTGCAGGCTTAATCAATATGTTACAATCAAGTGATCATTATGGTTATTATTTGTTTGATAATCACATTTCTGTACAAATCATGACTACATGATTAAATGCTATACAATTAAAATCTTTAGCTAGTGGGAGACTTTGAAGCTGGGTCCTAAATCTTTTGTCATAACTCTGTTAATTTTGAGTGTTTCCCTTCTTTCTAGAATAAGAAATTCAGGTTCAACTAATTCTTTCTCTGTCCCAGAGGTGAAATCAGCCATTTCATAGAAGTCTCCATTTAAAACAAACAAATAAACAAAATGGTATTCAAAAATCAAGATGAGATGAATAGGAATATGTAATATTGTTAAACTGAAAAGGTTTACAAAATTATCTATAAATTAACAATAATCTTTATCAAAAAAAAATCAAGATGAGGGTAATTGGTGTGATCACCTATAGGTGTGATTACTGTGGTTACCCTGCTTTTAGTTTTTTTTTTTTCAGTAGACAAAGCTACAAAGTATATTTTAAGAAATCAGAAGCATATATTATTGACATTTTTAATTTCAGTGTAATATTATGTTTTTCTCAGATTCTTTTATATTTGAATGTCTTTTCATGCACATTTAAAGCCTTTGCAAAAATGTGAATACACTTTACTTATTATCTTTAACCTACAATATATAACAATTTCAAAATTACAACAACAATATTACAACCAACATTAACCCTAGTGAGTAAAGTTTATTTTGTAGATCTTTTGTCTTCAGGGTTTAACCTACTAAGGGGGTATAGTCAGAGTATCTTAAATAATTATTCAAATTATTCAAAAGTAACTTGAAATAATTATTTTCCTTTAGAGTTTATGTTGTATATTTGATAGACAGATTCATTTGTTTCTGTGTTCAATTTTAGGTTTTGTCTTTGCTTCTTTTATTTTTGAATAT
Source organism: Marmota marmota marmota (assembly GCF_001458135.2). Classification (NCBI taxonomy): domain Eukaryota; kingdom Metazoa; phylum Chordata; class Mammalia; order Rodentia; family Sciuridae; genus Marmota; species Marmota marmota. The sequence goes on along the minus strand of NW_025999853.1, from coordinate 40,892,050 downwards.
ATAAAACATTTACATGGTTCAGAAGTCAAGCTATGTAAGTTAAACTTGGAGCTCTTGTCACCCTTCCATGTCTTCTGTATCCTGTTTATACCCCATTTATACTAACTATTTTTATTAATTTGGAATTTATCTTTCCTATGCTGTTTCACTTTGTTTTGTTTTGCAAAAAATATACATGTATGCACATTATTAAAACTATATGCATTGTTGTGTTAACTTTCTGTCGCTACAAAAAACACCTGGCATAAACAACTTATAAGGAGGAAAGGTTTATTTTGGTTCCTGGTTTCAGAGATTTTAGTAGCGATTGGTTGTAGTGAGGCAGAACATCACAGCAGCAAGCAGGTGGTAAAACAAAACTGCTTACCAGTTGTGGCCAGGAAGCAAAAAGAGAGAAACAGGGGGTCAGAGTCCAATATCCCTTCAAAGGCATGCCCTCAATGAACTAATTTCCTTCCACTAGGCTCCACCCTCTCCTAATAGCACCTACACTGGCAACCAAAAGTTTAGCATGTGGACCTTTGGGGGATGTTGGGGGACATTTAAGACTCCAAACTGGTTATACATTATTTTTTGTTTTTCATTTTCTTATTTAAGATAATGAATGTCCTGAAAACCACTCCCTGTCAGTTTATAGAGCTTTCCCCACTGTTTAATTTCAAATAGCTGAAGACTACTTCTTTGTGGAAATGTAACATATTTCATTCAATTGGTTTCTTATTGATGAACATTTCTGCTATTTCCACTCATTTTCTATTAGAAAAGTAATATATCAAATAATACCCCCCCCTTCTGTATGTGTGTGTAGGTGTGTGTAGCTGTAGTTTTAGACTAGTTCCAGGAATCTCATTATTAGAAACATTCCAAGTGATTCTGATACATAGTTAGGTATAGTAAAAAGCATATCCAGGAACCAAAAATTAGGAAAAAAAATTTTTTTTTAAATGAAAAAAGAACAGATAAAGAAGCAAGGTTCTCACCATCTTGAATCCTCACCTATACTACCTAGTAAAGTGCAATGGAATGATGTGAACAGACACTTAACACCTGGAATCTTGTGCCGAAGTCATCATGTTGGTAAGGAGGATATCTGATGTATACAGCATTTACACAAGTGAAACACAAGCAGATGTGTTTCAGTTTGGCTATGTTGCCTCTGAAGTAGCCACAGGGCAGTTGTTTGCATAGAACTAGTGATCAGAGCAGGATGCATTAACTTGTAGGTTATAGAGTAGGTAAAGGTTATTTGAGGGAAGAATTATGGAGTGAAAGCGATTAGAATCCATCCCTGGGGAATACCAATACTTAAGAGGCCACAAAAGGAGCCCCCAGGGGACCATAAATGGCCAGAGAAGAAGGAGGAAAACCTGAGAAGTCAAGTCACAAGATCTTAAGAAGTGTTTCTTTTTCTTTTGCATATTTCTTTACATTTTATTTACCATAAACATTAATAGAGCAAATACTAGAGAAAGGCTTTTTAATAATTTGATGATATAAAGCTGAGCACTTAAAATAATGCTTGCTCTCCCCACCCCAGTTCAACATGCAGATATCATTTATCTTTATATAGGATGATTCTTGAGTATCAGTCTCTTGATAGTTTTGAGAATCTTTGCTCTGTAACTTAAAAACAATTTCACAAACTTTACACTATCATGGCATAATATCGTCAATCATAGCATTCCCCATAGTGATTACATTTACACAATATCAACACCAAAATCTATGTTTCAGAAAACATAGTAATAAGTCAAACCACAAAAATCCAGGATTTAGTTTCAAATATATTTATGAAGACCATGAGAAACTGATGTGACTCCATTTTTGAGAAACCAGCTTCTACCTCAAGGCCTGTCCTAAGGAAAGGGGTGTGACCCTTGTCCTGGGAAAAACCCACTCCTAAGCACATACCCACCCTGCTGAGTTGTTTGTCTGCAAATAACAGGAGAGATCTGTGGCGACAGGTGTCCCTGACTCAGTTAGGCTAGGTGAAGACCCATAGCAACCCCTTAGCAACCACCAATCAGCATGAGACAGGGAAAATACCTGGGATGCCAGATGACCCCCTAGTAGTTTATGGTGGTTGATAACATGTTGGGAAACCATGTAGTTTAGCACGTACACCCCTTGTGGCCTAAACCAATCAGTTCAAAGGAATCCCCCTCTTGTACTAACCAATCACCCCTACCCAACTTGTTCCCACCAGTGAATGTGCTAATTAATGTTAAGAGTTGTTGTTTGATTTTCCCGAGGTATAGAATGATTTGCTGTGAGATGCTGTGATGTGTAGAGTATCCCCCTAAAACCTATAAAATCTCACTGAACAAAGGATTGGGACTCACTCCCTGGGACCACTGCGTCAGGAACGGTTGTAAGTCCAGGCTCAAGCTTGCAATAAAGACTCTTGTGTGATTGCATTGGATTTGGCTCCTGGAGGTCTATTGGGGTCTCACGAATCTGACATTACAACCGATGCTGAGCTCAAAAGAATGCAGGTATTCATGACCACCTAGATGATAAAGCTGGATATTGAAATTCCTTCATTGGAGCTGATGATGTAATTTTTCACTGATCCCAAATATCTCCATATTTGTTTACTTTGACTTCTTTTTTTGGCACTCCTTCCTGCATAGGCCTGACTGAGGGGCAGTCTTTTGCATTAAAATTACTTCATATGACTCTCTATTTTTATTCCCTAATTCCTCATATGTAATATTTTTTTTTTCTTTGGGGATTTTCTTCAAGGTTGAGATCAGGTCCTAGAGCAATACAATCAGTAATACCAGTGGGAGTGGATCCATTCATAGAACCACAGCACGGAATTGACTCATAATGAGGCAGCATCTCTTTTTCTATGTTGTCTGCTGCTAGGGATGTCACAAAAGAGGACTGACCACTCATATTTGAGTCATATTTTGACTTTTGAAAATAATGCCCAGGTGGCAAAGATTGTTGTGTTTGCCCTGATCATAAATCTTCTCCCAGAGGGGGAAATTTAAGGTTCTTGAACTTCTCTTGGCAAGTTTCCATGAAAGAGAGCTTTCCACCAGAGTATGTCATGATGCAAGCAAGTATAAGTTTAGGGATGGAACCATATTTGGGATGACTTGAAAGGATTCCTTTACTAATCAATCCTTGAGTAATCAACATACTTGTTGCAGCCAAGGCACAGCATCTAGTTACATCCAAAATTCTCTGTATAATCAATGTTTGGCGTACACCTCGTTTATCTAAGAGGTCATTGCGTCAAGAGCAGTGGCCCACGCCTGTAATCCCAGACGCTCAGGAGGCTGAAGGATCACAAGTTCCAAGCCAGCTTCAGCAATTTAGTGAAGACCTCTGAACCAGAAGGTTTTCATCATTACATTCTGCAAGACTCTTCTTTCTTCCTCTGTTGGAATGTGATCAGCCCCTATATGGGAAACAGGTCTTGGAACTTCTGCATTCAACTCTGGAAAATCAGCCATTCCCATTCATCTTTCCTCCTGCCCGCAGCGACAGACCTCAGGAAGAGCCCAAGTGAACAGAGGCCAGGAGGGGAGCCTAGAGGAGGAAGCGGGGGAGAAAAGTGCACAGGACCGCAAAGTGGGGAGGGAGCCAACTGCTAGGCGACTGCCAAGAAGTCACCAGCCACCGCAACCGGAAGCACTCAGGAAGCAAGGGTTTCAAGAAGAAAAATTATCTGTGTCAAATCCTGTCAGGTCAGGTAAAACAAAGGCTAAAAGATATCTACTGGATTTAGCCCATTGTTGGAGCAGATTCAATGATGTGGCGGAAATAGTATCCATACCTCTGGTTAGGAAGGATTTTAATATTCTACAGGTGGTCCTTGGAAACATTGGGGTTTTGTCAGCTGCAACAAAGTTTTTCTTCTAAAACAAACAGAAGTATACATTTGCTAATTTGTGTGTACGTATCGCGGGGAGACTATTTCAGTTCTTCCTCCCACATTTTTTTTTTCTTACATCTTTGGTGCTGGATATTGTTTAGCCCTTCAGTATACATAGTGGATTAGTTACAGGACTCCCCTTCTGCTTACCAAAATCTGGAGATGCTCATACATATGATGGCATGGTATTTTCAGATAGCCTAGCCACATCTTCCCATATACTTTACATCACCTCTAGGGTATTTTGAGGGTGAGGAGTACTTGGGATTGTACCCAGAGGTGTTAACTACTGAACCACATCCTCGGTCTTTTTTTTTTTTTTTTTTTGTATTTTATTTAGAAACAGGGTCTCGCTGAGTTGCTTAGGTCCTCGCTAAATTGCTGAGATTGACTTTGAACTCGAGATCCTCCTGCCTCAGCTTCCCAAGCTGTTGGGATTACAGGCGTTTGCCACCGGCCCGCATCTCCAGAGTATTTATGCTTAATGTAAATGTTATGGATATAGGTGTTATGCTGTATTATTTAGGTAATAATGACAAGAATAAGGGCTATATATATATTCAGAAAAATATTTTTGAAAAATGTATTTAATAGTGTTTCTTAAAGTGTTCTTTCAAATATGATCCTCATCAAGAAAACCAATGCTCCAGAATAATTTTTTTAAAGTTCTCCTCCCTCTTATAATTCCCTTTTCTCCATCCCCTTCTAACCTCTGGGCTGCAAGTCCATAGTTTTGCCCACTGCAAACACGTTTGGGAGACCAGCACGTACTCACAGAGGAAAGGATGAAGAGGACTTTGAATGTTATCAAATCCAGTAGTTTCAAAACCTGGCAGAGCATCCCAATAGACAACTGGGACTTGCATTAAAAAGAATACTAGGTCTCAGCTTTAGTTCCCAATTCAGTGGGTCTGCAGTGGAGTCCAGAAATCTGTGCACTTTTTATAGTTAAGAAAACGGGGCCTCAAACAGGCACCACTAAAGCCTCCAGATGAAGTATTCTCTAGAGGCCGGAGGTTTGGAAGATCACCAGCTATTTTGGTTTCCAGCTTGGACAGTTGCTGAGGGATGGTTTCTCCGTCGACTGGGCCTTTCTCGCCCCGCCCTTTCCCTCTTACCCCTCCCTTATCCCCTCCCTCTCCCCTCCCCGGCCCCCCCCCGCCGGGCTCTTGGGCGGGGCTTCGCCGCTGCCACGCCCCTCCGCCTAGGCCGACGCCGCGTGGGCGGTCCCGGAAGCTGTCGGTCTGACGGTCGCGGAGCTGATTGGTCTCTCGTGGTCATGCACTTCTCCCGGGTTTTCCCGAGTTGTTTGGGTTCAGGTGGAGAAAAGCGAGCGTGGCCAGGATGAGTGAGCACTTGCGGGAACTGCGGGGACCTCTGCTCCCGCCCAAGGACCCGGTGGAGGAGGAGGATGACTATCTAAAGGAAGATGTGGAGGAGGATGAAGACTCCGTGTTCGTGGACGCCGAGGAGCTCTGCAGTGGAGGCGTCAAGGCTGGCAGCCTCCCTGGGCGCATCGAAGGTTGGGAAGAACCCTGCCCCGGCGGGGTGGGTTGGGAGGAATCAAGGAAGTGTTTCCTTCTGACTCTGTACCGAACTAGGTGCCCTGTCGCTGCCCACAGTCTTAGTTTGGGATGGCTTAACTTCTTTATTCCTACTTAGTGATAATATCTCTCAGCAATGCTGTGTGTTAAACTTGAACTTAACGTGTCATCTCATTTAATGTTAGTAGTTATGTGAGGTGGTTGTATAGTTAAGAAAATAGGGATGTAAAGCTGGAATTGCCACCAACATCAGGACTTTTAATTAGAATGTCCAGAATGAAACACGTGGTTATTCTTTAGCTACTTAGGGGAAAATATACAAGGAACATCCCAGCATATTCTGAATATGTTTAACTTGTGTTAATAACCTTGTGATTTTTGTTGATTTTTTTTTGCCGTTTTCTGTGCTGGATTATACCTGTTGTGTCTATGTAGTGACTGGTATTTAAGATTATTTTGATGTGTAGAACCATTGTTGTCCAGTAGAAATTTCTGAGATATTGGCCAGTCTAATAACTACTAGCTACATGTGGCGATTTAGAACTTGAAATGCTAGTGCTACTGAGGAGCTGAATTTTAAGTTTGATATAAACTATAAATTTAAATAGCTACATGTAGGTAAGCAATTAAGATTTAGACAGGAAAAATTCAAGTGTATGTGGATGGTTTAGTAATTTATTCTGAAGTATTATCAACTGGTTACTATGTTCAAACTGAGGTGTTTGGTGCTGGCATGTTCCTCAGAGGTAAAATGATGAGGTAACTATCTTAGTAGAGCTCACCCTCTAGTGAATTAAATAGGGATTCTTTGATCACAGAAGAAATATATTACTTAGTATTTAAAGGAACATTAAATAGTGCTTTGAGAGTTTATATTCATAAGATTCAGGCAGGGCTTTCCGGAAGAAGTGACAGTTAAGCTGATATCTGTAGTAGATGTAATAATCAGTAGGGAGAACATTTAAGGCAAATGGAATAACTTGTGCAAAGGCCCTGTGGTGCACCAAGGGATTTTTTTAATATGCTGATAAAGAATGCTGCATAAAGACTGCTATTGGCAGATGTCAGAGTACTCATGTTCCTGTCACTGGTATGGTCAATTAGTCACTCACCTACCTCAGTGGCAGGAGGGTAGAGACGCAGAATCAACAACAGATTCCGGGAGCTGGTGAGAAAACTGGCTGGTGACAAACCTCAGTCGACGTATTTTTGTAATGTACACAAATGTTATAGGGTTCGAGTGGGTGTGCCCGTCAATAATACATAAGCAAGATGATATCCATAAGCCGATCATCTTCTGCCTAATGTAACCGCACTGTGAGGAAACTCTAAATATTGCTGTCTTGGTGGAAAGCAATTTGGAAGGGTCTTTGTCCCTAAGGGAAGGGGCTTACTGAGTCAGGGATTTCATGTCCTGAAGCCCCTGATTCTCGGGTTTTCTGGCCCGATAGTTTGGCAACGCTAACCACACGTGCTGAGGATGTGGTTTCACCCCATCCTGCAAGTGTTCCTGTCAGGCCTGAATGAACGTGGATTCTTCAAGCACTCCGAGCCTCATAGCTGCTTGCTGCAACTGAAAGTTATTCCAACATCAGAGTAGCAAGGAGAAGACTGTTCTAGAAAGGAAACGTCAGACACTTGTCATGCATATACTGTGCTTATCTTTTGGAATACAAAGATGTATGAAGCTTGTAGTGTAGTAAAGGAAGGCAGATAAGCAGATAGGCAGGACGAATTGCTGTAGGTATGTTAGGAGCACTTAAGCACCCTCTACATCACCCTGTAGGTCATATATCTGTATGGGTTGCTGTGGAGGGATTAAAAAGAGTGGTGGGTTTGTTAAAATATCAGGGAAGAGGCTTTTAAATCTCCTAAATTAACTTCTTTCCCCTTTAGTTTTAATTCCTGATGAAAATACTCAAGAGGAATGTAAGGTGTTTGGACGTTTTCCAATAACTGGTGCATGGTGGCGAGTGAAGGTCCAGGTGAAGCCTATGGGATCGAAGAGCTATCAAGTCCAAGGATTTCCGTCATACTTTTTACAGTCTGATATGTCACCACCAAATCAAAAAAATATCTGTTCCCTCTTTCTTAAAGAGTGTGATTTCTCCTCTGATGACATACAAAAATTTTTAGCATGGGTAAACAGTGTATCAAGCTATAAACACCTCAACTTTGAAAATATCAGAGAAACATTAAAAACTTTCTACAAGGCAGAAGCAAGGAAAAATCAAAAGAAACCTGCACAGAATGAACAGGAGGAGTTACCTGATGGTGAGATAAGCATTCCTTTGGACAATAAAAGTAAGTATAATTTGATCATGAGTTTTAGTGTAATTGAGAGACTGAATGACTGGAGTGTTTGAAATAGTACCACTGTCACATCTTGGCTTAGTAAGGATTGAGCATCTCAAATCTGAAAATTTGAAATGCTCCAAAAATCTGAAACTTTTTGAGCACCAACCTGACAGTGCCAGTGACACTTTCTGATAATTTATTATACTCAAACTTCGTTTCATGCACAAAATTACTAAAAGTATTATATAAGATTATCTTCAGGCTATATGTGTAGGGTGAGTAGGAAAAATAGGTGGATTTCATGTTTTGACTTGAATTCCATCCCCAGATGTCTCATGTACTTGCAAATATTCCAAATTCTGAAAATATACAAAATCCAAAACACTTCTCCCAAGCATTTCAGATAAGACATCCTACACTTGGATTCCTTTTTAAAATCAGTTTAATGGAAATGTATTTGGTTGGTTTTGGAGGATGTCATGGGCAGCTCAAGTTGTGTAATATGAAGGGACTGCATGAAATTATCCTTAAGGTCCTTTCCCAGTTCCTTTCTGGCTCTAAAATTATAATTCATTCTCTCTCTCTCTCTCTCTGACTTTTGAGTTCTCAGAGACTATCTTGAGTCCTTAAGAAAAAGTTGTTAATTATTCTTTTTTAAGAAGGCAGAAGAGAAAAGCAAGGCTATGAGTAAAGCATTTTGAGAAGATTCCAGTTCAAAATGATTTAAATTTGGTTTGTTACCTGGATATTCAGATATGCGGAATATTGCTTTTCTTAGTTTTACTGAATTTTGTGTTACATCAATAAATGACTTTAAGGACAAAGCAATCATAATTGCAGTTGAAAAACCAATAATAAAGGTAATGTGTCAATTATTTTTATGCTTAGCTTTAAATTTATCTTTTTGTAACTGAGTCAGAATTTTTCTTTTTATATAATCATACGTTCTTTAACTTTTATGAGTGTATTATAATTATACGTATTAGTGGGGTTCATTTGCTCCAGTTCATTCCACAGTACTTGGCCCTCCCCTCCCTGCTTCCTGCCCTCTGTTCCTCTTCAATTTTTCTTCTGATCTTCCTTCTATTTATTTACATGCTTATTTTTTTCATTAGTGAATTAAAATCAAAGTGGGATTCGTGATGGTATAGTCATACATGCACATAGCATAATTTGGTTGATTTTGTATTCTAGTTCTTCCACTTTTCCTGCCTCCACTTTGGTTCCCTACTTGAGTCAAAATTTTATTCTGATTTTATTGCAAGTGAAGGGAAACAAAAGGCTTAAGAAGTAGTTATCTATGCATTTAAAGAACATAGATTTTGGTGTTGAATACATTGAAAACCTTCTTAATATAAAAATGATTGCTATAATATAAATTTTCATACTAGTTAAAGTACATTTATTAATTTCTCTTTGATTTAGATTTCTTGAACTTGTTGTGCTAAATGAGAAAGTCCTTCAAGTTAGTCATTCTCTGGGCTCATTTGAATGTTTTAATTTCTTCTTTTGTCATATCTTGTAGTTCCATTTATGTATGTAATGACAGCTTTGCAGTTTCCAAAAGTAATGGAATTCCTTCCAGTTCTTCTGCCTCGACACTTTAAGCGGCTCATAAACTCAGGTTCTAAGGAGGTATTGGAAAAGATTGAAGAGATTTTAAGTATACATCCATGGAAGCTGGGATTTAATAAAGTAAGTAGGAAATTTGTTCAACATTGTGTGATCTTATATATAAAGCAGAATTTTTCAAATTTGACAGTTTTTGCCTTTCAATGGAAAATATTTTATATGGATCCCAGTGTTGACTTTTCTTTTGGAGTGTAACAAACTTCTTATGCCTGTTGCTCTTTTGCACCTATGAAATCGGTAAATTTATAAATGAAAACCAAAATAACAAAATGCATGACATTCAGTTTCTTGGCATTCATTTAATCATATCATTTAATTTAATCTGACAAATCTTTCTTGTAACAAAATTGCCATTTGCATAGATCTCATTGAAAACAAAAATTCTTATGAATTTGGCAATTCCATTCTGCTATGCAATGTAATTTTTCACTATCCAATAGGAACAACATAAAATTTTCATTATTTTATGATTCATCATGATATCATTTGATTTTCTTTTTGGTGAGGTACCAGGGATTAAACTCAGGGACACTCAACCACTGAGCCACATCCCCAGCCCTATTTTGTATTTTATTTAGAGACAGGGTTTCACTGAGTTGTTCAGTACCTCACTGTTGCTGAGGCTGGCTTTGAGCTCACCATCCTCCTGCCTCAGCCTACCAGGCTGCTGGAATTAGAGGCGAGTGCCACCGCTCCCTGCTCATTTGATTTTTAATTGGCATGATAATGTCATTTAGAAATTAATTCACTTCTGTTCCTATTATTAGAGGCTAAGAGTGGAAAAGTGGTACTCTGAGGCTCCATGGTGGTGAAACCAAATGCTGTACTTAAATTTTGGTACTACTTGGTTATAAGTGGTTTTGTAAATGAAAATACAATTGAAGAATTCTCTTAAGAATTCTTGGACTCTCAAAAATGTTTTCAGACTCCTAGCTTGAGAAATAATTGGAAAAATGAATTCGTCCTTTAAATCTTGTGACTATAAATTCAGTAGGCTTTGAAAGATAAGATTCTGAAACATCAAATAATCATTACATGTTTATTTAGTGGAGAATGGAGACAAAGCTCTTGAGTTGTAAGAGCCAGATAATATTTTACCTTTAATTTGAACCCCCATCTTTGTAAATATAAGATATTAAGAGAGATCTAAAATTTATGACTGTCCACATTTCAAGAATTAAATATATACAGAGTTACTACTAAAAGTGTACATTGTGTTAGGTAGATACAATTTAGCAAACATGTACTGAGACCTTACCAGTGAAGAACAGAGATATGATCAGACTCTCACCCTATCTGGGCTCACCATCTTCATGGTGAGGAATAGAACTTGAGTTTTTCTTTGGAGTCAGTTGACAGAGCTTCAAACTAGGGCCAGCCTGCTTTCCTCCTTCTCTGTGTCCTTTCCCTCTGCCACTTCTTTAAAGAAATTGTTTTTAGAAAGGATTAGCTGTCAGTTACTTGATTTTTTTTTTTTTTTACTTTCTGGACTAAGTGGAACTCTGTGTTAGAAGCTGTGAGAGCCCCAGATTCTTTCCCTAGAGTGGGCATTAAATGATTACTGTTTCTTATCCTGGCATGGGAACAGGGCTGCACCCTATTGACGTTCAACTGAGAGATGCCACACTTGGGGACACCAGGTGATATTGAGGCAAAAATTATCTGGTGGTGACAGATAATTCAGTTAGGGAAGAGGCCTCTCCTTTTTCCTGGTCAGTATCTGGAAGTCTTGTCTTCTGCCTGTCTCTGTTCTTAGAGAAGAGTCATATGTGGGAAGTTGAGGCCTGGCTCCTGAGGTCTGGGATTCAAGTGGGATAAGGAGGTCTGAATTCCTGCCACTCTAGGTGGCCATTTAAACTACAATCTGGGTGGCCTAAACATAGAAACTTATTCTCTCATGGTTGTGAAGATTTCTAAGTCTGGGCTCTGATGGTGATAGGGTTGGTTTCTCCTGAGGCCTCTCTCCTTGATTTGTAGATGGTCTTTCCTCCCAGTGTCTTCACGTGATCTTACTTCTGTGCCCATGTGTGTCCCCATCTCATCTTCTAAGCACACCAGTCATATAGGATGAGGGTCCACTCTAATGGCCCCATTTATGAGGTTATGATCTCATTTAACCTTATTTACTTCTTTGAAGGCCCAGTCTCTAAATCCAATCACACTATGAGATACTAGGGGTTAGGACTTCATTGTATGGCCTTTATGGGGACACAATTCAGCCAGCGAAAGATATAGAGAGCTCAGGAGGGATGTCTCCATGAAAACAATGGAGCTGATAGCTGACCCACTGATCTTGGTGGATCTTGGGAAGAGAGTTCTGTGCCTCTTCTACAATTTTTTGGCAGAATTGTTGGTGGACACATAGGAAATTAAGCCAAAAAAAAGAAGGTAGACATTCACTTCATGATATATCAAAGTCTTACCAAAATAAACACATTACTTGATTATGAATCCTATTAATATAAACTAATAAACTAGATTGATTAAGAAAATGTATCCTATAGAGCCAGGCACAGTGGTGCACATCTGTCATCCCAGTAGCTCAGGAGGCGGAGGCAAGTTCAAGGCCAGTCTCAGCAACTCAGTAAGGCCCTAGGCATCCTAGCAAGATGCATGGAGGTGATCATGAGAGAGAGAGAGAGAGCGCATGAGAGCGAGGTCTTCCTTAGAGAAACTCTTTCCATAGCAGGGAGTTAATGATAAATATCTAAAATATTGTTTTTAAATTCAAGGAATAAGATAAATATTACTTAGAAATGTAGAGATAAATTCTGGGAGGAAAAACAAAGAGTTGATGGTGATTCCTTTAGAAGGCCTAGGAAAGAGTAAGCCAGGGGATTCCTATTTTTCATAATAAGCCTTGGAGTATTATTTGACTTTTAAAAATGATGTGTTTATTTCTTGGATAAAATATAATTTTAACTTAAAAATTATGTAGGTCTCCAACCACAGAACAGACAATTAAAAAATTAGTGGTATGTTAAGTATGTAGTTTGTCCTCAAAATTTAGTTGAAATATATAATTCTGGGACTTAAAAAATTGTTAGCAAGTAATATAATTCTTACTGGAATTCTAATCTCATAATTATTTACAATTTCTGTAAAAGAAATTTGACCTTCATTTCCTCAAAGATAACCTACAGAGAGCTGAAGCTTTTGCGATGTGAAGCCAGTTGGGTGGCTTTTTGTCAGTGCCCGTCCCTTCTGCAGTTGATGACTAACTTGGAGAAGGATGCCTTGGTCATCTACTCTAAGCTGAAGCAGATCTGTAGAGAACTCGGCCACACATGCATTGAAGAGGACAACTTGACTTCAGAATTGTCAGGGCACATGAGTTTTCATGATGTTTGGCAATCTCTGAAGTTTTTGAAGGACATTGGTATGGTGACATGTGAGAAGGGCTGGATCTTTCTTTATGACCTTTACCAGGCCGAGAAAGGCATTGCCTCGTCAATAAGTGACCTGATGAAGAGACCTCCATGGCATTTACAGGTCGATGTCAAGAAGGTCCTGGCGTCTATTCATACCCCCAAACCCGAGGATTCAGGAAGTGATGATGAAGAAAGTAAACCCAATGAAACAGGGTTAGAAAATTCTAAGGGCATTGTGGACCCAGGGGATAGTGACAACCTTACTTGGGATAATGGTGACAATGAAACTAATGCAGAAGTAAATGAAGTCCAGCTGGATCAGGATCAGATGGCTGCCTTGGAAATGATTTGCTCCAATGCTGTGACAATCATCAGTGGGAAAGGTGGCTGTGGGAAGACCACAATTGTTAGCCGCCTTTTTAAGCATATAGAGAAGTTGGAAGAAAGAGAAGTAAAAAAAGCTTGTGAAGATTTTGAACAAGACCAGGATGTCCCAGAAGAATGGAGTACCTTCTTTGAGCAGAGTCATATGGGGGCAGACAAGGCCATAGAAGTTCTGCTCACAGCACCTACAGGGAAGGCAACTGGCTTACTGAGACAGAAAACTGGGCTTCCTGCTTACACTCTTTGCCAGGTAAAATCTGTGGCCTTTTTTTCTATAGATAAAACCTTTGCCATAAAGATACAGTTATTTCTTACTTAAAACAGTAAGTACAGTGTTTCTCAGAGATGGGTTTTGACCAAGTTTCTTCTTACACATCAACTTTGATCGACTGGTAGTATCTTACTATCTGTTTGGATATTGAGATAATATTTCTGAAGCCATGTTTAGGTTCAAGAGGGAGAGCAAGTACACAGGAGGAGCTCTGGAGTGATAATTATTGCATTTATTTATCATCCTTGAATTAGGGTTACCAGACATAGCAGATATTAATATGAATATTTTTTTAATATATGTATACACCAAATGTTGCATGGACATACTTAAAACTAAAGGTGAATTGGTGTGGTGGTGGTAATGGTGGTTTTTAAAATGAGGAGGTCATTTATTGTATATTATGTAGTTCATATTTAACTGGACATCCTGTATTTAATTTGGCATTCCCAGCTTGGGCTAGTATGTAGGGATACCTGGCTACAGAGCTCTTGGAGTGATCAGAGTGCTTATGGAGGGGGTGTGTATTGAGATGGTTGTACTAGAAGTACAGTGGAAAGTGTCAGGCATTTCTAAGATCACTAGTTGGATCTAACAGTCAAAAGAAAGGAAACGATTAGAGGTAATTTCAAATGTTTTGCTGTGAGACAAGACCACTGAGAGAATGAGGGTTTTGTTCAACAGAATTGATGCATTTGAATGAGAAATATGAAGGCTTTCTTTAATAAACTTGCTCATTCTAGTTTTAATAGAAAAATTAAATAAGACATGATGAAATACCATATAAAAATATGCATATTGCATATATCCACAACCTTGAAATGGAAATATTTTCTGGCATTAACCAAAATGTTTAATGTTCTCTAGTTGCAATTTGACAATTTTTTTCCTCATTTATATTATAAAAATACTAGTATCACTCCGGTAGTAAAGTAGCATCCTTAGGTGAATTGGTGTGGTGGCGGTAATGGTGGTTTTTAAAATGAGGAGGTCAGAAGTTTTGAACACTTGAAAGAAAAAAAGGAGTAATTTTACAATTAGGTTAAGAAGGCAGCTTTTTATTTCCAGAACAAGAGAAGAGAAGGGTTTGAGGGATTGATTGGAATATCTCAGGAGGTCCAGAAGTTTAATTTGGGAATGAAAAAGAACAGGAAGCTTTCTCTGGTTCAGTGTCAACTAGAGAAGTATAATATTTTGGAATAAAACTATGTTTGAAGATTATTAAATTAAATACACTCCTTGCTGGGAAGCAATTTTTTGAACTGTTTAATCCTTTTGTTTTTAGATTATTTGATTTATCTTTTTTTGTGTATTCATCCCTCTAACTTCTCTGTTCTCTATTTCTTTATCCCTTTCCTTGTCTTTCTTTACTCCTGCTTCATATGTAAGGGTTTTGTTTTAAAATTATTTAATTTTTATTAACCTGACTTTAGATATGCCATACTTTGCTTATAGGTCAATTATAGCTTCTATTTTTGGGACAAAAAGCAGTCGGAGGAAAAGAAATTGCCATGGAAGTTTTCTTCAGTTAGAGTTCTGGTTGTGGATGAAGGGAGTTTGGTGTCTGTAGGCATCTTCAAGTCGGTTTTAAAATTATTGTGTGAGCACTCTAAACTTTCTAAGCTTATCATCCTTGGTAAGTTACAATATTGATGGAATTCTAATGTTTAGTTGAAAGCACTGCGGTCAGCATATTGTTCCCCTCGTTCCATTGTACCATTTCCTAGGGTGGGAAGCCATCTTCAGTGTCCTCTTCAAGGTGGCACTGAGTTAAGTCTGACCACTCTTAATCACCTTGGGTAGGACTTTGTTTTGATCAAGATACTAGCAGGTAATGATGAAAGAAATAGAGCTGTCACTGCTAAACACCTAAATGATGGCTATTAGAATAGTAAAAGTGCCAGAGAGTCAAAAGAAATTAGACTGTGAATTATTTGAAAAGAGTAAAATATCTGAATTATAGACCACTTAAAAGAAATTTTATGATTTGAAGCTAATTAGAACGTGCCAGCCTCTAAAGTCCTCTAATTCTGTTGAGGTTCAGTTAGATTCTAATAAGTAGTAATCTGTGGACTATATGATTTAATGCAGGAAAAAAAAAAAACAAATCACAATCTGAGAATCAAATTGTATATAAATATTATTTTTTAGGTCTTTGAAGATGTTTTATAAACAGCTGATTGTATTAATGGCTGAAGAATTCTTCTTATTTCTACTCAGTACATATATTTCTTATTTTTTGGGTTTGTGTTTTGTTTATTTCAAGCAAAGAGAATTTTTTAACAGTGAAATCTGTTGTCATTAGATTTGTGGAACTTGTCTGTTATCAAATGCTTATTTATTTTATATTTTATGCATTTAGGTAATTGAGACCATAGATTCTTCCAAGTTCAATAAGACATTGAGCAAGACTGAGTAAATGACAAATTACTCGTTTTTTTAAAGTTTTTTTTTTTTTTAACATGTGGGTTAAAATGTATATTCCTCTACAGTTTGCCCATGGTTACAGATTTGAAAGAAGTTCAGTTCATATTTTGTTACCTTATGGTGTATTCATCTTTTTAAAAAATCTTTTACTGTTTAGTTTGAATGTTGTTTTTTTATATTTTTAAAATATTTACTGTTCTTAAATAATTTTGACTATAGATTTTTGGGGCTTTTTTCTCTAAATTATAGCAAGTCCATGTTTATAGTATATATATCAATGGGGAAAAATCAAAATAATTTCTGAAGTTTTAGATGCCAGTTACTAAAACCCACAGTGTCTTTCTTCCCCCCCTTTTAGGTGATGTTAGACAGTTACCTAGTATTGAACCTGGTAATCTGCTGAAAGATCTTTTTGAGACTCTTAAATCAAGAAAGTGTGCAATTGAGCTGAAGACAAACCATAGAGCAGAATCTCAGTTAATTGTGGACAATGCTACACGGTATAATATAATGAAAATTTTTTATTTCTTTCCTATGAGATTAGAAATAGAAAGTAAAATAGGAATAATAATAATAATTATTGTGTGTGTGTGTGTATATATATATATATATATATATACCCACACACATGTGTATATACACATAGATAAGGTTTATGATAGAATTGGTTTACTAAAAGGTATAATAAATATATTAAATCATTTAACTCAAAAGCTTATTTGAGTATATATACACATGTGTATATGTGTATATATACACACATATATGTGAACATATATATTAACTTTTGAGTTAAATGATTTATTAATACAACATATTTACTGTACCTTTTAGCAAACCTATTTAATCTTAGAATATATACCTTTTGCTCACAGAAAAACAAAGTTAATATTCTTAATGCTGATCCAGCATTAATTATTATTGAAATTTAAGAATGGATATGTTTTGCTGATTTAAAATGCATGTGTATTTGGCTTTCTGTATCTGGGAGTTCCACATCTGTGGATTCCACCAACCATGAATTGAAAATATTTTTTTAAAAATCACATCTGTACTGAATATGAATAGACATTTTATCATTATTCCCTGAACGATGTAATAACTACTTACATCTCATTTACAATGTAGTAGGTAATATAACTTAATCAGGAGATTATTTAAAATATGTGAGAGGATATGTGTAGGTTATATGCATATACTCTGCAGTTTTATATAAGGGACTGAGCATCCATGGATTTTGGTAACCATGGGGGTCCTAGAACAAATCCCTGGCAATTACATCTGAATTTAAGTTGCATTAAGCTTAGAGACTGGAACAAGGAGATCAGAGACTTGGCAATAATGAGTTCACTCATATTCAGAGGAGAATTGGGGAAAATTTTTCCTTTAATTTTTGTGGGGGGAAGTCTAACGTATAAAAATTAAATTTGATATTTGCTCCCAAGTGAATCCTGCTGGCACCCACAGCATATTACTCCTCTTAAAGTAGGACAGAATCCTTTATTTCCCTTAGACTTTGCATAGACCTTTGGAGTGAGCCTCTGTGCACTCAGCATTTGCTTTCTTCATGATCTATGTATCAGAAGAATCATGATTATTACTATTTCATGACATTTATTTTAATATTAAAATGTATAGATGTAAAGGGACCTTGAAATACCAAGAAACTGTTTCATTCATTGGACCACAAGTTAACTTTATAATTGACAGGAGTAGGGTCGGTGATATGGATTTGTATGGAGACATTAAGAAAAATAATGACGTTAGATGTATAATATTCTTTTCCTATAACTCTTTTGCTTCTACCTGAGGAGCACTTTCTTTTTGTACTGGGGATTGAACCCAGGGGCACTCAACCACTGAGCCACAAATCCAACCCTTTTTATATTGTATTTAGAGACAGGTCTCACTAAGTTTCTTAGGGCCTCACTAAGTTGCTAAGGCTGGCTTTGAACTCACAATCTTCCTGCCTTAGCCTCCCAAGCCACGGGGAAGGGCACCTCATTTGTGCTAGATGATTGGTCATTTTAAAGTTCCCAAACTTGGAGGAATCTAAACCACATCACATTCCTTAAGAAGTTAATTTACCTGAAACTCAGGAATTCTTCTTAGTAACCCTTTCAGTATCAATTGGTCCAAGCTATGCTCCTGTTATATATATATGAATGAAATGCTACTAAGAATATAAGAATATATATATATATATAATATAAGTTGTAGTTAGACACAATGCCTTTATTTTATTTATTTTTATGTGGTGCTGAGGATCGAACCTAGCACCTCACACATGCTAGGCGAGCACTCTACCGCTGAGCCACAACCCCAGCCCTCATCATTTCATCTTAATCACCATCCCCTACTATTTATTTACTGTGGAGGATTCCTGTGTTCTGCCAGGGAAATGCTTCTAAGAATAGAAGTATGCTACATGTCCTGGGTCAGATTTAAAACAAAATCAACAATGATTCCTAGGAGCCCCCAGAATTACATATCATTCCCTTTCCTTTCTTCCCTTTCAACTCATTTGGCAAAGATTGAAGATGACACAGAAGGGCACCCCCACCTCAGGTAGCCAGGGTGCCATGTGGTCTGTTCCCAGAGTTAATTAGTCTTCTTCTGAAGGACCAAGGAGAGGCTCTGTTATGACAAGGCCCATGTACCTTACTGTGTTTTTCTGATATGATTCGATAATCTTGAAAATACAAGAATGAGGGAAGAATGAGGAGGGAATGCACCAAACAAATGTGGATATGTGACCCAAATGGGAAAATTGAAACATATATACAAAACACAGATGAAAGGAGAAGAGTATGGTAGAAAGTAGGGAAAAGGCCTCAGCTAGTCCAAATTAAGTTAAATGGAAATGGATATGGAACCACTGTGACTCAGATTTGCCTTCCAGTTCCCCTGCTGGCTACTTCTGTGATGTGGGACCACTGTCCAGATTCGACTAAGCTTGCTATTGCTGCTTACCTATGAAATGAGGGTAATACCTACCTTGTATGGTTCTTGTGGATCTGGAGATAAGTAGGTCAGGTTTTCAGTGGTGCATAATATATCCTCTGATAGTTTTGTCTGAGTCTTATAACTTATTATGGGTGGCTGGCATGGTAGTACCCGCCTGCAATCCCAGTGGCTCAGGAGGCTGAGGCAGGAGGATCGTGAGTTCAAAGCCAGTCTTAGCAACTTAGGAAGACCCTAAGTAACTTAGCAAGACCCTGTCTCTAAATAAAAAATTAAATGGCAGGGGATGTTGCTGAATGGTTTAAGCACCCTTGGGTTCAATTGCTGGTATACCCTGGTATTTTAAAAAAAAAAAAAGAAGCGGGGTGGGGAATGGCATGCTAAATGTATCACCTTAACTTTATGGTCTTCCAATTCTATTAGAAAACTTATTTACTATTTATAATGCATGTCTGGGTGGCATTTTCTCTCTGTTTATTATCTTTAGTAGATATTAATTATTATAAGTCTGATCATATATGAAGACGTTTTTAGATGATAATATTCTTGGTTTATGTATTTTATCTTTATTCAAGAATCTCAAAACGTGAATTTCCAAGATTTGATGCAGAATTAAATATCTCTGATAACCTTCCAATCCCCATCTCAGTTCAAGATAAGACATTTATCTTTGTCAGACTCCCAGAAGAGAATGCCAGTTCTCAGTTATCTCAAAGTGATCGTCATTCCTGTAAGTATAAGCTTCTATGTCACAGAGTTATGTATTTCATTTTTATAATTTATTTAAGCAACTAGTTATAATTTTATTTGATGATATTGCCAGTCAGAATGGGGCACTGAAAATAAATAAATGAATTTACTAATTTTTACACCCTACAAGTGTGTAAAGAAGTAAGCTCTTGACATACGATAGGAGTGAATAAACACTTGTTGAGTGAACAAATAGTTAGAGATGATTTTATTTAAAATAGAGCAAAGCTGCCATAACCCAGTTATTTTGGGAGAAAGCAAGTTTTAGTTAATGAAGTTTTTCTTCAAATTGAAAAGCACATACTTTTACTTTGAGTGTGTTTGTGAAGTAAGAGTTATGGTTGTTAAACTGTTGTCACGTTGAGTCCCTAACATTCTGCTTTACAAATTGGATAAGCATTGCTTCTAATTGTGGATGCTAGGATGCAACATGACAGGGTTGAGAGGAGCATGGGATGGGGAACATTCTCCTAGAGACATAGGACCCATGGCATGTCACTTAGCCATGTGTAAAATGGGAGTGAGAGTGACGTTGCCTATGGAGCTGGGAGCGGAGCCGTTGATGCTGATTTTCTATCTTAATTAAATACTTCTGCTGGAAAATTAGTCTCTTCTTTAAGAAAGTTGGGTAAATGTTTTCTTCAGAGAGGCATTATAGTACCTTTTCATTAATAATTGTGTTATTGAGTAAATTATACCTATTACTGCAAAGTATACAAAAACCTGAGACCAGATTCATAGTGGGCTAGAATTTCAAAGATGCTAAAATGTACATCTTAGAATCAATGAAATATAGTGTACCTACTGATGTACTGGATGTAGAGAGAGTGAAAAAAGCAGACAGCGAAACAGCACAATCCTGTATGTGCTAATGAAAATAAAATGTTGAGAGACTTTTGGAGATTTCTGCTCTGGCAGGCTAAGGTTTGGCTCAGGCTAAGCTTAAGTTTGGCCATTTTCTAAAAATAATCCTCCTTTTATCTGAGAAATTAAGGGTTCAATGAGCAACTAACTTAGCCTTTCTAGAGCAGGTGATCACAATGCCTGGGCTTTTTAATTCCCCCATGATTCTTTTCCTACTAGTGAATTGCACAAAGCCTAGAATGTTCCTACATAAATTTTTGGTTACCTTCTGTCCCATGAGAAAAGTTTGCCTTTTTGTACCATTGCTGAGACTGAAGGAAGCCTGTTTGTCAGTGTTCCATGTGAAAGGAGAAATTTTAAGTGGATGTCATTGTGGTCAGTCATCTGAGTTCTAAAGAGGAAGGGCAGGCTGTCGCCCCACTCTCCATTTGAATGGTTATGTCCACGAGCTTTCGTTTCCACATTCATAATACATACATAGTGAGTGGTCAAACTATTTAATATCTGGTAGTCAGCACAAGCTCCATTGGAATGGTTTCTGCTGTGCCAGGGCTAATGTTTTAGGGACTGAATCATAGAGAGGTCTAGTGGGAAGGAAGGAAAGGTTGGGGGATATTGTGGTGTTAGGGGAGTGTCCATTTCCAGCCAATGCGGAAACATCTCAATATCATACACTGGTATGGGCCAGTTAGATATTGCTTTGAATATAATGTCTATCTCATATGAGTATATTAAGATAACATTTAAAGCATCTAAATTCTCAAATTTTCTTTCTAACCACTAGTACCACAGGGACTTCAAACAGAAAATTTTATATTACTAATTCTGTTACACATATTGTATTTTTGCTCATTTCTTAAGTTCAGCATTCACAAATTATCAGTAAATATATAGTGAGCTTATTATAATTAGGAGCCATCCTGGCCATTGGTTGATCTCTCTGTTGAGGGTGGAAAGTCTGGAACCCTGTTCTCAATTCTCTTTCCTGTTGCTCTGGCTGTTGTGAGGAATGAGACAGGTATTCCCATGGTGAGCTTGTGTTCCATTTGGGGAGATATTTTTCTAGGCCCCTTAGTGGGAATTCTGATTTAATTTGTCCATAGAAACAGTGTTATGATTTGGTAATTTTCTGTGTTAATTTCCTTCTTTTTCATTAACAGATTTATATTCTGCAGTTAGAAGTTTACTGGAAGAAAATGACTTTAAAAGCGCAGAAACATCACAATTTATTGCATTTAGAAGGTAAAACATTTGCAGTACTTTAATGTTTTTCATCTAGCTTTTGAATTAATAACTTATTAATGTAAACCTCATTTGAATGGGGGAGACTCTTGTAATTCATCACTGTTAATTCTCATTTTTACTTCAGAATATTTCTTTGTTAGACTAGTCAGAGGTCACTTTCTAAACCTGGCTCTTTCTACCAAATATTATATTTAGACATTCCCAGAAAAGCTAAGTGGAACAAAAGTTTATGTGAGAATATAAAATTGTAAAATACTTTTGCTGGAGAAAGTCCTGGAAACTTCTTATAGAATCCAGTATGTCAAAATTGTTGATAACACAGATGATCATATAATAGACACCGGTAAGGTGACCCTTGCATTTTCCTGTGTTTCAGGCAGGACTGTAACCTCATCAATGACTGCTGTTGCAAGCACTACACGGGCCACCTCATCAAGTGAGCATCTCCAAGAACTGACAGTCCTCCCTTGAGTCCCTGTTCTTTTGTTTGCTGTAGCCAAGTATACTTTTTTTCCTCGTCCTCATTT
Organism: Marmota marmota marmota; assembly: GCF_001458135.2. Lineage (NCBI taxonomy): Eukaryota > Metazoa > Chordata > Mammalia > Rodentia > Sciuridae > Marmota > Marmota marmota. The sequence continues at coordinate 40,869,884 of NW_025999853.1, read as the reverse complement.
GTGAAATATAATGATTTCTTCAGTTAAATATATATTCATAGGAATTGACATGTATGGTAGTGAGTGTATTAAGAAGAAAAATAAGGAATGAAATTTTCCTTATGGTTTCAAGTTTGGCAACCTTCAGCTCTTCCGAGATGAGAATGGGGAGTCATGGAGAATTTCTAGTGCTTCCAAGAACCTGAGCAACCTGGTGCCTCTGGAGAGTGCTTTTACAAATGGCCAGCAGAGAACTAGGAGTGCAGAAGGGCCCTCTGTTTTTACATAGGGAAAATTAATTCATTTTTCTTGCATTTACCAACACCTACTCATTACTCAGTGTAGAGATCCTAGGGCCATTTAAGGCACAGGAGCTCCTGTCTGCTGAGGAAAGATGCACACACACACACAAAAAAACTGTGTAAGGTAGCCTAACAATGGGTTAAAAACAAAGGGTTGGACCCTTTGGGTCCCTGTAACTATTATCTTGGAAGGTAATTTCACCTTTTCATGTATATAAATGAAGACTCTTTACATAGAATTTCCTTTACCAAGCTGGAATAAGAATAAATGAGATAATAAACCTAAAACACTTACCACAGTAACTGGCATATAACCAATATTTATTCAATTTGCTGCTATTATTCTAATAGATGGTCATAATTATTTTTATAGAAATATGTATAAGTGATCTAAAACCTGAAATAGGGTTGTAATAGGTAGTAAAAGGAGAGGAGAGAATTATTTTTAAAGACAGAATCAATAAGTTTTTTAGTAAATTTTAAAAATAGGAGGGGAAAGAGCATCTAAGCTAAAATTACTAACTTGAAAAAATTGGCTAGGAAATGGCATTGAGTTTGAGGTGATATAGTGGGCACATATAAATTATCACATGATAATTGTGAAAATCTGATTTTCTTGTTGACCTTTGGAGAATGGAAGCAATATAAAGAAAGTGTGGAAATTATTTTGATAATTGAATCAGTTCTAAGTAGGAGCTACTGTTTAAACAAAATAAAATTGTAATTTTCTAAGCTTTGATTATATATTATCATTTTCCAACCCAGAGACCATCGGAAGAGACTCATATTTGGAGTTGGTGATAAAATTTGTTGTACCAGGAATGCATACCTCTCGGAATTACTTTCTAGAGATACCTTCGGAAGTCAGCCTGATAATGATCTAGAAGCCAGTGGAGAAGGCTTTTGTGGGACTCCTCGTGGTTTTGCCAAGAATAAGCATGACTTTGAAAGTGATATTCGCCTGTGCAATGGAGAAGTATTTTTCATAACTGGAGTAAGTGTCAGAAAAATAATACCTTTTTACCAATTAGAACTATAGTTTTTTTAAAAAATATCTTTGTTTTATTATTTATATGTGATGCTGAGGATCGAACCCAGGGCCTTGCATGTGCTAGGCGAGCACTCTATCGCTGAGCTCCAGCCCCAGCCACAAGAACTATAGTTTTCATTGTCCTATAATTGAAATGTCTTGTCTAGTTTTAGTAGCAGAATAATGCTGGAATAATTGAGAATAGTTGAGTTGGAAAGGGTTTCATTTTATATTTTTCCAGAAGACTTTGTAAGGACCAAGACAAAACTGAAAGTGAGACACTTAGATTTTGCAAAGCATCATGTCCTTGGCTGGCAGCTTAAATATAGAAACTATAGAAAGCTCACCAAGGGGACTGGGGATATAGCTCAGTTGGTAGAGTGCTTGCCTCATATGCACAAAGGGAAAAAAAAAAAAAAAGCTCGCCAAATTTGTTCTCATTGTAATGACTTCTTCTAAACTTGTATTTTTAAAAAGCTGTGAGGAAAACTACTTTGAGAACTTTCAAGACTGAAAATTTCTATTTGTGTTTGTTAAAATATTTGAGTGAGGATATATTCAATTAGGTATACATTTTAAGTCCTTTGAAAAAAAGAATCCGGGGTGCTGGGGATTGAACCCAGGGCCTCGTGCATGCTCACTAAGCACATGCTCTAACACTGAGCTCCACTCCCAGGCCCAAGCCTCTTGAAATTTGTAACTGTAATGAATGTACATTCTACTTTTAAGGTGCTTATATTTTCTGTTCAACCCAAAGAGGATATCTTTACTGTGTGCGTATTTGAAGACATACAAAGTAATTCTTTATTTTGGTTGCAGGATAAAACTGATGTAACTTTTGGAATGAGAAGGTATTTGACTATTAATAACATGGCTGGCTTGGAAGTAACAGTGGATTTTAAGAAACTAATGAAATATTGTAACATAAGACATGCATGGGCAAGAACTATTCATACTTTTCAGGTAAGAGTGGATTCTTACAAAACTATTTAAATCGAGAACCAAGTCATTGAGAGCCATTCTTTGTTTTCTTTTTAATTTTATTTGCTTTTATTTTTATTTTTATTATTTTAGCAAGGTTGGGGATTAAAGCCAGAGCCTTGTACATGCTGAGTACTCTTGCTACCAATGAGCTACATGGGGTCTCCCTTCCCTCCTACACTCTTCATGTGGCTTGGTGTGGCCTCTGCTGCTCTTGTCTTCATTCAGAATTTTATATTTTGTTCATTGTGGATGTTTTCTGCCTTATTTTTGATTTCAAAAAAATCTTACTAGATTTATTTTGTTTTGTGTTCCATATTTATGTTGATTTTTAATGCACTTTTGTAAATCATTAATTTTATTTTTTTCCACGTACTTGTAACCACCATTCTTTATTTATAGTGTCTGGTTTTTAAACTTTTGTTATATTTTTAAGCAATTTGATGTTTGCTGTCAGAGGGGTGTGTGTGTGTGTGTGTGTGTGTGTATGTGTGCATGTGTATATTCAAATACATATGTACATTTTTTATTTCCATTATTAAAGGATATTTTAGGTATCCATTCTTTGTCATTATAGGTAACATTAGAATAATACTTTTATACCTAAAGTCCATGCAGTCATCTCTAAGTCTTTGATTAGGGAAACTTTGTCACTGCATGCCATTTTTTTTTTAACATTTTACATTTTTTTAAAAAATATTTTTTTAGTTGTCAATGGACCTTTATTTTATTTATTGATACGTGGTGCCAAGACTTGAACCCAGTTCCTCGTACATGCTAGGAAAGCACTGTGCCACTGAGCCCCGGACCTAGCCTCTGCATGCCATCTTTGAAGCTTGTTATTGGGTTTCCACAAGACACTTGTGGACCTGTGAGATCCAAACACAGCAGCATGTATAGCAAATGTGAGTTCTTAGGTCATGAATAACATGAGTCTGAGAGATGGGTTCATACAAGTGCTTTGACCAACAGAGGGTGCATGATACGTGAAAGAGTTGTGTGGACTCATCTGTCTTCCCGATTTGTGAGCTTTCTGAACCCATCTGCAGTGCTAAGTCTTCATTCCTTGTTATTGCCTCTCAGGGGTCCGAGGAGAACACAGTGGTCTATGTGGTGGGGAAGGCAGGCCGCCAACACTGGCAGCACGTCTACACTGCAGTGACCAGGGGCCGCTGCAGAGTGTACGTCATTGCAGAAGAGTCTCAGCTCCAGAATGCAATCAGGAAAAACAGCGTTCCCAGGAAAACTCGTTTAAAACATTTCTTGCAAAACAAGCTCTCCACTAGCCAGGCCTCTGTGGCAGACCTTCCATCCCAGTTGAAGAACTCTGGAGACAGTGGACGTCCCAGCACACCACCTTCAACATCACCCCTCCCTACAGTCTCATCCAGGACAATCACACCCGATGTCGCCAGGAGCAAGTCCTCTGTAGCTGAAGATGGGACATTTGCGTGGGATGGAGAATGGCAGCTGTCATCATTTGATGAAGTGGGTGCAGATGAGGATCTATCACAATTGCGAGGGTCCAAGAGAACCTGTGGTACAAATGACTCCGAAAGTCCAAAAAAAGTTCTCATGGTAGGAGTGGCTGTCAAATGTGCTCATATTTTATTTCATTTACTAATGACTCTGTATTTCTGTTAGCTTTGCATTATGGTGTCAGATTTAAACACAGCTGCTTTCTCATCTTTGTCAAAATTCCCCTCTTCTGCTCCTAATTGGTCCTTCCTACTCATGCATGAGGCCTCCACTCTATGTAGCCTTAATTAATGGGAGGTGATATTCTGGAAAAAAATTACTGTTACTCGACACCTTTTTTCCCAACGTCTTCCTTGTCAATTTTTCTCTCTCTTCCCCACCCCTGCTTTGCAGGCCATAATCTGACTTTATCTCACCACCTCTGTTGAAATGGCTTATTCCGGTCCTCAGGCCCTTATCTCAGGTCTTATTCTTCTTGACTTTCCCTTTGACACATTATAGTTTTAACTCCTGCTGTGTCTCCTTCCCCTGATTACAGGGGTACCTTATACAACATCCCCCTTACCTCAATGTCCCCCCACCCCCCCACCTCATTTCCTCACCCCTTATTTCCTGTACCTATGGTATATTCCCAAGGCTCAGTTTTTTTTTTTATCTTTGGGAACACACCACATTCTCACCACTAGAGCCAGCCCCTTTGCACTGGTGTCTCATTCAGTGAAACTTCAACTGTCTATTTCTTCCCAAGTACTGGGAACTCAAAGATAAGCAGGTGACAATTCTCCCTCTTTCACTGATTGCCTATGGTGGAGACAGACAGCTAGGTAAGTGACTTGGTGATTCACTGATTGCTCTGACACCAGGGAGCAGTTAATGAACCTGTTCCCTAATCTGTTTCTTTGTTCCTAGAGATTGAATTTTCTGGAACCACAGCCTAACATCTTACTCTGTCTTCCATTTTCTCCATTTCAATCACCAGTCTCCACGTGATACAGCTTAATATCTTGGAGTCACCTCAGACTCACCTTGCCTTCACTCTACCTCCAGGGAGTTAGCTTTATTGCAAAATATCTTTCTCAGGGATTTCTTCCATTCCTTCTAGTCTGTCCTATTTTAGGTCCTTATCTTATCTTGGGTGATTTGTGACCTTGCTACCCTCCTCTGCCTGTTCCCATTCTGCTAATCCACTCCCCACCCTGTGATCACATTATTAGGCTTCTGGGTGCCTAGCTCATTTCTTTGTTCAAAAGCCTTCAGTGACTTCTGGTGCCTGCAGTATAAACTCTCAAATGTTTGGCTTGACCTTTGAAACCTCTCTTGGTTTCATTCCAGCTTTTCCAGCATCATTTCATTTCCCACTATTCTTTTTTTGGCTTTAGTCAAGCTAGTGTCTAAACTGATTAAAACAAATCAGACTTTTTCTTCTCTCTTCCTTTTGGCTCTTGCGTTCTAGAGATGGACACTTTACAACTTGCTGACTAGATATAAAGGGTATGAGGAAAAATAATCCAGAATGGTCCCTGGATATCTGGTTGAAACAATTTGGGGAGTTGGCTGTGCTATTTCCTGAAATGAAAAATGTGGGTCTCCTGTGGCAAGCTATGTTTAAGATGCCAGTTAGACACGTGGGATTATAAATTACTTCCAAGCATAGTTCCAACAGGAGCTTAAGAATTGCTTAATGTGCAGCAGCAGATTTAGTAGGATGAGTGTGTCATCTTCCAAAGTTAAGGGGCCACTAGGAGCTCAGAGAAGAAAGTGTTCATGTAACCTCTTGTCCCAGACTGAGTTCTGAAGGGGTAATAGTCATGTCCTCTGTTCCCCAGATAGGGGACATTTCACTCTTGTCTGAAAGAGTCTGCCTGACAAAGGACTCAGCCCTTGAAGGGTCAGTTATAATATAGAACAGCATGGCTTGAGCACAGGGTGCAAATGAGAGTTGAGGCTGAGGTCACAGGAAGATTCAGGAAGGACAGACAAAGGGTCTCCTACAGGGATTATCCATTCTTCTGATTGTAGCAAGAACAGTGCTCCGTGAATTGAAATTTAGGAAGATGACTTTGATTATGGTTTCGTGGATGGTGTTAGGGAGAGACTAGGAGACAAGTTCCTAGCATAAAGAGTATTTCAGTAGCCTGGGAAAAATGATTAGCTTGAAGTCAACTAGCAATGGGAATGGGGAAGAGATGCTAAGGGACAGAGCTGATGAGACCTAATCTATATATCTGCCTTGGGGTGAGGATGACTCTTAGACTTCCAGTCTGAGTATGCAGGTGAATCCAGGTACTATAAATCAGGGTCATGAGAACGGGCAGAGGGGCAGCTTTGGTCAGAAAACTAAAATGGACATAACCCACCCTATTTTGGCAATATTAGAATCCCCGCCGATTCATAGTTTCATTTTATACCCAAGATCAACTGTTTAATCTGGAATTTCTATCTCGGGAAACATCTTGTTCTGAAAGTAAACTTGCCATCACTTGCAAAGCCCCTCAGCCCTGCTTTTGTGGTACTAGAAGTTGAACCAGGGGCCTCTCCCATGCGAGGCAAGCGCTTTGCCTCTGAGCTCCATCCCCAGCCCTTTTAAAAATTTTGTGTTGAGACATGATCTTGTCAAGAGTCCCTAGCTGGCCTTGTACTTGGGATCTCCTGCCTCAGCCTTCTAAGTAGTTGGGTTTACAGCTGTACACCACCACACCTGGCAAAGATTTGTCATTTGTCAATACAATGACAAGGGCTGCCCACAAACTCTTTCTTCACAGTCCTTCATAAGAATCACACCTGCATTTAAATCCTACCAGGATAGTCTTGCTTTGCTTAACTACAAGGATAAGTTTTTGAGAAATGGGTCACTAGATGATTTCCTTGTGCAATGTCACAGTGTACATAAACCAGCCTGCATGGTGTAGGTCAGTCACTTGATGTGGCCCTTTGATGCAGTCAAGAGGCACAAAAAGAGCTGGGCATGATGAGAATGCTCAGGAGACTGAGGCAGGAGGATCACAAGTTCAAAGCCAGCCTCAGCAATTTAGCAAGGTCCTAAGTAAATTAGTGAGACCCTGTCTCAAAGTAAAACATAAAAAATAGTACTAGGGATATCGCTCAGTGATTAAGTGCTTCTGGGTTCAATCCCTGGAGGGAGACAGGGAGGGAGGGAGGGAAGAAGGAAGGAAGGAAGGAGAGAGATACAAAGCATGAGGTGGTTAAGACTGTTGCTGGCATGATATGGCATCCCATTGAATAGTAAACTTTTAGTTTTACTAAAAATTTTTACTAAAGTAGTACTTAACAACTTTTAGTAAGTAGAGTGCACTTTAATAACAATAAAAACTAGTAAATACATAAACTGGTAACACAGTTATTATCAAGTATTATATAGTCTACATGGTTATATGTGCTATACTTTTATAGGACTGGCAGTATAGAAGGTTCATTTACACCAGTATCCCACAAATACAGGGATAATATATTGCAATAGGCAATGGGAATTTTTCAACTCATTATAATCTTATGAGACCACCTTCTTATATAGAGTTTTCTGTTGGCTAAAATATCATTATGGGGTGCATAGCAGTACTAATGTCTAATGTCTGAGCCCCTCTCAGATGAAAGCTTTAATGCTTCTTAATGGATTTATAGTTTTGGGTTTTGAAAAAAGTCCTAAAAGAAATTTTAACTTGATATTTTGCCTGTCTCCGTTCCCCAAAAAATGAAATGTACCTTTAGGTAAAAGCATCTCAGTAAATATTGCTAAAATTTATCAGAAGCAGTGATTTCCAGATTTTTTTTTTAAAAAATCACATATTAACATAAAAAATAAAGGAGGCATAGTCATATAATTTTTTAAAATAATTTTTAAAAATTTGTTTTAATTAGTTATGTATGATATATTAGTCTTGAATAAAGAATAGTCCCTGTGTTAGTCAAGAATTATTAGGAGACACATACATGTAGTATGTGTATTTATTTGTGTATATATACATATATTAAGTATTGCATACTTAATAGACTAAAATGTAGTCTAAAGAAATTGTGTGTGTGTGTGTATGTGTGTGTGTGTGTATCTGCCTGCATATCTCTCAGAGTGGAATTTATCTCAAGGAATTGACTTATGTTATTAAGGAGACAGGCAGGTCTCAAATTTGCAGACTTAGATTTTGATCATGCTACACCTTGAGTCTGAAAGCTGATGCAATCCCCTTTTCCTTGGGGGAGGACAGTCTTTTTTCTGTTAAGACCTACAACTCATTGAACCAGGCCCACCCACATTATAGAGGATAATCTGCTTTACTGGAAGTTAGATAATTTCAGTATTACTCTCATCCAAAATATAATCTTCATAGAAACATCTAGAATAATATCTGACCAAATATCTTGGTACTTTGGTTTTAGACAAGTTGACATAAAATTAACCATCACAGTGCTCTAAAATGAACTATTCAGTATCATAAAGGATGAATTGTGTTTACTTTGCTCGTTTTCCTCTGGTGGTGAAATGTCTTGACCATCCTGGCCCACTGACTGGCTCTTGGTAATTAGCAGTTATATGAAGAATATGACCATAGCATTGCAGTGTTCCATCTTAACTGCATGCAGATCTGTCTTCTTGGACACACAACCTGGGCATTTGTACAGGATTGTGCACTTGGAGACACACACATTTTTAATGCTCAGTCATAGTCATATTAAAATTCTTCATGTTTGAACAGGGGCTTTCATTTTAATTTTTTACTTTCATCCAAATTATATGTCAAGCCCTGTCCATACTTTTAGGAGGTAGACGCGTAGTCATTTCTACATAAAGACCTAGAGCTGGGTGCTGGCAATAACACAGTGAGCACAAACATACATGACTCTCCCAGGAGCGACAGATAATGGTTCTGGTCGTTCAAGTCTCCCCAGGGTTGGGAGATATGTATTATTTTTTCTTCAGGAGCAGTGAAGGGGAATAGAAGCACATAGGACAGACTAACTACATTTTTATAAAACTTGTTTTTATTGTTGTTCTAACAGGTGGAAGAATCATCTCCACAAGTATCTTCTAGACTTCAGAATTTGAGACTAAACTATTTAATCCCCAAGCAACTTTTCAAACCCACGGACAATCCAGAAACTTAACTTTCCCTGGGATTGCTCAGAATAATTACCTTTCTTTGTTTCAAGACAAATATGTACATTTTACCTTCAAAGTTTCAAGATAAAAGAGCATGCCTATAACTGGAATTTTGCTTGAAGATGTTTGTGTTAGCAGATGTTTAAAATCCACTTGATCAAAGAAAACTAATGATTCAGCATCTATCATCATGAGAACTGGTAATCATGGACAAAAACAAGGGGAAAAGATACTATATGTTTTAAAAAAAAAACCCTGTATTTTAAAACATGATTTGTTTTCTAGAATAATTCCTTATGAACTGCCATGATCATTGCTGGTTGCCTTTGCCAACAGTTGAAGCTGCGGCAAAGAACTGTGATTGTATCTGTTGGTGTCACTGACACACAGTCAGGACATCAGGTCTTCGGCAATGTGGTCCTTCACTCGCTGTTGCTCACTCCATCACTGCTGCTTGGGTGTAGCACACCTGGGACTTTTCCTGGAAATGCCTTCTGAGTTAGGAACACGTTGTTCTAAATATATCTCATGTTAGGAAATTTCTTTTGGAGCAATTTGATTTAAAAACATTTTATTGTTAAATGATACTATGGTTTGAATGTGTTCCCCAAACTTCATGTGTTGGAAACTTGATCCCCAGTGCAACAGTATTGGGGGGTGGGGCCTAGGTCACCAGTAGGTTAGTGATTGTGGGAATGGGCTCCTGATGAAAGGTACGTCCAGCCCTGTCTTGCGTGCTGGAGTGGTTCTCTTGTCCTTCTGCCTTGTACCATGAGATGACAAAGCAAGAACTCCCTTGTCAGATTCATTACCTTAATGCAGGCACACCTAGCTTTATCCACTCTGCTTTACTGACCTTCTCAAACACTGTGTTATTTACAAGTTGAAGTTCTGTGGCACCCCTGTGTGGAGCAAATATATTGGCATTATTTTTCCAACAGCTCAGATGATCCAATTTTTAGCAATAAAGTATTTTTTTTTAATTGTGTATGTTGTTTGATATAAAGTTATTGTATACTTACTGGACTAAATGTAGTCTAAGGAAATTTTATATGAATGGAATAAAAAAAAATCATGTGACTTTTTTTGCAATACTCTATTGCAGTGCACTGAAACCAAATCCACAATATCACTGAGACTACTGTGATGAACTTCCCAGCCTCCAGAACTGTGAGAAATAAATGTATTTTTTAAAATAAATTACCCAGTCTGTGGTATTCATTTATAGCAACACAAAATAGTCTAAGACAAATGTAAAAAAAAAAGTAAAGAGGAAAGATGTACTTGTTATCCCAGTTTTCAAAATATCTTTGTTGCAATCCAAACATTTGAAATGTTCTATGTAGTAACTTTTAGTTTTGTAACTTTAAGTATATTCACAGAATTGTGCAACTTTCATCACAATTTTAGAACATTTTCATATCCTCAAAAAACATGACATGCCCTTAGCCAAGAGCCACTAAACCACTCCATCCCTAGGCGACCATTCATCTAGTTGTCTTTATGGGTTTGCCTGTTTGGGACAGTTCCTATGAATGGAATCATAATAAGTGGTCCTTTGTTAGCAACTTCTTTGACTAGCTGTTCTGGTTTAGACATGGTGTCCCCCAAAAGCTCATGTGTGAGACAATGCAAGAAGGTTTGGAGGAAAAATGATTGGGTTATATAGCATTAACATAATCAGTAATTAATCCCCACTGGGATTAACTGGTAGCTGGAGGCGGATGGGTGTGGCTGGAGGAAGTGGTTCATTGGGGGTGTGGCTATGGGGTATGTATTTTGTATCTTGAGAGTGGAGACTCTCTCTGCTTCTTAATCAGCATAATGTGAGCTGCTTCCCTCTTCCACACAATCCACCATGATGTTCAGCCTCATCTTAAGTTCTGAGAAATGAAGCTGACCTTTTATGGATGAGGACCTCTGAAACCATGAGCCCTCAAATAAACCTTTTCTCCTCTACAGTTGTTCTGGTCATATCTTTTAGTCACAGCAGCAAAATAGCTGATTAATACACTAGCATAATGTTTTCACATTTCATCCTATTACACCAGTGCCTCATCTCATTTATTGCCAAATAATGTTCCATTTATAGCTATAGCAAATTAAATTTGCCAATTAATTGGTTGATAGACATTTGGGTGGTTTCCACTGTACCTAATGCTGCACCTAATGTTCATGTACAAGTGTTTTTTATGGACGTATGTTTTCATTTCTTTGGGGTATATAACCCAGAGTGGAATGTTTGGGTCATCTGGTAATTATATTTAACCATTTGAGGAACTCTTAAATTTTATATTCTCCCTAGCAATAATTCCAATAATAAAATTCCAATTTCTGCATATTCTCTCCAACATTTGTTTCTTTTTTTCCCCCACCCAATGTCGGAAATCAAACCCAAGGCCTTATGCATGCTAGGAGAGTGCTCTGCCGCTGAACAATCGCCCCAGCCCTTAATTTCTTGATAATGGCCATCCTAGTGGGTATGAGTAGTATATCATTGAGGTTTTGATTTACATTTTCCTTATGGCTAAAGATGTCCAACATTTTTTATGTATTTGTAGTCATTTATATATCTCTGGAGAAATATCTATTCACATCTTTTGCCTGCTTTTTCATTAGGTTTCTTTAAGTTATCAAGATGTAGGAGTTCCACATAAATTCTATGTATAAGTCCTTTATCGTAAAAGTTATTTGTAAAATTTTTCTCTTATTCCATGGAGTTTTACTTTATTCTTTTCTCTCTTTTTAAAAGAAAAAAAAAATTGAGGCTGTGTACATGTTAAACAGGTGCTTACCACTGAGCTACAGTCTCTAACTCATCTTTTACTTTCTTGATGGTGTCCTTTGAAATATACATCTTTAATTCTAATGACGTTCAGCATTTTGATCAGCTTTTTTGCTGCTGTGACCAAAAGATCTGAGAAGAACACTTTTAGAGGAGGAAAGGTTTATTGGGCTCACGGTTTTAGAGGTCTTAGTCTATTGATGGCCAGTTCTTTTGCTCTGGGCCCCAGGTGAAGTGGGACATCATGGCAGGAGGAGCTTGGCAGAGGAAAGCAGCTCAAGACATAGCACCAGGAAGCAAAGAGAGACTGCTGCCCTCACCACAGACAAAATATAAACTCCAAAGGTGCTTCCCCAGCCCCCTACCTCCTCCAGCGACAGCCTACCTGACTTGGTTACCACCCAGTCAATCCCTATCAAAGGATTAATGCACTGATTAGGTTAAGACTCATAACCTAATCATTGCACCTCCAAACTTTCTTGCGTTGCTTTTGGGGGACACCTAATGTCTAAACCCTAATACCCAGCGTATCTATTTTTTGTTGTTATTGCTTGTACTTTTGGTGTACAGCCAAGAAGCTATTGCCTTTCCAAAGGCATGAGGATTTACTCCTATTTTTCTTCTAAGCATTTAATCATTTTAGCTCTAGCATACCAAGACCTGTGCGACAGTTAATTCAGAAACTGGTGAGGGGCAATGGGGGATTAAGAAAGACACACAAATATTTAGAGAGAAAAATGGGATCAGGTGGGAAACTGAACACTGATAGAGAACAGCATCCCAGAGCTGGCCCCACATGTTTATTATATAGGTTCTGTCATCAAAAGTTTATTTGAAAGTTTCTGCAAAGCAGACTTGAAGTTCACAGCGCTGACAAAACAGTGCGGTGATCTTGCTATGCTTAGAATCCTCTATCCCTAGGAGTTAATGTCTGCATTTCAAGGTCAAAACTGATAACTCTGAGTGCTTATCAACTGACCAAGGACCAGAGTCACCACAGCAAATGGGAAATGTTAACTTTTTACTTTTTGTGCAGGGGATTCCCAGCACAAGCGCATCACAACCACAAGGCCATCATATCACTTCCCCCCACACTTACATCTGAGTTTTCATTAATTTTTGAGTTAATTTGTATATATAGTGTGAGGTAGAGATCCTGTTTCATTCTTTTGCGTGTGGATATCCAGTTGTTCCAGCTCCACATCTTGAAGGGATTATTCCTTCTTTATTGATTTGTCTTGGTACCCTTATCAAAAATCAATTGAGTATAAATGTGAAAGGTTATGAATTCTCAGTTCTACTGATTCATATCCTTGTCCACATGCCAGTATCACACTGACTTGGTTTTGAAATCTAGAAACATGAGTCTTTCAACTTTGCTGTTTTCTCAAAACAGTTTGGGTCATTCTAGGTTTCTTGCATTTTCATATGTATTTTAGGAACTACTAGTTACTTTCTGCAAATATGACAACTAGAATTTTGATGGGAGATTATGTTATGAAATATACAGAATTGGGGGATATTTCTATTTCAACAATATTGAGTCTTTTTTTAATATTTATTTTTTAGGTGTAGATGGACACAACACAATGCCTTTTATTTTTATGTGGTGCTGAGGATCGAACCCGGGTCCCACCCATATTAGGCGAGCGCTCTACCACTGAGCCACACCCCCAGCCCCAATATTAAGTTTGATGATTCATGAATATAGAATGTTCTTCCATTTATTTAAGCCTTTTAAAATTTGTTGTTTTCAGTAATACTCTGAAAGTGTAACTTTTTTTAAAGTTACAATTCTTTTTTATTAAGTTTATTCCAAAGTATTTTGTTCTTTTTGATACTTATATAAGTGAAATTATTTTTTGAATTTATTTTTAGTTTATTCATTGCCACTGTACAGAAACACTATTTTTGTATATTGCTTGTGTATTTTTCAACTCCAATGTCAGCTGTGAGTTTTTCATTGAAGCCGTTCCGTTTATCCAGATGGGGAGTTCTCTTTTGTTGTTAGTGTGTGCTTATCATAAAGGGATATTGAATTGTGTCAATAATTTTGTCCTTTGTCATGCTGATATGATATTATACCAGTCTTCTGGATATTAAACCAACCTTGTTTTCCAGAATAAATCCCACTTGGTCAGAGTGTGCAATCCTTTTTATATGCTGCTGCATTCACTTTGCTAGTCTTTTGTTGAGGATTATATCTATAATCATAAGAGTTACTAATTTGTAGTTTTCTTTGCCTGGTTTTGGTATCAGGGCAATAGTGATCACAACAGAATGGATTGAGAAGTATTCTTTTCTCTTCCATTTTGGATGAGTTTGTGAAGAATTGGTACTGATTTTTTCTTTAAATGTTTGATAGAATTCACCAGTGAAGTCATCTGGGCCTAGGGCTTTTCTTTTAGGGAGTTTAAAAGTACTAATTAAATCTTTATTTACTGTAGGTATATTTAGACTTTATATTCTATATTAGATTTCCATTTCAGATAGTCAATTTTGATAGTTTGGGTCTCTAGGAATTTATCCATTTTATCTTATTTATGCTGCTGTCATCCAGTTCATTCTATTATTCCTTTACACAGTCTTTTCCATTTTTGTAAGATTGGTGGTAAAGTTCCCCTTTCCTTCCTGATATTAATAATTTGAGTTGGTTCTCCTTTCCTTGGTCAGTGTAGCTAACAGTTGATCTTTTTAGTTTCACAGATTTTCTCTACATTTTGCTCTTCTCTATTCCATTAATGTTAACTCTTGGACTTCATTACTCTTAGAAAGGGCTGTTTAGTGGGGGTGTATGCTGGCTTATGCTGAATGTTAGCCAAAGTTCAGGGACCTGTGGGAAGGAAGCTTACTATTTTTCTGGATGGCTCAGTGTGATACAAACCATTCAGTTAATCAGTTATGAAGCAATATGGAGAAGAAAGTTTCTTTGCAATAAACCACTTCCTGGAATACAAAGGTTGGAGGGTGGGGAAGAGGGCCGTTACTACCAAACTTATAGAAATAAAAGTAAAATTCCTTTAATTGGCTGTATTTCAGAGCACAGGGCTCAGGTAAAATGTAACATTGTCAAAAAGAAATTTAAAATATTCTGTTTTCCTTAAAACACAGTAAAACTAATACTTTGTAACTGAATGTTCCAAAGGACACTTCTAGGAAACCGTGATTTGAATTTAAAGCAAATAGAGTTTAATCAGCATGGAAAGATTGTGGGGTCATTATCGCCATCTATCCTAGCTGGTGACCTATGCTGGGTTCACAAATTTGACTATTCCAAAAACATAAGAAAATGGCAAAGAAAGCACATAAACCACAGAAGTACGTTTTCAAAATCCAGGATGACTCTGACCTCAGGGGTCCATGGAAAGAGAGAGAGCCACTGGAATTCTTCATTCTTATATAGGGGACTCACAAGGGGACATCTATCCCCAAAAGGGCAAATGGGTAGGATTACAAAGGAACAGGTGAGTGTAATTCAACCCCACGAGGCAACACTACTCCTGGAGCCATGCCTCATTATCCAAGTGGAGGGCACAATACTTGTTCAGTACCTCTTGCTCAGGACTTAAGGGCCTGTATTTCCAGAGTGCTCCCCAGGTCATATAGTCCAGCTTACTACTGTCCTGGATGCCCATCAGTCATCAGAATTACACATATCGCTAGTGCTAAAAGTCTTGACTGGAAGCCATGACCACTGTATAAATCTAGGGTTAGAAACCACTTCCTTATTCTAAACTGAAATCTGTGTCCTTGGAACCTCCATCCTGATTCTGACCTAATGATACAAAAACAGACCTTGCCTCTTCTGCCCAGTTCCCTCTACTAGACTTTGGGTGGTAGCATGAATCCTTTCAGTTCAGTTTGCAGAAGGCTGTTTCTAGAGGAATCCTCAAAACTTGTGGACTGACCATGGCCTAAAGGCCTGGTCACTGGATTCATAAAGTACCACCTGAAATCACTGAGTTTTATTTTTCTTTCTTTCTTAGCAGCCATTTTATGTTGTTGAATCAGTTAGTTATAACTGAGATACCTGAGTCTTTCATATGAGATACAGCTTCTCATTTGTATTTATTCACATCATCAGTGCTAATCACACATCATTGGCTCTATGCAGAAATTAGGCCACGCTATATCCAATGAAATAAAAACTTGAATAATTCTTTGGGTTCTGCAATGTGTTAGAAAATACCATCTTTTAGAATGTAACCCTAAGCATGCTGAATGTAACTGTATATAAATAAATGAACATGAATTTATGGAGCCTGTGTTGGGACTATAGATGTAGTTTTTTTCTTTTAAAGATAAAATATACAAACTTTAATTATGCTAACAGTTAATGTCAATGTATATACATGAAATGTTCTCTGAGGGCAGGTGTAATCCTTGAGTTGAAATCTTTGTTACCTAAAGTAAACGCACCCTTGGCTCTCTTTGTGGTTTTAGCCCTTCCTCCTGTACTTGACCCCAGCTCTCACAGCCATTCTGTAGAGCAGACATGACCTTCAGAATTGCAGGTGGGGAAGCCGACTCCCAACTCAGGCAGGTGAATTTTAGACCACCAGTGAGTAACACAGCTGAAATTCAAACCCAAGTATGATTTTAAAACCCATGCTCTTCTCATGGGTCTATGGTGCTTTTCAAGTGTATAGCAAAGCATCTCCCCTGTGAAAATTGTGCAAAGATGAGCAGCACTGTATGGCACTCAGGCTGGAACACTGAAATATGAATTCAGTGTACTAAAAAAAAAATGCTTGTCATAGTTTTTTGACTTTTTAAAATCACTGTTTATTCCATTTGTAGAGGGTTTTTTTTCATACAAATATTTGCAACAGTTTTGAATTCCCCAAAACCATACATAGACGATAAATACCATGCTATTAAAGTATTAAATTTGTACAAAAATACTTTACAGTTTAATACTTGTTTGTTACAAATAAAAATACATATTTAAGTGACTCATGATCTTTTTTTTCTTCCTTAACATGATTCTGCCTTACACTTTCTTGCCCTGGCGGTTCTGAAATGTGATTTAAATTATATATTTCTTTGCACAAAAAGAAAGGTGAACTTTTTCCTTAAACAAAGGACACAGTGTTTGAATGCTTTGCCTAAATGGTTGTTTGAATCATTGACCAAAATGAAAATGTTTGGAAAATAATTGTTTCAACATTCTACCATCAATATACAGATCTATGTTTTTAAATATTTACCAAATAACAGTTATTAGTGTACTATTCAAAATATCTGAACAAATGAAAACAGTTGCCAACAATCATTAAAAGCAACTGTCACGATTTATTGCTTTGAGGGATGGTAGTAATTGGCAATGCATTTTGTGAAAAATGTATTTACAATTTCCATAAGTGGCATGGCTCAGAACAAAAGATAGTCCAGTGTCATTTTTAAGTACATGTGCTGTACACCCCTCAATATTAACCGGTTTTCAAAACATGTCAAGCAGTATGAGTTTGATTTGCCTATTAATAAGATGAATCTCATTTTAATAGAATCTTCATTCTCTCTTAAATTCTTAGTCTTGAATTTTAAAAATAGGATAATATAACTAATTATCAGTGTTCCTACACACTCTAATTTCATTATCAGAGATTTTTTAGCTATTAAAAAATGTGTCCTTAAAAAAAAAAAACAGGTCACAAGACATATCCTGTTTGATAATTTGTTGCATAGGGAATAGCATACATCTTAGAGTTAAAATCATTCCTATATTTGGGCAAACATTTACCACCACCTATTATGGTCTCCTACGTGCATCATTGCTGAAACATTTTAAGATAACTTTTTACCCGTACCCCTCCCATTGCAGCAGTCCCTGCAGTGTACCAAATACTAGTTCCCCTAGTAGAGCCAGCTTCATGTTGGTCATGTTCTTATGTTAATGACTTCATAGTAAGAAACTGATTTCAAAGTGAATTAAGGAAATCATCATTGAGAATATTTTCAGACAGACATTTCTCTTTTTAAAAAGTGATCGTTAAGATGAATTTGTAAAAAAATTTCCTCTGATGTTAATTCTGGGGGGGAGGGCAGCCTATTTTTCTCTTTTTCTCTACCAATGGGCTTGGCAGGGAATTGCCTGCTATATATCATAGTGGTCACCTAAAAAGAAATCTTCAACTTGAAAAGGGAAGTGAACATGAGCCATGAGAGAGATTTTAAAAGACCCCTGTGCTTGCAGTTAATGCCACGTGATTATCTGTGCTTCAAATGTCACAGAAATCTTAAAGGGATTTTTAGCACCATGTAGATATCGTCTTTTGTCCTGCTTTATAAAAGTGTTGCTATAATGTATTAGTGGGTTCTCGCATCTCCAGATTACCACCGTGGCTAGGCTGTTGGAAAAAGGCGCTGTTCTGTTCACTCCAGTCACCTCCTGGTAGAGTCTGTTCTATGGATTTCTGGGAAGCCAGTGGGTTTCTGCTAATAACCAGGTCCAGCTTATTACCAGATTCTGCTATGAGGGGCACGACAAGACAGCAGTCAAAGTCTCTAGTTCGGACATGATTAACCTGAAAGGCCAAGAAGAGTCATTGTTACAGTCATTGTTTCCCAAACCTGGAGTGCACCTCTGGTGTAGCAAGTTGATGAATCAGAAAGGTGCTTTAAATGTGCATACCATGCAAAGTTCCCCCCAGCCCTGTTCTGATTATGCTGTAATGTGGCCATTGGTGCACAATCATTCTCTGCTAAACTGTAAGGCCCCTAAGATCAGGAACAAGTACACACCCTCTCCTCCCCAAGCAGGCAAATTGCCTCTCTGATGGGAGGTGGCCCCGTTGTTAAATATTACCCCGATTTGCAGATAAAGATAGTGAGGCAGAAAGAGGGCTAAAAGCTTTGTCTTAGAGGAGTGGTTGGTAATAGGCTGTAATTCCAGAGAGTCCTGCAGGTTCCACAGCCCATGCTCTTAACCATGACCCTTAAAAGTGAGCTGATGCTCTCCTCAGCTCCTATGTGTGCTCATCTTCCACTCTCCTCCACCATCAAGAGTTTTTAAAAGCATCTCCATTTTGCTTCCACTCCTTGACTTCCCCTTCTCTCCTCCATCTCCTGAGGTCTGGTCCTGTTCACTTGTACTGCTAGAGAATGACCCTGTTGTCAAACCTCAAAATGGTGTCCAGTCCTCATTGTCCTTGGCCTCTAGCATTTTCTGCTCTCAACCTTTAACTCTTTTCCCTGGGATGCAAAGGCCACATCCAAAAGCTCAGGCTGGTGGCCAGAGATAAGAACCTAGAGGCATCTTTCTCTGCTAGCAGGCCCAGCTCCCTGCTTTCCCCAGCACTTCCTTTAAATGGACCATTCAGACATTTAAGCTCAAACCTACACACAAGGGAATAGGGCGGCCCACAGGAATAGGTTGGCTCATACACTATTCCTTTGTGCATAATGCTACCTGTCACTCTCTTTCCCTGGCCCTTCATACCTATCTGTGACCTGGGAACAGTTGGACTGTCTACCTACCCCAATGTGCCCTCCCAGCCCTGGATCTATCAGTAAACAGACATAAACTTGCCTCCTATTGTGGTGGTGTATTGAATTTGCACCTTCCATGGGGAGAACCAGAGGCTGTCCCAGGCTGGGTTTCCCCAGAGAACTGAAGGGTGGGCTCCACGTACCAGGGTGATGGCCAGGCACAGCATCAACTGGACACTGAGACTGCCCCAAGAGCCATAGGGCCTCTACCAGTATAAAGGAGTCTCCCATGTGAGGTGCCCTGTGTCACAGGGCAGACAACTAGGCCTTGGGCGATTTCCAGATGAAAGAGTTATTCTGCAAACAGCACACTGTGAACATGCATACTCTTCTTTTTCTGGCTGGCAGGGTTGTTCCTAGTGCTGGAAACCCAATTTAGCTGGGGGGTCTCCAGATGCTAGGTTCTTATTACACCACTCCATTTGCTTCTCTTACCATTTTAACTATTTGCCTTTAATAATTTTTCTGCCTTATTGCTTCCTATCCTTTAAATTTTGTTATTGTCAGAATTCTATCTATGCTTCTCTCCTTTATAATAAATCAACTTTATATAAACCCTCACCTTCAGTATCCAGAATCTTTAGATCTTGCTCCAGCATCTCTGCTAAGCAGATGCGACCTGTCCACTTCCTCCCAGGCTGCTCTGCCAGAATGTGCTGACACTGTAAAGACTCAGTGAGTCTTAAACACGTCTGTCTTACCCATACCTACCTGGTTTCCTTACCTGTCTGGCCCCATTCACCCATGATCATATTGTATTGCTTTTATGACTTACAAATTATGTCATTATTCTGTGCTCAAGAAATTATTATGCCTCCAAAATAGCTTTATCATGGCATTCAAAGCCCATCACAATCTGAATCCAGACTACTTTTGTATTTCAGCTTTCATGAAAGTTGGTATAGCTCCAATCAGTAGATTACTCCTAGAAGCTCAGTACCTTGTCCACAGTAATTACTAGAATATCTATGGAAAATGAACTATCCTAGGACAAGACTAATTGTTCTATTGCCAAGGTAAAAATGACCACCAGAATTGGTATTGAAACTATGTAGTTGATCAAAGGTAACCTGCTTCAGGGAATACACCCCTACAAACCAACAAACCAGGGGCAGTCTCAGGCTTTGAAAATCACTGTTAGTGACAGATTTTTTCCAGCTGAATATGTTTCTAAGACAGATGCAAACAAACTGCGCTTTTTTTTTTTTTTTTTTTTTTTGATACCAGGGATTGAACCCAGGGGTGCTCAACCACTGAGCTACCTCCCCAGCCCTTTTTATTTTTTAAATTTTGACACAGTCTCTCACTAAGTTGCTTAGGGCCTTGCTAAGTTGCTGAACTAACTGGCTTTGAACTTGGGATCCAGCCTTCAGAGCCAGGGATTACAGGTGTGGGTCACTGTGTCCAGCTCAATCTACTGCTTTGCTTGCAAAATACTCTTACCAAAATCTGTACAAAGGTCAGGGATTTGCTTTGCCAAATGAAGCTATACTAACCATAATAATACATTAAGTTGGTTTTACGGTTCAGCTCTTTGGTTTCAGATATAGTGTGAGATACTTAGATATGAAGGATCATATCATGGCAAATGGAAGAATAAGGTACTAGCCTTGATCTCAAGAAGTTTGTAATCTGCTGGAGAATATGAACAGGGAAACAGGCAATTGGAATAAGGCAAATTCTGCCAAAGAAAAAAGATTCTATCCTAGACAGAATATAGAATATGTCTTTAGAAGTATGTGAGCATTGGTCAATTAAGACTTTGAGGAGAAAACTAAGTTGGTAGTTTTCAACCTGACTGCTCACTGGAATCACTTGCTGGAGTTTTAAAACACTGATGCTGTTTTTCATTCCTAGAGATGATGATTTCAGTGTTCTGAGATTTGGTCCAGGCATTGGGATAAATTTTTCCAATTCTGTTTTTCAGGCAAGGTAGAGAATCCCTGATTTGAGTGAAGCCAAAAGGTTAAGTAGGAGTTGGGTAGGTAGGAAAGAGGGTGGGAAAATAGGAGAGGGTTCTGGGGAAAGGTGATAGTGCATTGCAAGGTTCAGGGCCAAAATGCTTCTGTCCTTCTGTACAACATTGACTACTTTCCATGAGACAGGCATTGTTCTTGGGACTGATGAGATAGTGGTAAAATCACTGCCCTCATGGAGTGACATTTTAGTGGACAAGAAAGTAAACAAATAATTGGGTAGGAAATAAGGCTCATGTCCCAATGATAGAAAGCCAGGTGGTGGCAAGACATGCCCTTCCTGAAACAAGTCCATTTGTAGCCAGAGAGTAAATGAAGAGAGGGACAAGATACTGGCAAGGAAAGATACTTTAGGTTATACTGAAGAAGAGTAGAAGGAAGGACTAGATGGTAGGGAGCTGGAGGGACAAAACTACATAATATTGACATATTAATACATGCCACAGTTGGATATTAGTGACCCATGTGGATGGGTGGAGTCTGAAAAATAGGCACTAGATTGGGAAAGATGGCTTGGAGCCAAAACACTGTTAAGAAACCAGAGAACTCTTTAGGCTGGGATAGAATTTACTACAGCTGACAATTCTTTATTTAGCTGTTTATTTTCAATAATTCCGTAATCTTGGTGACAATGTTTGAAGGCAAGAGAGCAAAGAACTCCACATCTGCAGGGATATTTTGAGGAAGTCCCCAGTCATGAATCAGTTGCAAGGAATTAGGATCTCACCCAAGGTCTTACCTGTAAGAGTCTGTCATAGGGCTTTAAGCCACCCAGATCGCCTGGCCCAGCTGGGCGAATATTTTTTACATAGACTCCCTTCTCTAGCAAGCCATCTGCTACACTGAACCCAAAGTCTTCCATGTCAGAATCCTTGTACAAGGTCACCTGAAATGTGAGAAAATGGGAAGGGAAAAGTTAGCAGGCTGGAGACTTTTGCTTCTGAAACTTCTGGATGAATAATCTCTTCAAACTAATTCCAGAACACAGGTAGTTCCCAAGTTCACCTCTGCTGCTGTTTGCCACCCCAAGAAAATTGTTGCAATTTGTAAAGTTCCACCCAGAATTGGTAAAAAAAAAAAGGAGGAGAACTGGAGAGTCCTGTTGTTTTTTGTTTTGTTCTTCTTTGTCTCTCTTAAATTGCAGTCACCAGGAATATGTAGGGGAGAAATTCCCTAGGACAGGTTGACATTTGGTAGGAGGAGCAGCCACGTACTTCTGAGATACTGAAGAACAGCCAGAGGCCTGTCCCTCCTCCCCACTCCAGCCCAGAGCTGTGCTAAATACAATTCTCAATTTGCCCTCTTTTCTATGAGCAAGGACCATAAAGTCCATTATTTTATTTGCTATGGTACCCAAGTCAGTCCCATCAAGAAAAGTGTTCCTGTAACAAATACCTTGCTCTAGGACTGGGCTTGACAGGTTCCCTCAGGATGTACCTAGGGTTTGGTTTAGTAGCTCAAAGTGTGCACCCTTTCACACTAGGGATTTCAGCCTGTTTTCTTTGCACCTATGGCCAGCCACTGCCAGCTAATGCTTCCCCAATCCTCCCTGCTCCACCTGATCACCTGCAAGAGTTAGTCTGAGGTTAAAAGAAGAAATCATTTGTACCTTCATCAAATCCCTATCATATTCTAAGCACAGGTACGGATGCTGGAAACACCAGCGAACCACAGAAAGTGGAGTCTGTCCTCAAGAGCAAATCTATGACCTTGAATAGTCACTGCAACCTCCCTGGGTAAGGAAGGCGAGTGGTATACTCAGCACATCTCATCCACTTAGTGTATAAGGTGGATGTTGTTTTCACGAAGGTGTACTCAAAGCCCAACCTAAAAACTGATGCACAGTTCAAACAATGATTTGGGCTTATTTTTTAAACTGCCATTTAAAAGAAATATTTACTTAATTTTAAAAAAAGAACTAATGGATGAATACATTCTTACAAAGTAGTAAAAAATTCAGAACCATTTGGGCAAAACACGAAGATTAGGTCTTTCACAGCAGAATTATTTTTTATGTCCAGTTATTTTACTTCAGAGAGGTATGGAATTCTGGAGGAAATACAGAAATGGTCAGTTTGTGAATTTTATTTTACTGGCTGGAGAGCTAAAATATCAAGCTGAATGGGTCAATACTATTCACCAGGCAGCCCTTGTGGTTATGGTCATATTAGAAGTGAGGAAATTCAATTTTATAGAGGTTAAGTAATCCGCCCAAGGCCACAGAGGTAATAAATGGTGGAGCCATGTCTGTCAGACTCCAGACACCAAATACTTAACTACTATACTCTACTGCCGCTCCAAATGCTTTATTCCATTGATTCTACAATGCAGGGTTTTGTTTTTGCCCTCATTTTAAAATTTCTGAAATCAGATCCTTTTGTAATTAATTGATGGCATCTTGTATCTGTAAAACAGGGCATTTGGCATATCAGCATTCCCCTCTCCCTCCACCAGAAGGAAAATGCCAGATCTTTGCTTCACCTTTGTTTCATGGGGAAAATCAGTCTTGCCAGGTAGTGTCCTCCTGAAGAGGAGTATGAGACAGTAGCCTGTGAAAATGTCAGTCTCAGACCCCATCGCAGACCCCAACATCATTGGGATGACATGGTATGTGTGTGTGTGTGTGTGTGTGTGTGTGTGTGTATGTAGCCTAGTAAAATCCTACAGGCCTCCAATGTGGCATGCACACAGATGATGCATGGGGGTAGGTTAGGTTCAAACTGCATGGTTGAGAGAGTACCCCCCCAAAGCAAAACTCATGGCGGGGGGAGTCTTTGATGGTGACTTGGGCTCAGCTATGTGGCAAACAACAGCCCACCCTAGCTCTGTAAGGTGAGCAGAGGTCTTTTTTGTTGTTGTTCACCAATCTATCTGATATTCCCAAACAGTGCCTGCCAGGTAGTAGGGTCTTGGGTGGAATAGCAAGGGCTCTTTCTAATAGACCACAGGGTCAAGAACCAGTCATGTTGTGCTGTGCCTTTGCAAGCCATTGCAAAGCATGTGAGTGTCAATTAAAAGGAAGGAATTTAATAGTGGAGTTCAAACCATGTTCCCTTGTACTCATTCAAGGCCTTGGTCAGTATTTGCAAGGCCATCCTGAGACAGCATGGCTGGACAAGAAGTTGAAATGGCGACTCCTTGTGGCCTTGACACTTCTGATTCTGGAGCCAGGCCTGCTAGTATGAAACCAGGATTCCCAGGCAGCAAGAGAGGTGGGAAGAGGGCCTTCCAAGGTAGATGCTGGACTTCCCACTAATAAAGCTTGTAGGACTTGAGGGAGTAGTTTAGAATGTTAACAGGGTGTTGCTGTCTCAATGAAGTTTGTGAGGTAAGCCACATAGATATGAAAATGAAATCTCAGAGATTGTCCAAGGTCAAACAGAGCAAGCAATGGAGAACTGGTTCAAAACAAGGTAGGTTCCTTCCTTTCTTCCTTCCTTCCTTCCCCCCTCCCAAAACAAGGTTTCTGACTGCAAACTTAAATCTTTACTCGGAACACTCTGCCTAGCATGGAGTTGCTTAAAAATAATCATTGCAGGCTGGGGATGTAGCTTAGTGGTAGAGCACTTACTTAGCATGCCCAAGGCCCTGGGTTCAATCTTGAGTACCTCAAAAAAAAAAAAAAAAAACAACAAACAAACAAAAAACCCAAAACTCATAACAAAACCCAAGCAAAAACAAAACAAAAAACCCCTCATCATAGGAATATTTAGGTGCTTCTATTATTATTATTATATTATTATTATTATTATTATTATTTTATCCCAGACCATAAGATATTTTTGCACTTCCTTCCCAATGGAAAGATGGAGGAGAATTTTTTTTTTAAGAAAACTTTATAGGGCTGGGGATTGTGGCTCAAGCGGTAGCGCGCCCGCCTGGCATGCGTGCGGCCTGGGTTCGATCCTCAGCACCACATACAAACAAAGATGTTGTGTCCGCCGAAAACTAAAAAAATAAAAAATAAATATTAAAAAACTCTCTCTCTCTCTCTCTCTTTAAAAAAAAAAAGAAAACTTTATACTTATTCAAGAGTAAAGAGGCTACAACAATGAATCCTCATCACTCAAATCCAACAACCACCATGGTCTTGCTACATTTACTTCATTTACCTTCTTTTTTTTCCCTTTGGGTAGTATTTTAAGGCAAATGCTATTTGTCATTTCTCTTCTACATACTTTCATATGTATCTCTAAAAAATATGCTCACTTTCTTCTGAATAGGCATTTTTCAAAAGAAGACATAAAAATGGCCAATAAGTTTATGGAAAAATACTCAACATTGCTAATCATCAGAGAAATACAAATTAAAACCACAATGAGATATGGCATCCCAGTCAGAATAGCTAGTATAAAAAAGATGAAAAATGACAAATTTTGTCAAGGATGTCTAGAAGAGAGAACTCATATACTGTTGGTGGGAATGTAAATTAGGACACCTATTATGACTGTCAGTATGGAAGGTCCTCAAAACTCAAAACAGAACTACTGTATGATCTTACAATTTTATAAAGGGAACTAAATCATTATATTAAATAGATACCAGAACTCCCATGTTCAAGGTCCACATTACATCTGTGTTAGGTCTCTATTCTGTTCTGTAGACTGGGAGCCTTTTCTTCCCCACAATGCTGTTGAATTACTGTTGTCCCCCCTGATCCAGCACTATTCTCATCTCAATAGCCACGATATCAAATCAACCAAGGTGACCATTGACAGATGAATGGATAAGGAAAATGTGCTATATATGCAATGGAATATTATTCAGCTATAAAATAGAATGAAATTCTGTTATTTTTTGTGAGATGAATGGAACTGGAGGACATCACGTCAGGTGCAATAAGCCCAGGCATAGAAAAACAAATACTGCATGCTATCATTCATTTATAAAAGAGAAAATAGTTGATCTCATGGAAGAAAGTAGAATGGGTGTTGCTGGAGGCAGGGAGAGGAGATAGAGGCTAGATAATGGGGACCAAGAAACATTCAGGAAAACTGGGGCACTAGTCCTAATGTTTCATAGCACAGTAGAGTAATTATCCTCTATGACAATTTTTTTGTATAATTCTAAATAACTAGAAGAGTCTGAAAGTTCTTAACACATAGAAATAATAAATGTTTGAAGAGATGGAAATGCTAACTATCTTGATTTGATCATTATACATTGCACACATATATCACATTATTGTACTGTACCCCCTAAATATGTACAAATATTATGTGTCAATGATAAATTGTAAAAAAAATAATAGCAATTATTCCTATTAGGGAAAACTAGAAGAAGTCTACATAGGCTGCTGATATAGGAAAGAGAAAATATAATAAAATTCATGTATAAGCTAAGTGACATTAATTCACCTACCCAGTCTTATTCTTAACCCTTATTCTTCTATATCCTCCACATTGTCCCTAATTTTCCCAATTGTCTCAAAACTGGATTTTGTCCCCCAATAATTTCAAAACTTTTTTTTTAACCCAATACATCTGTGTTAGGTCTCATTGACCTCCTTTTCTGTAAAGCACCTGCCATTCCTTCTCCCCAGTGTTATCCTCTTATAGCAGCCTCACCTTACTCAGGGGGGTTTGTTCCAAGACCTCAGTGAGTGCTTGCAACTATATAGATAAATACCAAACCCCATATACGGCACTTTGATGCTGCGGCAGTCAATCTGATCACCAAGAGGGCTACTTGCTGACCAATGGGCGAGAAGCATGTAGGGTAAGCTGGACAAGGGGATAATTCACATCCCTCATAAGACAGTGTGGTATTTTTCCATACTTCTCAGAATGGCATACAATTTAAAATGTAAGAATCAATTAGAATATTCCATTTAATATTTTCAGGTCAAAGATGATGGCAGATATCTGAAAAATTCATGTTATGGTGCCCCCTCCCAAGCTCATGTGTGAGATAATGCAAGAATTTTCAGAGTGAAATGATTAGATTGTGAGAGTTTTAACTAATCAGTGAATTAAGCCACCGAAATGGATTAACTGGGTGGTAACTATGGGTGGGTAGAGT
Organism: Marmota marmota marmota; assembly: GCF_001458135.2. Taxonomy (NCBI): domain Eukaryota; kingdom Metazoa; phylum Chordata; class Mammalia; order Rodentia; family Sciuridae; genus Marmota; species Marmota marmota. Next base: position 40,842,727 of record NW_025999853.1, on the reverse strand, counting down.
GTGGCTGGAAGAAGTAGGTCACTGGGAGTGTGCTTTGGGGGTTTATTTTTTGTCCCTGGTGAGTGGAGTGCAATCTCTTTGTCTCTCTCTCTCTCTCCCCCTATCTTTCTCTTTTTTTCTCTCTCCCTCCTTCCTGGCATCATGTCCTGAGCCTGCTTTCTTCCACTAGGTCTTTCTGTCATTATGCACTACTTCAGATCTAGCCTAGGACAATGGAGTCAGCCATCTATGGACTGTGACCTCTGAAACCATGAGCCAAAAAATAAATATTTCCTCTTCTATGTTGTTAATGTCAGGTCTTTTGGACATAGCTACAAAAAAGCTGACTAAAACGCTGCAGAAAATAAAACTGCAGATAAAGGGAGAGAGCTACTTGGCTGATACTGTCATCTGTCTTGCAGCATGTTCTTCTATCTCACATATTTCTCTCAGTGGAAATTAGCTCCTTGCTTGGTTAAGTCAGAGTAAGCTTTGCGGGGTATGGACAGATCACAGGTGCACAGTGCTTCCTATGGCATCATATCACTGAAGCCGGAATTAGACAAGCAGTCAATATAGATAGGTAAATCGAGTCAGGTCAGATCCAGGAGGCTGATTTTGAGTGAGTCTGGGAAATTGGAGACTGTCCCCGGAAAAGGATTCAAATGTTAATTCCTTCAGAGCCCTTCCTCCTCCCTTATCAAGAACCTTTTATACACAATGGAGTATTACTCTGCATTAAAAAATGACAAAATCATAGAATTTACAGGGAAATGGATGGCATTAGAGCAGATTATGCTAAGTGAAGCTAGCCAATCCCTAAAAAATCAATGCCAAATGTCTTCTTTGATATAGGAGGAGTAACT
>NW_025999853.1:40827790-40841639 GCF_001458135.2 Marmota marmota marmota | reverse complement strand
AAAGTTTTCTTTTTTTTTTTAAAGAGAGAGAGAGAGAGAGAGTTTTTTAATATTTATTTTTTATTTTTTTAGTTTTCGGCGGACACAACATCTTTGTTTGTATGTGGTGCTGAGGATCGAACCCAGTGCCTCGCATATGCCAGGCGAGCGTGCTACCACTTGAGCCACATCCCCAGCCCTATGTTACCCCTTTTTAAAATAAACCCTGCTTTATATGCTTGCCTCGGCGTGCTGTGCTTCTCTAATGTCCAAACTTCAACATGTAAGGGAGCAGGAACTGGTGGTATCATCACTTAGTCATTCAGAGTCCCCTGTCCCACTTGGGGATGGTCAGGTGATGGCAGCCTAATGCCTCCACTGTAAGGCTCCTCATCAACTTTAATGGTTTGTGCATACATGACATGACCACTGTCTGAATCAATAATTTCATTAGGGTTGCCAAGTGATAATCTTTTTCTAATCCTATGAATCTCATATATTTCTTACCTAGAATTATTCTGTAAAGGAGAATACTTTCTTCAATTATTGTTGTTTGATTACTTTGAAATGCAATCCATGTAAGATAGGCAGAATGAATGTTAATTCTTTCTTTTCAATTTCAGAACATAGAATGAGTGCTCTGAATAGTTCCAATGGTGTTCCCAATGAGAATTTCTTTTGGGTGGGGGGGATTTCTGTTAAGTAAGGTATCAATATGACTCTAAGGGTTTTTGTATAATTGTCATTTTTCTTTGCTTTGCAGTGCTGGGGATTAAACCCAGGGCCTTGTGCATGCTGGGCAAACACTCTATATTGAGCTACATTCCCAGACTTATTTGTTGTATTTCAGTCAACTGCATCAATATTCTTTTGGATGTTCAAAATGCTTTCATCATCTTTGGGCATGGGAGTCCTTCACGTGGACTCATGGTCCTTCTGATAGAACCCTCTGTTCTGATAGCATAAGATATCACAGACTCACCATGAATACTTCATGCCCCTCTTCTGGTAACAGCCAATCCCCAAAGAGCCTTGATTGGAGGAAATGCTGCTATTGTATATTTTAGCCCCTTTCCTTTTATCTCCATGCTCTTCCTTCAAAGGGAGGAAAAGTAGGAATAGTGGGGAAGGTGGAAAAGGAGTAAGAGGAGGAGGAGGCAAATAGGTAATAGGGTTCTGATAGACTGACATTCTTGGGCCCTGTTTACTAGTAGATGAAATCTCTCTTCTTGAGGTCCCTGCTTATATGCCTGTCTTTGATTTTGACTGTGGGGTCTCTTATCCTTTTGCTCCTTTTCTGTCTTTGTTTCTAGCCATATTGTCTTCAATGTGACAAGCAGCGTACCTGGGGCAGGGGACATTGCTACTACTCCTTAGAGTGTGATGCATCCTCCTAGGTGTACCTGTTCTACGTGGGTGCAGCAGTATGGACCCTGTACCTATGGCTTGTTGGGTAAGTGGATCAGCATCTGTCCTGCAAACTTAGCCACATTCTTGAGGCACATCTGAATGTGAGAGTTCCTTGCCTAATCTTGCAATGGATAGTGGGAAGCGCACTGTGGTCTTAAATCTGAGACATGTTTTCCAATGCAGTAATCTAGAACTCTTGTATTTGGGGGAACATTTGGTATAGGCTTGGAATAATTGTAAAGCTCTTCATTGTTCAGTTGGCCTCTGACTCTTGAGTACCGCTCCCCAGGCCAGAACCCGGGATGGGCATGGCTAACCATACTTGGTTTTGCTGATACCAATCAATGGTAACACATTAACCAAAACATTGGAAGTGATGCCGGACCAGAGTGGCTTAGCAGATTCACCCATTAACTTTAAAGTCTCAGTTTCTAGCCAAGATCCTCAACTTTCCTAAGGCTCACACTTGATATATCTCTCTGTCAAACTCCTCAGGATGAGAGGCTAGTAAACGGTTTAAAATGGAAAGTAATCTGTTTCTCTGGGAAGATTTCCTAAGGTTAGAGGGTACTGAATTTTAATAGCCAGCTGTATCCTTCTCCTGGAAATATCTTGGATAATAGTAAATTAACAAAAATTAAATGATGTAAAAAACATACAGAAGGGAAGATTCTAGAAATCAATCACAAGAAAGGGGAACAAAGCTGGCTGCTCTCAAAGCAGCCACCACAAAGTATGCTGCATAGCTCTGTTTCCCTATAGGTTGGTCATGGTTACTTTTGATTTATTTCTAGTCCAAAAACAGTTCTAAGGATTCTGAAGTTTATATCACATATTTCTCCCCACAGATGAATCCCTTACCCAGGCAGCTTCTTAGATATGATTGCTTTTGATCTCCCAACAACCCTGCACAACAAACGCACTCCCTATCTACTCATAAGGACACCAAGCCTTAAAGAAGGTAATGGAGAGACCTGTCTCGATAGAAAGCATCAGCTCTAGAATACCTGACCTCATTTGCTGTGTTCCTTCCTCAAAATCATGATTTTTCTTTTCTTTTCCCTTTCTCTTAACATATAATCTCCTAGCCAGCTGGGAAGTCTTCATTCATTTCCAACAACTCAACAAGCTAAGGATAAATAATTTATCATGTCTGCTGTTTCTTCTCATCAGAGCCCTCTTGTGGTTTTCCAGGAACATCCAGGCAAACTCCTGCTCTCTTTTTCTAAAGATCATCATTCTGACAGTTGTTTTTGCAATCCCCCAGCCCATGTGAAGCAAGATTTTTCTTGAAGGGTCTTATTCAGTATTGATCAGAGGATGCCTCTGGGGAACCTGGAGCATAAACACATTTGCAAGTTTTGTTTTTTCCTTCCTATTCTGAAAGAGCTAATATACCTCTTGGAACATAACATTCTGAGCTGGAATACAGTTCTATAGAGTTCCCTTGAACTTGAACTCTCCTTAGCCCATGTTGTAATTGCTTCTAATGGCACCCCCACCTCAAAGCAGAAGCTGTGGCAGTAGGCAGAGGGCATTCACCTGGATTCAAGTTCAACCTTGTAGCCAGGTGCGGTGGTGCATGTCTGTAATCCCAGGGACTCAGGAGGCTGAGGTAGGAGGATTGCAAGCTAGAGACCAGTGTCAACAATTGAGCAAGGCCCTAAGTAATTTTTTCAAGAACAAGTGTCTCAAAATAAAAAGTAAAAAGGCCTGGAGATGATGCTGACAGGTAAAGCCCACCCCAACTTCAATTTCCAGTCCCCACCCCACCTACCCCAACAAATGATAAGTTTGCCTTGTTTTACATTTCTAAGCAAGTCAATGCATGTCTGCATAAAGTCCTCCAGGCTAAGATCAGAAACTCACAGCTCTTGTTTTCAGTTTTGATGCATGTGAAAAGCTTTAGCCAGCTGAGCCCACTCTCTCCTCACTTGGATTTTAAAGGCAATTGCTCTAGCATCTTGAGCAAGTCATGGCAAGTGACAGTCATTCTAGAAATAGTTCCCAAACCCTGACAGCCTCCCAATGTCTCAACCTCTGGTCCCAGTAGCCTCAAGAAGCAAACCAACACCCTCTCAGAGATGATGCTGGTTTTCCTGCAAATCACCATGGACTTGGATTTATACTTGGAGGCAACATTGGGGCAGTCCTGTTCCTTTAAACCTGACAATTCAAGTAATGTCAATTTTAAGGACAGTCCTACATTACTGGTGGGGCTGTAAGAAAAAAAAAAGGATGCCATCTTCCCAACTGCAATTTTCTAACTCAAGAGGAAGCAATCTAGAAACTCCTGGGTTTCCAGACAAATTGGGTCAGAAAGGCAGCTGCTGCCTCCTGTCTGGGGAGTCTCCTTGGCAGAGGACAGAAAGGGACAGCTGCTTCAAACATTGCCTTCTGCTGCTCTCTGGCAACAGAGCTGGAAAAACTAGGGCTCACCAAGGAGAGAACCAGGAGCTGGGATTGGGCTCGAAGTGTGAGCAGGTCAGGGGCTGACTTGTCCCTGGAGCATGAGTCCCAAGCAAGGGAGCACACCGTTCCCACCAGCTGTGGTGGATTTACATGCTCTTTTCCTGATTAGCTCCAGTGAGCCTTCGGCACACCTACCATTTCACATAACGTCAAGGATGAAAGAGACTATTCTCCACATTCTGCAGGTGCTCAAACCCAGTCGTGGGTTGCTGTTGGTCACCTAGTCATTGTCAGCTCCATCACTGACCCTTTCTATTTGCCTCAGTCACTTCTATCCTGGCATCTCTGTTCAGGACTGCCTGCTGCCTCTCCTCACAGCATCATTGCCCTCCACTCTACCTCTGCTTCCTAGCCTCCCGGTCACCATGACTTGGCCCTTCTCCAACTCTTAACCCTTTTTGACTCCTTTGCCATTTACAGACTTCTATTCCCATAGGCCCACGTGGGCCTCCTTTATTCAGGGACCACTTGCAGTTCTGATTAGGAGGCATACTGTCCACCCACACCCTGAGCCTATGGGTACTGGGGCCGAGGCTTGCTGTCATTCAGGAAAGATGACAAGTTACAATGACCAGATTTCCAGGGCACTGAGTGCCAGCTGTCTTGATTGAATTTCCTCAATCTAGGGATCACTGAATTCTGACATTACAAAGAGCCCGAGGCAAGGAAAGAGCTCTACATTCCATTTAGGGAAGGAGAGACACAAGCCCAGGACTGGATTGTTAGCCAGTTAAGGACCACAGCCCCACTAATTTGGCATAGCACTGGTGGAGGAACAGGTGCAGAGGGCTCTTCTCTAAGAACCTGGAAACTAGGGAAACAGAATGACCTAGAGAGCTACACCACTTGTAAGTGACCATCTTGTAGATAACATGAAATTTTACACCCTATAAATAAACATATTTGACCACAACGGAGATGCACAAGGACATCAGAGGGAGATGAACAGTCAGACTCAAGGGAAACTATTAAAATTTCTGAAGAGAGGTGGTGGTGGGCCCATGACAGCTATGATAAGACTCATGATCAAACCACAAGCAAAGCATATTAGAAGGCTGTCCAGCCAGCCTGCCTGAGCATCATGGGTGGCTGGGGGATGGCAAGTCTGCTGGACTTATTGTTTCATTTCTGTTGTTCACAGCACAGGCTGCAAAGGTGACAGCAACTCAGGGAAAGTGATAAGATACAAACTGAGTTCTGACTGGGAGGGATGCAAATGATTTCGGCTCTGCCTTTAGAAAAGATAGTCACCGCTGGGTGCAGTGGTACATGCCTGTAATCCCAGTGATTCAGGAGGTAGGAGGATTGCAAGTTCGAGCCAGCCTCAACATCTTAGTGAGGTCCTAAGCAATTCGGCAAGACCCTGTTGTCTAAATAAAATATAAAAAAGGGCTGGGATGTAGCTCAGTGGTTAAGTAGTGCCCCTGAGTTCCATTCCCAGTATTAAAAAAAAAAAAAAATAGCCCTGAAGCCTGCCTAATTCCTCTACAAGTCACTGCGCAGTTTGATTCCAACTTAGAAATCTTACTCTGACATTCTCATTTCTCACTGAGATGTATCTATATCTCTCTATCTATATGTGTATGATTTCTTTATCCTTCTTTAAATGAGTGTTTTTTCCTGCTGTCATTCTTTGATTTTGATTCAAGCAAACAAGTGTTTTTGGCACCTGCCTATCATTCATATAAAAATAAATATATATTTTTTTATATTTTAAAAAGTATCTTTGGACAGAATCACAGATACAGAAAACCAACGGAAATGGTACATCTTGAGGACTGTCAGGGCTGGCTGCCATTATTTATTTGCAACATTCAATCCACACTCTGACCCTTGGTCCTCAATTTTAGTTTCCCCAACTGAGGTAGGATATCGAGACATCAAGATGGTGGTGACAGGGCACATAAAAAAAAAAAAAAAAAATGCTGGCTGCAGTTCAAGACTGATGAGTTATCATGTCCCTGTTTATGACAGATCCCATTACCAGGACAGCTCCCACCACCGAGGGCTTATCACTCATGGCTACTCCAGCCACAGCTTCTGTCTATAACCAGGCAAAAATCAAGGAACCACTGGGAACAAATGGGGCAAGGTCTTCAATCAGGTCCGTGGGGAGGTGACCTAGGTACTGCTAGCACATAAAAGGCACACCCTCTCGCTAGGCCCACTCTGCCCTACTTTATGGCATGGACCTCTGTTTTTAATAAATCTATGCTCTTCTTTTTACTTCTGCATGTTTTTCTCAGTTCTTTGTTTGGGATGCCAAGAACCTGAACCCCAACTGGACACCCCACCTATACGTCCTTGTTTTCTGAATTCATAGTGAGAGAACCTCTCCTCAGACTGACATAGGGACTGGTAACACACCAGTTTCTCAGATCCCACTCCAGCTTCTGTCTGTCTCTGGTGGCCCTACAGTGGCAGTCTGAAGCTTGTGTGAGTCTGGGTTCCTGAGGAAATCTCACTTTCTGAGTTTTTGACACCAAGGCTGAGGCAGAAGTCTGAATGATGGTGACTTCACCTGGAAAAGGCTGTTTTGTGAGGTCTTCCTCTCCTGATAACAGGTGACCCTGCCCCCTCTTTGCTAAGTGAGAAATTGGAGGTGCACAGAAGTAACATGACTCCCGAGTGGCAGACTGTGCCTAACTTAGGTCTGCCTCACAACAGAGCCTGTTTTCTCTCTGGTTTATCATTCCTTGCCTGAAGAGAAAGAGGCTCAACCTAGTAAAAAGTGACAGACAAAAGCAAAAAATTCATATGCTGAGGGTGTTGCTTTAGCTCTGACTGATTTTCACAGCAGACAGTTCTCCTCTAGCTATTTGGAGATGGTCTACACCTGGCATGGGGGCACGTGTGATATTGAGTGTCAGCTCCAAATATTTAGTGAAGAAAAAGAGGCGTGTGCCAGAATAAGACATGTATTTCCATTTCATCTTCGTTCCTAGGGCTGTGCCTGTTACTGCCTCAGGAGAATGTTGCACCAGGAGCTGGCTTTAAATACTGAAAATGACACTTCTTCCAAAGAGTAAAACAGCTTTACTGTACTATGAAGAGCAGAACTCCCCTCTCAGAAAACTCAAAACATACTGCAAATACAAGGTGACCTTGGGTGGAGGAAAAGCTGATGTTAGCAAAACCAGTTGGGAAGAACAGAGGTCACTTAGGAGTGACTCAGATGTTCCAGCTTTGTGCCACCAGTAGCTATAAATAGAGGAAGGTGCTGACAATTATTTTAAAAACACTTCTGTAAAAAGAAAAATAACTACTGGCATACAATTAAGGAGTTCAGTTCTATTGAAAACCATGAATGATAGGGGAAAAGGGAATGTCAATATACAGCTTTTAAAAGCTCAAATGCTCTGAATGTGGGGAACGTTCTATTCTATTGAAGATTTTGTTTTGCCTTAAGGTGTGAAAGGAAGTGAGGCTAGAATTCATTTCAGAAATAGATTAAGTGGACACCAAAGGATATTTAAGTTTCAGAAGGGAAATAAGGGTTATCGATGAACTGTAGCTAAGATCACAAGCTCCTTATCTGCAAAGAGAAAGAACCTGCGATAAGCTGCAGGACAAAACAGAATTCATTTTAAAGATAAAATACAGAAACTGCTGGGCTAAGATGAGCCTTCCTCCCTCCCTCTTTAGACTGACACTCTGTTGCTCCCTATGATTTTCCTGAAACAGAATAATCATCTGCTGTTAGCAAAACCTAAGGGGGCGATTTTCAACCTTTAGACTGCACTGAAGAATCTACTGAAGGGATTGCTAAAATATAGTTCTTTTTCTCCTCCTGAAAATGCTGACAAAGTAAGTCTGGGTGGGGCCTAGGAAGATTGTGCATCTTAACAAGCAGCCCTCAGTAAAGGTTACAAGGGGTCCATAATCCAAACTATTTCTATTGCTGTAGTCCTCTAACTACAGATTGAGACTTATTTTTGTATTGTGTGTAGTTTTTTTTTGGTACTGGGGATTGAACCTATGCGTGCTTTACTACTCACTGAGCCATATTCCCAATCCTTTTTATTTTGAGACAAGATCTTACTAAGGGGCAGAGGGTTTCACTAAATTGATAAGGACTTTCGAACTTGTGATCCTTCTGCCTCGGCCTCCTGAGTCTCTGATATTACAGGCATGTGCCACCATGCCTGGCCAAGTTGAGATTTGATGAATAAGTCCTGAAATCATCTTAATGCAATTAGCATTTGAAAAGAAACCAAAAATGTCAGTGTATACTGTGCAAAAGTTTTTGGATTCATTCATTCATATGTTAGTGTGGGCGTAAGGGTGTGTTGAATTCATGAATACAACGTATTTCAGACTGCGTCTCGGCTGAGAAAGTTGGAGAAGCAGTGGCCTATGGGGATTTAGCATCACTTCCCTGGACTCTCTCTCACTCTGATACTAAGTGCCAATCCAAACCAACTTCCTCTTTCCTCCTACTTCTATGTAGTTGGAAGGATAACAACTAGTTTTTCCTTTACTTTCAGGATGAATGTGGATGACTTGAAGAAAAGCTTGCCAGACTCTGGTACAGCATCAGAAATAGATGACAGGAAATGAACAAAAACCATTTACAACTGGGGAACTTCCAAAGGTCTGAAGAGAGAAAAAGAATGGAGGGAAAGGGTGGGTAGACAATGAGGAGCAAAGAAAGGAGAGCAAAATGAGACATGAGAAACTGGTAGATAAGCCAATACTTCATTCCTTCTTTACAATGATGGTATTAGTGACCCACTCCACTCCTGTCCCCAGGAAATGAAGTGGTTTCAGCTTTTATCCCCACTCTTTTTACTTTATAGCAATGCAAGGGGTCCTTGTTCATTCATTCAGGTAATCCAACTTCTAGGGAAAATAATATATTTGCAGGCACTGGCCTGGATATGAACAGGTCCAAAGCTTAATCACATGGCAAACAGAAACTCAGCAACAGAGTGAGCACCATGCATGGTTAGAATGGTGTGCTGTTTATCCCACCTGGCCTGCCCATTCTGGCCTTTGCAGATCTGTAGGAACTCTTCCACCAGATCTGATTAGGACAGTTTGCAATGGGGCTTTGGGGACTGAAAGCCAGTCCTCATTCTGATTGCCAACCTAGGCACTCTGGTTTGAGCTATCTTCATCTTGAGGAAGGGACATTTTCTAATTCCCTAGCCCTCTCTCCATGACACCACCCCAAGGTGCCTTTCCCTAATTTTCACAAAGGTTTATGACAGTCTAGCAACATCCCAAAGAAACAATAACTCTATTCCAACAAGAAGTCACTGTGCCTTTTCACGATGTTGGGTAATCTTTCGGTGTTCAAAAGACCCAGGCACAATTAACAGTCTTGGCTGTGAGCTCCGAATCTTATCTAATGATGGTTGCTCTCCTTCTCAAGCACTTCGGCATTGGAAGATGGTAAGCAACAAACACCTTGGATGCAAGCCCAACCAGAGTAACAAATTCACTTTAGAAAGAAGATACTCGAGATGTGGGCATAAACCACTCCAATAAGTCCATAGTTTTAGGCCCCAGGCTCCTCAGTTTCTTCACTTAACTAGGAAATGTTAGGTCTTATTAATTCTAGGACACCATTTATTTTTGAGAGTCTTGTTTTGTTGGGAATCAGTTTAGAAAAAAAGTGAAATTACATGGGAAATGCACGTATTGCTGCTATTTAGGACAAAGGACTGAAGTGAAGGGGGGGGGAAAGCATGTCATTTCTTCACGCTGACTCATCTATGTCTGTGATGTTGTAGCCTCCCACTCACAAACTGCTACACAGATATCCCAATGAGTCCATCCACTTCCGCTCATCATGTCAATAAGTGGATAATACATTTTTTCCTTTTGAACAAGATGTATTTTTTAGTATAGCTACTTAAAAATAAAAACTATAATAACTTGCACATCCAATTCACTGTCATTATCTCTACTAAATGCTTTCAGCACAGGTGGGATAGGAGACAGATCTTTTGTATTCCTGGCCATCAATAATTGTCCTTTGAGCAGACAGCCTTACTCCAGGATGAAAAACAACAATAAAAAGAAAAACGACTATTTTGTACTTGTTATTTCCTTTTCCTATAAATAGGGATAGTAAATATCTCTTAAAGGAGAGGGCTATTGTGAGGGCTAAAAGTATACAATATGTACATAGCCCTTTGTAGGAACTCAAAACATGTTGGCATTCTTTCTCTTTGGCCTGAAGGAGGATGGGTTATCAAGCATGCTCTTCTCTGCATGTGTAGACATTGAGAGGAGAGAAAATCAGGAGGGGCCAGCCCTCTTGGTATAGCAGAATTAGCACTGAATATGTGGCTTCCACAGCCTAATGGTGTGCCTCAATTAGCATATCAGGATATGTGACTTACCAAGCCGACGTAACTATTGCGTGGTAAACAGGTGAACGAGCTATCTTGCTGTACGGGGCTGACCCAGGTTTCCCTTTCTAAAATGCCAGAGACATTTTTGCTTTTCTGTAAGTCTAATTTTCTCCTGATGCTCAGAGCTCCAATTCTAGACTCTGAACATGTGGGAAGATATACATTCCCTCAATGTACCACCTTGGATATCCCTATGCACATGCTTCTTTCTGTGTTAGGAACGCCTCCCTCCTCCGCCTCTTTCTCCACGTGGTCAACACCTACTTGTAGATGCCTTTCTTGTCCCCTTTACAGTCAATTAGGGTTCACCTTCTGCACTCCCAGGCTGCTCTGACTTGTTCTACCACTGTACTTATCCCATTATCTCCCCACTGTTTTCAAGATTGTCTTCCCACTCAGCTTCATGCTCCCTGAGGATTTGCAATACATTCTTTTAGTGAATGAATGCCCAATTTATGTATTAAATGAATGAATGAGTGTGTGATGAAAGAACGGACCCAGGATTGGAACTCAACTTCCATACTATCCTTTTTCTTTTACGATATCCTTTTTGTCTACTATAAAATAAATAGACAGATTTTTTGGGGTGGTTAGGGAAACCGAAGTCTTAAGAGGAAAAGGGGAGTAGAGGCCTGTTGTCTACTTTCAATCTGACCTTATTTGTTCTTCTGGGTAAGATGAATGACGAATCTTCGGTTAACAGATTATTAATTAAGGGAGAGTCTTGGTTCTCAGAAAAGTGGGGGCGAGATTATTACTATTTTATACATTCTAGTGTTTTAACAAATTTAAAGCACTATCTCTAGAAAGGAAGCCAAAGACACCTCCTGAACACAGCTCTCCTCAGCCAGGCTCCCATAGACATTGATACATATGTCTTGTCTGAACTCTGCCAACAGCTCTGGATTCAGCTCTGAGTGAACAGTGAAGCAACTGTCATAGTTAGAGATGGAACATCACCAGGGCCCACCCTGTCCTGGCCCAAGAGAACTTCCTTACCATCTACTCTAAGTCTGTACTTGAGGTTTTAAGCCGGAACCCCTTTTCAGAGAAGCTATGAGTGTATGATTCCTTCCCCCCTTCTCATGAGGTTGGAATAATATACTAATAATAGCTCCGTGTGATATTGGAGCCTCACATTTTCATAAGATTTTGAACATAAATACATTTCTGACACCTACACTGCTTGAAAGCAAATCTTCCTTGCTTTTAAGAATAACTTTGTAGGGATCATGTTTTGAGATAGACCAAAGCCTCTGGAGATCTGCCTTTGGGCTCTGGTTTGTCTCCTTGACTAAGCCCATGGAGAGGGCTGCCCTATGCCTGCACCACACTGTGAAAAACTAAATTTGACCCCCCGGGAAAGAGAAGAAAGCTTCCTGACCTTGTGCAGCTCCACAGGAGTTGGGGACATAATCTCCTTTATTTCTTGCTTCATTTTTCTCAGGGTCACAGACTTCCTGCCCACATCTGAAGGCAGGGTGTTGCTCCGAGTTGTTTGGCTGTAGTGTGGCCGTGAGCTGCTCCGTTCCTGGAAGCTGGCCTGTCGCCCCAGCTGGCTGCGAGGTGTTGGAGCCTCGTGATTCAGACTCATAGTGCTCCCCGACATGATTGTTGCCTGTGGCATTGACAATTTTCAGAAATAATTAAGCCATGGGTGAGGAAAGGGTTTGGTTGCTCAACGTTAAGCATGATTGTCCTTCTTCCCAGTCAAAATACATTCTCTTCAGGGCAGAGGCAAAGGCTGGAGAATGGACATACTAATTGAACTATGAAAGTCTGGAAAATGCTTTTCAAGTGACATTTGTAATGCCCTTTTAAAATCCAATGTAAGTACTTAAGCCTGTGTTTATTAAATCAAATACCACCCCTAGCAGTTTAAAAACAACATTTGCTTACTGCAAACTGCATTTTAAGCATTAGCTTTCCAGTGAGTGGGCTCTTGTAGAAATAAGCTAAGAACCTCTCAATGGGAACCAGGCTGCTTTCTAGCTCCAACTGGAGTTAACAAGGGGTTGGAATGGGATTATGGGTACACAGGCAGTGTATCCTCAAGCTTCCCACCTAGCACTATATATTGTCTGTCAAGTGCCTCATCCTAGAAGTAAGACTAGGTTGACCTCTACATCATTTGATATAGATCAGTGTTTCTTAGAAATGGTCTGTGCAAGATCTGCAGAGGATAATCATTTTTTTTATGTTATTGTTCAAAAGCTATGCAACTTGGATTGGATTTTACCAGTGAATTAGGAAGTTTGTTTAGTTTCAAATATATTTCCTGCATAATACTTAAGCAAGGATAATATTAGATCCCAAAGATGACTGAGTCTCAGAACTGGAACAAAAGAGAATATAAAACCAGTATCATGTTGGGAATGTTCATTTCTCATGATAAGAAGATGCTAAGATTCTAAAAATATGACTGTAGCCAGCTTTGTACTCCTAGATAAGATGGATACATAGAGGTAAACTAGCACTGGTAAATATGCCTATAATCATGGAAATGGAAAACAAGTTCACTGTGTTATGTGATTGGCTAAAGCTTGATTTATTTATATTCATAGCAATGCAGAATTTAATTTGATGAGTCCTTGGAATGTACTCACTCATGCAGGTCTTACAACAACTCTATGAGGTAGGCTCTCTTACTCCTCCTGATTTACAGGTGAGGGACTGGGACTCAAAAAGGCTGACTTACTCCAGGTCACATGGGCAATCTTAGAGCAGAGGGCACTATCTAAACCTATTTACCAAAGGGAATACTGCAAAGTGAGGGGTATTTTCATTTGCCAGCTCTCTAGGATGCATGCATTACTAATAAAACATGTATATGTATCCAACAACTATGTTGAAACAGAAACAATACCAGCAAACTTATTGATATTCTGACTGGATGAGTTATCTCACTGATAATTTTGAAAAGGAAAATTATAACTTAAAAAACTTTTTGCAGATCATTGAACATTAGCCCATGCTAAGTGCCCTATACATTATGTGCTGATCACCATTTAATACTTAAGTAACCCTATAGGGTAGGTATTATAATTATTATGCCTCCCCATTTGCAATAAGGAAAGAGATGCCTGAAAGAGTTAAGCAATTTCCCTGTCAGACTGGGCTTGGAATCCCAGCAATATGGCTCCAGAATCTTTGGTGACCTGGGTGAGTTGCTTCACAGTCCAGCATTAACCATATAAAATGTTTTTGTATATTGAAGTTCTGGGGATTGAACCCAAGCCCTTGAGGATGCTATAAGTGTTCTACCACTAAGCTACATCGCCAGCCCCAACTTCCTTTTTAGTAGGTAAAAAGGCCCTTAACATTTAACAAGTGTAGACATCCATTTTATAGTTTATTTCAGATAGATACCTGTCTAAAATTTATGGAAACCTTTCCATGGCCAGCTGTGTTGGTGTTATGGGACATCCTTTATTTTCTGGCACTTACATATATCATTTCTGTGTTTAATCCACTCTAACTGACAGTACTCGATGATTGTTTTCCTGTTGTGGTGACCATTCATCTATTATTTTTACCTACTTAGACTGGTTATTTGCTTTGTTAATATATATATATATATATATATATATATATATATATATATATATATTTTTTTTTTTTTT
>NW_025999853.1:40818647-40827246 GCF_001458135.2 Marmota marmota marmota | reverse complement strand
TTTTTTTTTTTTTTTACATTGATTTTTCACAGGACTAGCAGGAAACATTTTGGAAGTATAACACTTAATCACTACATCTGGGAGATGACAGTTCTGCTTTGATGAGTCCCAGCTGCCACAGAAGAAGTTACAAATGGATTTCAAAGAGTTCCAATGGAAGAAATGAGATGCTAATAGTTCTTCAGTTCAAGTTTTCAAAACATGGCTTGATTGCTTTGTTTAAAGTGAGCTTCAGGTAAATTAGTATCATCCAAAAAGGAATAAAAAAGTTAAAGTACATTGTAACTTAGATTCTGACATTTAGTTTTAAACCTTCTTCCTTCATAATATTAAAAAAAGAGCAGTGCTCATTAATCAAGAAATGGCAAACATAATTATAGTTAATTTTTACTTAACATTTGTTAAGTTCTATGTTCTTAAGTACCGTAGTATTAGCTTATTCTAATCTCCATATTTTATAGAAGGAATATCTGATAAGAGATGTTGAAAATTTGCTCAGTCTCAGTTTGAATTTTTCTTTTTTGGTAAAAGCTATACATTTTTCAGTGCTAAAGTTGGACCTAAATTATTGCTATCAATAGAGAAATGATTAGTAAATTGATTGACTTTAATTTTCAAGTCAATTGAGATCATTTTTTATCTTAGTTAATTTAAACTTTTTAGTGCTATAGTATACTTTAACTTTCAAAATTGGATGCAAATTTCACATGCAGGAATCTAGCTCCAATAATATATATTTTTTATAACAGCATTTTCAGTTAAGGGAATGGTGTTCATTTAAACTAGCAAGTGAATATTCTTTGTGGTAAAAGTATAAATATGACTCTAATTTGTGAACTTGTCAATCATTCTGACTAGCCGAAGATTTAATTTCTCTTTAGCATTCAGTCCATTTTCTTTCTGCATATGTAATTTCAAGGGCCACACCTGCAAGGAATTATGTTAGAAAGAATGTCATGATGTGACTTCTATGCTAATGGATGTTGTTTTCATGAGATAACTCAATTTCTGGGGGAAAACACAACCTCATCACATTACTTTTAATATCATCTTCTTTTTGCCTAACATAAAAGAAGGAAGGAGAAGAATAGTTTGTTTTTCGGAAGAGAAGTATCGAAATGAAAAATGAAAAAGGCAAAGGAGACAAACATGCTTTTTGAAAGAAGAGAACAGTCAAGAATTATGAATTGAAGTGTGACTATTGTCAATTTCTTGCTCACTTTGGGCCACTCTGACTCATTATTCTACATACAGGAGGTGGTAAATGTTCAAATAAACTAGCTGAAACTTAAGCATCCTGTTTTTTTTTTAATTGTATAAAAAGAAATCAATTGCTCATGTCTCGATTCATTTAAATTATATAGAATTATCCATATCCAGGTCCTTTAACTGTGCTCTGAAGCTGAAATTCATGCCAGGTAATACAATGATGTTTATAAATTCAAACTAATGTTTTTCTTTATAATTCTCTTTGCAGATTCACAAACATTAGAATCACATAAAATATCCACACATGCAATCGAGAAGCAAAATAATATAAAGATGAGTAATCATTTTAGAATTGCAAGAGTTTCACCCAGTTATGCCATTCACATTCCTTATGGTGACTTGGGAACCTCATGTGACATCAAAATAAAAATGAGACTTTGCCACTTATTTTTTTTTAAACAGCTTAGAAAATTTAAAAGAACATAAAAGGAAATAGTCCAGGACTTCCCAGACTAAAGTGTGAATACTGTCAGCAAATTCATGGCTTTGATTACAGAACAGTCAGGAGTTCAGCTGTTCCACTCCGTCTTGTTCACTTGAAGTTAATATGGAATCAGAATTTGCAATTAACACAAAGTACTCTGTAATATTTTGCCTGCTTATCAAATAGAGCGGCCTTTTTTCGCCAGCTGCATTATTATCTCCTTTAAAGGCAAAACAAGATAGAATAAAATTTCCTCTTATGTTCCTCTTGACGATCAAATTAACTTCTATACCAGGTACAAATGAAAACATGCCAAAGAAACCTTTCTAAAGCAACTAAGAGAATGAGATGCGCCACTGCCGGGAGACTTAGCTCGCTCCTTAGCCATTTGGTAGGGAACAGTCAGGGTTAGCAGGGAGCAATGGCAGAAGCCACAAGTCAGTAAGCTTGGGGTGGGAACAGGAAATAATACTTTCAACTGCATCATATAAAATCAAATTGCTGTCCAGAAGGCAAGGAGGCAGGGGAGGCAGCTTCACAAGCAAAAATATAAACATAAAGGGTAGCTACCAAGAGAGTCATGTTTCTCAAAGACACACGCCTGTCAGCTTTCTCCTGTGGAAAGGGGTTAAAGCTTTTAAATGAACTGGTGTGATCAGTGCAAACTTAAAAGGACCAAAAAATGAATGTAGAAACAATAAAAGCAAATAGCAGGACCGAGGCTACCTCGAGTTCTCGCAGAATTCCCGACTGTCCACAGGTTTCTAAATCCTCCAGCGCTTGAGACCAGAAGTTCTCCTCTTGCTCAGCCTCTGCACAGTCGGAAGTCCCTGCAAAACTGTCACCATGAAACACAGTCAGGGTTATGAATTTACCAAACATAATTTTTTCTCCATATACAGAACATTTCTCTTTTACCTCAAATGCACAAAAAACAAAAATAAAAATAAGAGAGAGAGAGAGAGAGAGAGAGAGAGAGAGAGAGAGAGAGAGACTTTCATTTGGATATGGCTTTCTTTTAACTGTGGCCTCTGAGTAAAGCCAGCTTGGGTGTAAGGATATTTAGGAAATGCAAAGTGTCATAAAGAATAAAAGATTGGTCCATGTTTTATCTCTGACTTGCAGATTATTCGTAGCTACTGCTAAATGAGCTGCATTATTGACATAGCCCTGTTGGAATAGAGCTCAACATGGGTGCATATCTTAGCTGATTCAATCCCCAGTACAGAAAAACATAAAAATCAATAAGAAATGAGAAGGAGTAACGCACAAACTGAGGACGTAGTTTATAAAAGTTGACTTCCAGAGCCAGAGACAGTGGTGCACACCCGTAATCCCAGCTACTCAGGAGGCTAAGGCAGGAAGATAGTGAATTTGAGGCCAGCCTCATCAACTTAGTGAGACCCTGTCTCAAAAAAGAAAACACACACACATACACACACACACCTACACACACACACAAAACTGGTGACTTACCCCAGTGCTACCACTGTTTTCATTGGAGGAAACCTAGCTGTTGTGTTGCATGGTGGTGCCAGGCTGTCACTAGTCAGGCACAAGTTTTAGAACCTGCCTTATGGCCACCATGGATGATTATGGTAGCTTCAGGAAGTCAATGGTAACAGTATGTGCCATGGCAAATTGAGAACTTCAAATCTTACCCAAATAACTGACCACAAAGTGATCTTAGATGGGGCAGCAGTGGATGGAAACCTTACCCACTGGTTGTGGAACGGTCCCACTCTTCATTATTCAGGCCCACATCTGGGTAAGTCTGGCTTCGAGGTTTGGGGACTGGGGATAAGCTTCCTCTCTGTTTTGGACTCCTCCAGTCATAGGTGTTGAAATTGTATCCTGAGGCCTGAAAACTGGTGCCTAAAATATAAACAAAGTGTTAAGACGGGGCCTGGAGATTATTTACCCCATCAAGAAAAGACCTCATCCGTGAGCAGAGAGGTGGCATAAGGCAATAGCAACAGCAGCAACAACCTTGAGCATACAGTGGTGCTTATCATGTACAAAGTGCTCTGTGCACCTTCTTTAATCTTCAGAGCCAACTTTGAAGATAGGTACTATTGTTATTGTGTTTTATAGCTGATACCAAAGGGTTAGAACAGCCACATCAGGTACCCAAGGTGACTTGCTGACTTTCCTGGGGGTTTTCAAGCCATAACTTTAGGAGAATCAATCTTCAGATCCCCAAGATCCATAAGCACTTCTTCCCCAACTGACATAGCTGATACCATGCCAGTTCCTCCGTCTCACTTCCCCTCTCTTAATTGCTCTTTGTCACGTTACAAATGAAAAACACATTTATCATCCATTTCAAACCTTTGAAGGTGCTTGGCTTGGGGGATAAAAAAAACCCTCCAGCTGCTAAATCAAGGAATAATCTAGAAAAACACTCATTCCTATGAGCAGGTCTTTTAGAACCTAGGTCTTATTTTAACCAGGCAAACGCATGGCAAAGGTTTTTACTCCTTTTTCATCCATCTCTCTGTCTCTCAGGACTGTAGTTTAGAAGTAAGATGCCAGCCTGAGAAGATTGGTGCATCAGTGTTTATTTGAATTGCAAAATGAAGACTGACTTCTTTGTTACAGGAATTAAGTCTGATTAGCTTGGTGGGTAAGGGAGTGAGGGATGGTTCTGGCAATTGGATTACATAATGGACATTTCCCATGAGTTTGAGTTAAGGCAGTGGCTTCAAGATTTTGACAGAAATATATTTAAAGCTTATTTACAACAAACTAGAAATTACATTTAACTTGGAGGAGAAAAAAAATGTTGATGATAACTTTATGTGTCAGGGTATGAAGTTTTCCCAAAATTCTTCTGTGGGTTCAAGTGCGACAATAGAAACTTGACTCTAAGTCTGACTCCACAGTCATCACAATTGCTTCGCCCACCACTTTGGGTTGTGATGTATGTGTGTGTGTTGTGTATGTGTTTACATGTGTGCAATACAAGGCATATACATTGAAATGCTTCAAGCATTTAATATAGCCAACAGGCCTGGGCCCCTGTTTTCACATACAGTTAAATGGCCTGCTCATGTAAGAGGACTGTCTCCATTGACATCCTTGCTGCATCTTCCCATTCACTTTCCCTCCACTGAGGTCACAACCTGTGATGTTCCTCTGGCTGCTAAGTAGAGACCAGGGAAAGCAGGATGTCTAGGCATAGTGCTCCCTGATCAAAACACTGGATCTCAAGAAATTAGGGCAAGTCCCAATACCCACTGATGGAAATCCTCTATGAACCTTCTGCTTCCAGTCCTTAGAGCAAGGGAAACATAGTAACAGTGGTCCACGTTATGCTTTGAATATAGCCCTTGCTGCTCTCTCACTGCAATTTATTTTTAAAATGGATGTGTTTCTTTCTCTTCCTCCCTCCCTGCTCCTCCCTAATCTCCCCTGCCCTAATCTCAGGGGAAACAGGATTACCTTTCTTCCTCATTTTAGGCAGATTTAACCCACCACAGGAAGGAAGTAATCCAGACTTTGGGATGGTAGTGGACCATCTCAGAAGTAACTGTCTCCCAAATTAATAAGTTAATTACAACTCCAACAGAGAACACGTGGAAGGTAACCTTTGAATCACGTCTTTAATAGCCTGCTGATGGGCAGAATCACAGCCGCTGGGACAGGAGTTCCCTGTATTTCTCCTTTGCTAGCAAAGCAATGAACCTTCCTTTTCTTTTTTCTCAAACTCATGTCTGCATTATTGGATTGGCATTGGGGACAAGGACCAAGCTTTCAGCAACACTATTAACAGTTCACTATCTCATTCTCTTGGATAACTGCAGAAGTGTGGCTAGTCATTTTTATAACCCCCTTTGAGGGGCTATTCATTTTCTCATTCCAAACCAAACCAACCAGCCCCTCGTATGCAAAGTCTCATTTCTTCTTATACAAAAGGCAGAGACTAGTACTCCACTTTCTTTAACTGGCTTTAAACTCATTAAGAACCAAACTCATTGGTGGTGTCCTCTCGGGGGTCTTCTTTTCAGATAAGCATTAACCTGTAAGACTGTTAGGTTCTCTTAGGGAATTCCAACATGTTTTAGACTGGGCAGAATAATATTCTGATGTTCTTCCCATTATTTCTAAGTAGTTCTTGGTGACTTGGGTGGGAGTAAGAGGATGGGCTTGAGCAGATGTGCAGCCCCATCTGTAGGAGTGCAGACCAGGAAAGGCACATGCATCCCTAGCAGCCATGTTTACATTTGGGTTTTTTTTTTTTTTTTGTACTGGGGATTGAACTCAGGGGTGCTTTACCACTGAGCCACATCCCAGCCTTTTAAAAATATTTTATTTCGAGACAGGTCTCGCTGAGTTGATTAGGGCCTTGCCAAGTTGCTGTGGCTGACTTTGAACTTGGGATCCCCCTGCCTTAGCCTCCAGAGCTGCTGGGATCATAGGCATGTGCCACCGCGCCCAACTAGGAGGCCTTGTTTTAATGAGTGCTATAAAATGATGCATTAGTAGAAATCAGAGCAGAAGAGAATAGGATTCAGATCTCTTTGATAAAGTCGGAAGACCTGAGTCTGGTCCCAGCACTTCCCTATGCTATGCTGATCCCAAGATCAAAGTAAGAAAAAACCTCAGTCCACACACCAGCCCTGCCACTCGCTCCTCCCCTGGTAGCCTTGGCAAGCTACCCTTAGTATAAAATAAGGATGGTGATATGGGCCATTTAAAGGGAATAAATATACATAAATCATACAAAAGGGCTTAAAACCCAAGGAGGCTTCCATGAACATAGCCATCCATTGTTGTTATTTACTATACTCTTCAACCCTTTGAGATCTCAGCTTCCTTACTAATGAGGTAGGGAGACTAGGGCAGGAGGTAAACCCCAGCATATTCATGCAGTGAACATTTGAGAGCCTCCTGGGTGTCAGGTGCTGTATGGGAAAATTAAAAACTAGGTTCTTGCCCTCAAAACTGGCACTGTTGGCCATGTGTATGGGAGAAGGAGGAGGAGAAAGTGTGAGTTCCAACAGCATGTGAAAGCCCCCCTGTTGGAGGTGGAGTGTGGGTCATAAAAGGTGCCACATGAAAGATGGCATATAAGCTTGGAGAACAGGCTGGCATTGACCAGGTGGAAATGTTGGGTAAGTGTTGCCCAGAAGGAGAGAGAGAGAGAGAGAGAGAGAGAGAGAGAGAGCGCTAGCTGTTGTCATGAACCCTGATTCCCGTCCTTAATTCCATCAGTGGTTTCTACTTCACTCCCAAGGAGGAAAAAGTATTTTAGGATATCCTGGTCCTTTCTACTACCTGTACATACTCCTTTCTCAGAAGAGGAATGTGATTTGCCTAATTAGTCAGATTTGGAAAAGGACTCTGGGCCTGCACGTTCACCCTTTCTTGCCTTTCTCTGGGCTCATTCTCTCCCACTGCTGCTGTGCTATAGTTAGCAAACCTGGGTGCTACTCTTGAGACTTTCTGAGCTTGGTGGAGGTTGGGAGGCCAATGGCAGGTAGTTACCTGACTGTGGCAGACTACCTGTTGTCTGCGAGAACACCTGTTCCCCACTTCATTCTTAGTACCAGAATGCCAGTCTTGAGGTGGGAATATTATGGATCAGACTAAAACTACTTCTTAGCCTCTCTCAAAGCTAACTGTGACCTGATAAAGGTTCTGGCCAATCACACGATCAAGGGAACTTCCGGGAAGTTTCCTTACAGCTTTTGTTCTGATTCTGGGACTGCAAATGAAATAACTGGAGCACTGGTAACTGTCTTGGACCCAGAGGTAACTTCAAGGACGGAATCCAAGTGCTAAGTATAAAAAGGCAGAAATATTTCACTGCATAGGTCCTTGATAACATTGTAGAGTTATGTTTCAACTCTGAAATGCCTACATTTTTATAATTTAAATCACTGTATTGTTAGAATTTTCAGTTCAGCTTCAACAAATCCAATGGATTGGTAATCAGTTGGGTAACAATTTGTTTTATAAGATCATAATCCTGACATTACTGTTTCTATATCTAGCTTTTCTAGGAAAACAAATAAACAAAAAGAACCAAGGACCAAAGCTTGCTTAGAGATTAGAGAATAGTAAGGAGTTGGGTGTTATGTGGAGTCAAGGACGCTGTGAGGAAGACTAGCTTACAAAGAACTCTGTGTTAAACTGCCGACTTTTGACTTTAGCCTGTAACAATAGAGAACCAGCAAGGGAGGTTTCTGGTTTGTTTTAAGGAGTGTTATTTGGCTTTTCTAAAGACCCCTGATAGAAATATGAGCTGGTAAGATGCTGAAAGTAAGAATAAGATGCTGAAAATAAGAAGCAAAGTGGAGAAGTACTTAGTCACTCAGGCCTGGGTGAGGTTGTGTGACAGGCAGAGGTGATGAGCTGGGTGATCCAGGAGCATGCCTGGCCCCAAGGACACCATGGGCTGATCTGCCTGCTCCAGACTCCAGGTCACAGTGTAAGAAAAATAAATCCCTGGCTCCTTATAGTGCCATTACTTGGATTTTCTTTTATAAGCAGCTGTACTCAATCCCTACCTGATGCAGGTGAATGGTGACACTATGATTTCAAATAAGGAATATCTGAGGACAGTTAGGTTTGGACAAAGGCAAGATGGTTGCCAGAGTTAGAAAGAAGTGAACAGGTTCAGGAGACTCTAATCTCAGGAGTCAAATTTCCAAGCTAGGGAAGCCCAAGTGTAAGAAAAATTAACCGCCAGAGATAGAGTTAAACTGTTCTTATTGAATAGCAGCATCAGCACATGAAACTAAAATACATGTATGACAACAGAAACTACATCTTAGATTAAAACTTGGTAAAAGAAACACATTGAAAAAAGACACCATTAAAAAAAATATGTTCTAAGTCAATATTCTTTTGATTTAGAATTGGAAAACTTTCTTCTTTCCTCCTCCTCCTCCTCTTCCT
>NW_025999853.1:40786878-40818631 GCF_001458135.2 Marmota marmota marmota | reverse complement strand
CTCTAGCTCCTCCTCCTCCTCCTCCTCCTCCTCCTCCTCCTCCTTTTCTTCTTTATTTCTTCTGCAACTGGGTGTCACTATCTAGTTTTATACTGTGTGTCATAATGTAAGGTATAAAATTCAGTCTAGATTCCTTTCACAGTGAATAATGTTGAGTTTTAGTTATTTGCATAATGAAAAATGTAGGTACTTCTAAAAGGGGATGGAATCTTGGTATGATGTTTTTATTTTTAGTGTAAATACATATTTGTAAAGTCCTGATACTCCAATAGTGGTGGCTTGGTTTTCTGTACTAATGCAGATGAAATCGTCTATCTATAGCTCTTACTTCACATTCAGTGTTAATGTAGAAAAGCAAGCTAAACAATGTTGGCTTATAGTCATAAAGTGTGAAATCAGAGGATGGTTTTTGGAATATACTCTTCACAATTTAGGCCTCTAGTTCTTATGGTTACTTGCATTTTTGGAAGCTAATTTTAGTATAGGAAAGACAGCTAGATAATTCTTGGGCAAATTGTTTTCCCAAAGATGCATTTTTATTAAGAACGAGAAAATCAGATCTTACATTTGTGTAACTATTTGTAATTGTCCTTGCCAAGAAATAAATATTCAGCATTTAGATGAGCTCTGCTATTCAAATGGCAGAGCAAAGATCATTCTACCTCCTTTTGGAAATCACCTCAAAATAAATAGAGCTGACAAATAATTGAATCCATATTCTATGTTCAACACAATAAGAACATTTCTCATAATACATAAGAAACCATAATACATAAGAAAAGTGGCCAAATGTAGTGAGTCACTGGGGAGATGTGCTGGGGCGGTGGTGGCAGGAAGCTGAGAGATGACACGGGTGGGTCAGAGATTGCAGAGGGGGCCCAGCCAGAGGCCACAACACCAGGCCAACAGCAACCCGTGGATTGGGACACTAGAGTGTATCACATGGACTGGTGGCAGGAAGTGCCCTCGACCCCATTCGGCACCAGGCTCAAGTCAGGGAGGTGGGCTGAGAGGCAGCACCTTCACACAAGCTGCAACCTTCAGGAAATGATCTGCCAGGCGGCAGTTAAGAGTCCTGCCCTGTGAGCCACATCAGCATCGCTTGCTCCCAGCTGCAGAGGGGCTCATTCACAAGTGCCACACCGTGAAATGCCAAGCTTTGCTAGCCTAGAGCACGACCTGCCCTCCTCTTCCTCAGAATCTCCACCAAGCTTCAGCTGAGGAGGAACTCACTGGATAAAATGATGGGCAGAAATGAAAAATCACTGTCATATGAGGTATGCCAAGTTAACATCAAACAGTTAGAATGCTCAAGAGAAAAAGCCTGGCATGGAACAAATGATAAATATGACCAAATAGATCACCACCAAATTAAAAAAAAATACAGAGCAAGTCCATCATTCTACAGAACAATGGATCAAAGCAGAAATATAAGAGCTCAGGGGAAATTGTGCAAGAGAAAATGATAAAAAGAGATAAAACATGAGCATGTAGAGATCAGAGAGTAAGTGGAAGGAAAAATAAATCCCATCATCTGGGCTGTTCTCTGTGTGCAGCAGGCTTATCCTTAACTATGTTTAGAGAAAGTTGGGCTCCAGCTGTACAAGTTGG
Source organism: Marmota marmota marmota (assembly GCF_001458135.2). Taxonomy (NCBI): domain Eukaryota; kingdom Metazoa; phylum Chordata; class Mammalia; order Rodentia; family Sciuridae; genus Marmota; species Marmota marmota. The sequence continues at coordinate 40,817,020 of NW_025999853.1, read as the reverse complement.
CATCTTTTATCTTCTTTTGTCAACTGTATGGAAACTACAAGGAGGTATGGAAACAAATTAATTATGCACCCAATTCAAGTCAGAAAAGGAACAAAATTGAAGAGAAACGGAATGAAATTTAAATTAAAAGCAAACTTTTATGTAAAAAAGACCCAGAAAGCAACTAATAAATAAATGCAACTGTCAATATTCTAGAAAAAAATGCCAAATAAGACAAATGATTCCTAATCTAATCATGGAAACCATAAAAACACAAATACACCAATTAAGAACAATACTGGGGATACAATTTTAGAAACTGAGAAAATAAAAGGAATTAATATATTACTTATTTGTAACTACATCTGAAAATCTGGATAAAATAGTTGTTGTAATTCTTTTTCCCCCTGAGAAAATACAAATGATCAAAATGAATTCAAAAGAGAGAAAAATCAGACAGTACCATGACACTTGAGTAGCACCAAGGATTAGAGCTACACTGTCTATGAGAACAGCACAGTCAAGGTTTCTCAGTCTCCTGCTGCTGACCTTTGCTATATATCCAGGTACAGCAATCGTGGATTTCTCAAAGAAGGAGTACTTAACACATAAAGAGCCCAAAACACAAGGTTTGGATAAGGCAGCAGAGCAGGAGACGTAGAAGGGAGCTAGAGAACGGGGAATGGAAGCTCTCCAGAGGCAGACTGGGGAAAGTCTGCATCCTAGAGCTACACAATATATCATTGAGGGTCATCCACTGTGGGACTTCCTTAAACATATTCCTTCTTTCCCCACCAGCTCTGATCAATCCAACCTACTTTCCTTTTCATTAACTAAGTAATGTTTAGTGCTGTTGCTCTTTGTTTTTAATTTGTTAACCATCTGGCCCTTCAGCTGGGTAACCTCTTCTATGAGAACAAAGACCCTGGCCCTGTTGTCCTACAGTGTGTACACATTATACATTGACCTTATATTGTGCCACTCATTACATACTCATTGAATGAATGAAGTGTGACATGCTGGAGAAGCAGTGGAGAACAATAAGGAACATCGCTGCAAAGACATGGATTCTGGGCCCAAGGAGGAAGATGTGCCTCAGGAAGGTGCAATGGGACAGTGATAGTGACTTACAGGGAGCAGTGAGGATGTAAAAGGTCTTCCTGGGAAGAACAGAGAGCCTGCTGAGAGGTCAGGGGCCCTCTCCATTCAATAGGAGGGAAAAAAGCACACTTTCATGCCTTGCTTGCAAAAAGTCAACCACCACAATCTGGAGAGACCTCATTTAACCCTTCATTTCACTTTCATCACAAGAAAGAAAATAAAATCCAGATTCTGAGAACTTGGTAAGCAGTAAGCTAAAAGTGAATGACAGATGTGATACGCACCCCCCAAAACCCTTATGTGGAGGTAGGCCACCTGGACAGGCTCTACTAGCATCACTGAAGAAGGTTTGCCGGGCCCTGGGCTGTCCGACTTGTACGACTCTGCTTTCTGAGTGCTACACTTTAGCAAGTATAGAGACTTGAACATAATCAGAAGAATATACCGCAGGATGATAAAGATACTGAAAAGTAGGTTAGGCAAGGAATAGTTAAAGGACTGGAGGCTATTTTGCTTGGTGATGGAAAGACTCAAAAGAGAAGTGATAGCAATCTTCAAGTACCCGAAGGGCTGTCAAGTGGAAGAGGCTTTAGTCTCCTTCTGAATCATCTTGAAGGCAGAACCCAGACTAATAGGCAGAAGCCAGGGGCAGATGGATTTCAGCTCAATACAAGCAAGGACCTTTGAGCTGTCAGAGCTGTGTGGGGATGGGAGGGCTGTGGCAGGAACTTGTCACCTGGCACTCGAGGTCATGCCACCTGCTGGCCTACAGCAAGGCTGTACACAACACCAGGAGCTCCACTGGACATCAGCCTAGTTGACTCTAAATCCTCTCTTAACACTGAACCTGCCATATCAATGTCAGCCTTTAACCTCAAAGCCTTTGTCTGAGAATCACCTGAGTTTAGTGATCTGTGAGTGCTCAGTAGATTCCAAGTGTTCTACAAACATAAGGTGCAGCTACAATTTTTTTCAGTATCTTGGAGGACTTCAATTCCACTCTGATCATTATTATCTCTACTTATCCCTTAGCTCCTTCAACCTCATAAAGAGTTCTAATTTGTCAATGCCAAATTTACTACTATTATAATCACTATTCAAATTTTTGAAATGATTCATAAATAATAAATGTTTCTTCATCTTTCACTAATAGAGACAGGCCCTGTATTTAGTATGCTGATCACGGTCCTCTTCCTAAGGAGAAAGGACTGGAATAACTTTAGTTCTTACATCTCACATGATGGGATGAAACTTACTAATGTCAACAGATTCCTTACAAAAATGTCTTCATATTAATAAATCAACAAACACCAAACACATTCATCAATGAATCCCAGGCTCTATTCTAATAGAAATTGACTTGTGTCTTTTACCTAGTGTTCTTTGGTGGCCCATCAATTTTCAGGCAATGAGAATGTCTGTTATTGAGTGACATAACTAACTTGTCACAAGGTGTTATGACTTGGAAAAAATTAATTGCCAAATAAATGAAAGCCTCAATTCTATTTTAGGTGTTCGATATATTTTCTCTACCAAACTCCAATAGGCAGCAACTTGACAACTTTGAAATACTGTTTCCTTTCCATTTTTTTTTTCACCCATCAAAGAACTTAACAGAGAACAACACAACAAAGGTAGGGTGAGAGAAAAATGCTGGGAAAACCAGGACAAGAGCAAACCAGACACAGACTTTGCTTAAAGTACAGCTAACCAAGCTGTAAAGCCACCCACATGCCTGAACATGTGTTCTCCAAGCTGTTTGTTTGTTGATGCATTTTACTCTTTGACTGACAGTTAAGATGACATCTGTGAAGAAAAATTTACTACATACTTTCATGTACTGTCATTACAACTCTCTAATGTTGAGTACTCAGGGAAAACTTTACAAGTTTCTATTTAAAGCTGAGAATAGGTCAGAATAAATGGTGTCACAAATCATTGGCTGATCTTTTATGCATAGTGTCAGAACCCCCCAATCCATCTTTGTGGAAAGCTTGCTAAAAAAATGAGATAATGGGGTTGTCTTCAGGGAACCACTCCATTGTATGGTTTTGCCTCACATCAACCAGGAAAAGATCTGCATTGAACATTTGGCCATGAGAAGATCTAATGGAGGTCTATTAGTGTTTGATAAATGTTCATAACTTGTCAGCACCGAGGAGGAGGAAATGCAAGGCCAAACGGGTGGAGGTTTTCAATGTGTTCACGTGGTGCCTCTGAGACAGACTCAGGTTGAACAAAGCTGTAGAGCAGAGGGTGGATCTTTGAAAACACATATGGTTCCCCAGTGACAAATCCTCTGTTCCACAATGCAGGGCATACCTTGATTCCCATAGCTGGCCTCTATTCCAGACCCATCCCACGAGTCCACGGCACTGTCCACGCTGGGCACCGCGGCAGTGTACATGTCAGAGAGTTTGCTGGGCTTTTGCATTGAAGAGGAGTCCTCCTCCACATCTCCCAGGTCACTCAAGTGGCTGGGAATGGTGAACTTCTTGGGACTGGATGCTGACTGGGCTTTATAGACAGGAAAGAAGGTCAAGGGTCAGAGCAAATTTAAATGAAAAAGATCCGTAAATACTCTGCCACTGGAGAGTCATTTCCTTAGAAACACACATGTAGACATTGGCACATTCTTTTAGGGAAGGAAACACACTGGAGATCCTTAATTGAGGCTCTCGACCCACTCACCATCTGTTTGTTTTTTAATTTTCAAGGTGACAGTCTCTCCTGCCATCTGTAGCAAATGGATGGCTTCACTCAGAGGCTTCCCTTTCAAGCTGCTGCTGTTGATGGCGAGGATCCTGTCTCCTATGTGGATTGCACCAGTTCTGAAACATCAAACAGTAACAGGGAAGGTAGAAATAATCCCTGCATACTTTATCTATTTGCAACAATAAAGACTTGACAAGGGTCTCCAGAGGTCACTCCTTACTTTTTCCTGGGTAATATTATAAGATAACTGCATCTGCTGTGAACTACTTTATAGTTTCAAATAAAATCAGTAAAATTATTTTAATTATTTTGAAAATGGACTTGGATAATTTTTAAACTCTAAGAAAGCTGGGTCATTTAATATCCCATTAGAAGGCCCCTCCCTCCCAAGATTTATGTTGGACAATCAGTGTGGTGATGTGTGACATGGGGCATTCTTTTTTTTTTTTTTGGTATTGGGGATTGAACTCAGGGGCACTTGACCACTGAGCCACATCCCCAGCCCTATTTTGTATTTTATTTAGAGACAGAGTCTCACTGAGTTGTCTAGCCCTTGCTTTTGCTGAGGCTGGCTTTGAACTTGCAATCCTCCTGCCTTGGCCTCCTGGGCCGCTGGGATTACAGGTGTGAGCCACCATGCCTGGCTGCATGGAACATTTTTTATACAGATTTTAAGTGTTTATTAATTCATAAGAAGTGATGTTCAGGGAGATGGGGACATACACCAGACCCTGGCGCAGCAGAGCTTCCCCTGTCAACAATTCTAAAGGTTGCAAAATGCTAAATTGCAAGGATCAATTAGTGCTATGTTTAAATCTGTCTCTGCCACCTGCCAGCAGGGGCATCTACAGTGTGACATGGTATCTTATGTTAACCTCTCTGGGCCTCAGTTTTCCATCACTATGATGGGGACAATCATTTCACAAGGAAACCCTGAGGATTAAATAGGAAGAAATGTCAAGGCTTGAGTATACTGCTTGAGATGTACACTAAGAAAATAAATTATTGGCAACAAACTAATAAACTTAGATCTTTTCTCTTCCCATCCACATCCAATTCTGAACTAGTAAATTGGCATTTACAATTCTGATGTGCATCACATCTGTCTTCATGGGAAGCTCTGGGTGGGGAAGGAATAAACTCTCAGCAGAGAAGTTCTGGGATGGTATAAAAACTCAGCTCTTTACTCTGGGATGAAGGTTGAAGAGTCTGAATTACATGGGCCAGCCTCTGGTTGGACTGGCTCACTCTAAATACAGTGAGTGAAGGAATTACCCAACTCATAGAGCTGCTGGTGGTTGGTGTTCTGGGCATAGCTCGCTTCCAGGACAGTGGCAGAGGTGCTGGGCAGCAGCAAATGGGGCAACAGAGGTGACACAGGGGCATACAGGCTAGGAGGGGGTACTTAAGTCTACTACTGCATCTAGTCTTAAGGATTTTTTTTTTTCCCGGGAGTGGGGGAGACAGGAGAAAAAGCTCTCTCGTAAAGAGTTTTAGTTTATAAAAGACCTAGGTCATAAACCATAAACTTTTCACTGTATCAGATAAATATTAATCTTTTCTTTGTTGGCTCCCTAGCAGAGTTCTGAAGGATAGGAGGCCACCTGGCAATACTGGGTTTTATCTGATTAATATCAGAATATCAAATTCTATCAGAGTAACCCTTCATGAGCTGGGTCAGTATCCTCATCCTTCAGATGAAGATGTTGGACAAGCTGATCTCTAAGGTATCTGAAGCTTCAAAATTACATGATGCTGTTTTGATTTTGCAAGCCCAGTGTCTTCGAGTGTCAGCATGAACACTGTGTGCATTCTTGAGCTGGGTCCCTGAAGAACAGAACTAGTTATAGGGTTTGTTCTATGCCCAACAACACATCTCAGAGAGAAATGTGGTTCAGGAGAGGATAGAGAGCAGGTGGGGTGTGTGCAACATTGGCAAAGGAATAGGTGGACATTCCACACTATAGGATGCTGTTCAGATGGGTCACTACACTTTGTTCCCATAATCTTAGAAGATGAAGCCTGTTTCATTCTCTCTGGAAAACATGGCAGCTAGGCATAGACCCTGTCGGGGAACAGAGGCTCAGCAAAGGTTTGCAGAATTGAATTGGACAAGCCTTTTAACCTCCCTGAACTTGAGTCTCTTCAAAATGAACACAACATAAATCTACTGTGGTCAGTTGATACATTTCTGTAGATTGATATCAATGCTAAGCCCATGACACCGTTTACTGCCAGCAAAATGCCCCTGAAAGTCAAGTCAGAGATCTTCCTGAGAGTTCTCCAGCTCTGAAATCAATCCTCTGTGCAGATTTAAAAGTCAACAGATAAACAAACAGGAGAGGGGAGCATGTTTTTGTGTGGCTGGGAGGAAGGAAGACCCTCTCAGATGCAGGTAATTATAGCAGTTCTTTCAAATTTTACCTTTCAGCTAATCCCCCTTTAGTGAGGCTTGAAATGATTATAGGATCAAATGGCTCTTCAGTTCCTGAAATTGTGATGCCAAGGGGCCCCCCGTAGCGCTTCAGCTCCACAGTGTAAATAATTGCTCCGGAACTTTCTTGCTCATCTGCAATAAATGCCAAGAAGTCATAATTGGTTTCTTTGGAAAAAGCAAAATAATAAGACACGTATTCATATGTAAGGTAGGAAATTCAAAACATCACCATCAAAGCATTATGTCTCAGAAAATAATGATTTTAGGAAGTAGCATTTTCTTAATAGGATTTTACATTGTAATATAGGGACACGTCAGTGCCAGCAAAGGGGAATACCGCCTATCAATTTGTGTTTTCAAACTGTGAGTGATTCATCCACCTGGGGCTGCAGGACTTTCAGGCACAGTGCTGGGGTAGCATTTTGTTAAGCATGTGCTAAATACCTGTGGAATAAACATCTGGCTGATGTTTATGGGAGGAGAGAGTTACTCTGTCACAGAGAAGAGCTTGGGCTATGGAATTTGCATTTTCAAGCTTTACAAGTAAAGTAACTCTCTTTTTGAGGGCGGGTACTGAGGGTTGAATTCAGGGGCACTTGAGCACTGAGCCACCTCCCTGTCCCTATTTTGTATTTTATTTAGAGACAGGGTCTCACTGAATTGCTTAGTGCCTCGATTTTGCTCTGGCTGGCTTTGAACTTGGGATCCTCCTGCCTCTCACCCTCTCAAACTGCTGGGATTACAGGCATGTACCACCGTACCCTGCTACAAGTAAACTAATTTTCAATGCATGAAAACTTAGGGTTGGATCATGTGATAAGACATGGTTAAGTGAGACTTAGGTTAACCTGAAGGAAATTTAGAATTTCTTACATATCCTTCCTGACAGTGTCTTGAAATGTGAGTCTTATGGATGAATTCATGGGTATTAAAACAGAGGCTTGAATGATCTTTTGCTCTTGAGAGTAAGAACTGTCCTAAGCTATGTTTCAGGAGCTCGTGCCAGGCTGCCACATTGTCCCATGCTAATTTTGGTTATTTAGTGTTAGCATAAATGAAGACATTTCTGAATGTGGTCTACCTCAAGCATTGGCCAGAAAGATGTCACAGGCCACCCACTATAGGTGGGTGCTGTGGCTGTGTCCCAGTTGCATTATGAAGTCTCAGAATTCAAAGGATTTTATTTGCTTGTGACATGCTTAAAGTTCCTGAGCATTTCTTGTTTTATTCCTTGGGGCCAGGAACTGTGAATGGTTAAGGAGCTGTTTCATTTTGTACCTAAGGATACAATGAAATGGTCCAGTAGCTATTTTAACCAAACAGCTTTTACAGTCCAACTGTATCATAGTAAAGCATTAACACAGCCACATTTTTGCAGTGAGCAGCTGTTCATTTACGATATGAAACCCTTAAAGAAGGAGGAAAAAAAAAAAGCTTGAGTTAACAATTCAATTATCTGTGTGTGCAGTGAAGAATTAGGGTGATCATAAATGAAAGTTCCAGAGAGTAATGTGGGAAACAATATGCCCTCTCCTGGCAACATTTACTTTACCTCTGGCCCTACACTGGGAGTTCTGGGGTGTGACCATTACCTCCACTTCCTGAGTGCTCTACTCCTGTAAATTCATATGTTCACAATTGAAGACCATCTACACACACTGCAATGATCAAATCAACATTCCCTCTTAGGGCATTGCAAATCTATAATAGTTGACCTAAATTTATATCAGCAGTGAGAATCTTCCATATAAAGCTTAATAAGATTCACAAATTTTTTCCATGCTTAAGTTGTGGCCAAAAAGCTGGTCATGATCTACAAAGCCTCCAGAGGTAGTGTCAGGGTGCAGGGTCATCAAATCAGGGACAGAGATCAAGATCTATATTTTTCTACAGTATATTTTTTTACCTTTCAGAGCTGGTTTTGATCTACATCAATAGGTTGTTACTGAATAGATTGCATGTACTTTACAGCCTGCATCAAGTATATTATAAGTATATATATAAGTATATTTAGATAAATTCTGGCATAGTTAAGTATTATTTACTGCAGGGGGCACTCTCTCAAGGTGGCTGGATATAACACTGGAAAGACTTGGCCCTTGAGTGCATACTACATAGGGAAGCATGAACACAAGCTTGTTGGTGGGCCCCAGGAATTCTGTATTTGGGCATCAGCTTTTTATGGGATTTGGGGGGAATGACACTTTCCCAATACCTGGAGTCTCAGGACCTTGTGAGAAATTTCAGTTGAAACTTCAGTCAGGTGAAAACAAACACTGACTCTGTGTGCAGGTGACTTAGGGACAGTTCCACTCTCTGGGAGATGGGGAAGAGCCAGTTCTAGTTAGCTAATCCTTCAGGCAACCAGAGTGAGCACTGTTATTTGTGGGCAATTCTGTACCTTGCATCACAAAGATGACAAATATAACATCAGAAGTGGAGCAGAGGGGTTTAGGAAAGTCCTTTTCAGGTCACCTTATGTAGGGATTTTTTTCATAGGCATTTGAGGCATCACTATAACTCTTATAGCAATAATTAGGGAGCTCAGTGAGTTCAGATAGCGATGGAGATGCAAGTCTATAGTCTTTTCTCATCTATAATGTACATATATGTGAAAATCTGAATCACATTTCTGGAAAACATGAACATTAAGTGAACATCTGATTAAGAATTATTGCTAATACTTTGAAATATGATGATGTTAGTTATGTATTTAAAAGAGCATCTTTCAGGGATACATTAGTACCATTGACAAGAAGAAATGAAAGGGTAACTGGAATTTCATAACCCAGGGTGTGGGAGGGATGGAAAAACTAGATTGGGATTACAGATGAAGCAAGACTGGTCAACGGTTAATAATTGTTGTTACCTGGTACTTTATTGCACTATTTTCCTCTATTTTTGTATACGCTTGAAATTTTGTAAGTTTTCTTTTTTAAAAAAGAAAGTAATCTTAGTTCTCTTGGAAAACCCCATGTGATACCATGAGTAAACAAGTATTTAATTAGTCTGGCTTTCTTCTTTCTTTTTTCATCAGTGATGGGTGGTGGTGGCTGCCCACACATGGTCTTATCTGGACCACTGGCCCATCTGGTCACAAGGCAAGGTTCCCAGGCCTCCCACTGTCATGTTCTCTCCAGGAGGCCCTGTGTGGCTCTGCCCAGGGTTTCTCAGTGGTTGTCTTGCTTGAGTTCCAGCTTTTACTCTCTCCTCACATCTATTTTCACGAGTGCTGCTGACCCATAATTCCTTCCCTTTTCTTCCCAGAATATTTTAAAAACATAAACCTGGGTAGGTAACTCTTTTACTTGAAGCTTTTCACTGGTTCTTTGACTCCTTATGAATAAAGTGCAACCCTTTTGAAGGGACTGAGGGGGACCTTCAGTCTCTCCAGAGGGTCACACCATCCACACTCCCCAGTCTAACCTCCTAATTCACTTCTTGCAGAATCACTGCCTTTCCTTAAAAGACGCTCTTTCCTATATTTTTATTGGTGCTTTATAGTCGTACATAATGGTGGGATTTGTTGTTACATATTGGCATATGCACACAATTTATATCAATAGAGTTTGGTCAATATCATTCCCCAGTACTTCTGCTTTCTAAACTTCCTGCCTCTCACCCTACTGGTCCCTTTCCTCTACTGATCTCCCTCTGATTTTCATGAGGTCAAACCTCCAACCTTTCTTTTCCTTTTTTTCTCTCTAGCTTTCACATATGAGAGAAAATATATGAACTTTGACTTTCTGAGTTTAGCTTATTTCATTTAACATAATGTTCTCAAGTTTCATCCATTTTCCTGCAAATGACATAATTTCATTCTTCTTTATGGCTCAATAAATGTGTATATATACCGCATTTTCTTTATCCATTCATCCATTGAGGGACACTTAGGCTACTTCTATGATTTGGCTATTATAAATTGTGCTGCCATAAACATGGGTATGCATGTATCACTGTATTATGATGAATTCAATTCTTCAGGATAAATAATGAGGAGTGATATTGCTGGGTTTCACGGTGGTTCCATGCCTAGTCTTTCGAGTAACCTCCATACTGATTTCCACAGTGGTTATACTCATTTGCAATCCCACCAACAGTGTAAAAGTGTTCCTTTTCTTTACTTCCTCTCCAGCATTTATTGTAGTTTGCATTCTTGATGGCTGTAAAAGGCACCTTTCTAACATTGTCAGTCTGCACACGTTATTCCCTGTGCACAGGCATCCTTCTTCCATCTGTTCTGGATAATTTCTTCTACTTCAAGACTGAGTGCAGATGTCTTATCTTTCAGGGAGCCTATCTGGCCCCTCCGGTCCTCTCTAGGGGCCTTTCCTATGACACCTCACAACTCCAATGCATTCTTCTTGTGCTTTTCAACTTTTTATTTTCATTCTTTCCTCCAAGGAGAAAAAAATTAATTCCCTTGAATGAGAGAAATTAAATAATAAGGAATAAAACTCAGTCAGGTAAGGTTGAGCTTCAGAGAGCCTCAAACTATTGTCATGATTGTAGTATCTAAGATTCTTTGCTCCTTCAGAACCAATTTTTGTCCTCATCAATAATGTATGATCTAGCATGTACTTTTCATTCTACATCTTAATTGATCTCTTTCTTTGTTTCCTTCCTTACGATAGGATCATCTTGAAAATATAGGTTTTTATCTTCATATCCCCCACCATGTCTGGCACTAGGGAGAATTCAGTAAATGCTTAAAAGGAGCAAAAGTGTAGATGAATCCAGCATTCAGACTGGTTCCTAGGAAGAGAACTCTAGGAGACCCTGAGTCAGCACCCTTGCTGTGCCAAGGTCTACCTTCCTTCTCCAAGGCAGGTAACACAAAGCCAATCTGGCTCTTGCAACTCTTGTGAAACTAAGACCTGGACTATCACCCCGAGGACCAGCAAACCTAGAACTCCCTCCTGCCCCAGTTCCAAGAGTGCAGAGTCAGCTCCAGGCTGAACCTCCAGTTCCATCTGCCTTCTTGGGCTCTAGCCCAACTGGCATCTGAAAGGCCTTGCGCTCAGGAGGAGAGTACTAACTGCAGTTTAGAAGGCTAAGCTCAGACCATTTTGGAGGTGGAAACACTCCAAGGTCCTCTCTCCTTGAGTCCGCTGCAGCTTAAAAGCTTAGAAAGAAGCCGTTAGAGCATTCAGCCAGAAGAGAAACTTTCTGAGAAGGAAAAAGGCAGAATTACCAGTAAGTTTTAACGTGAGCCTAAACAGATGTTAATGATATTATAACGCAGCTTTTATATCACAACAGAAGGTTTACAACTATTAGTGAAATACAGGAAAGAAGGCCAGCCTACTTGTTTGTTCTGCTCAGCTCTAGTTAAGAAAATTAATGGGACCACAGAACAGATGCAAAATTGCTGCATTACTTATCTACGATGTTGTTTTCAGGCTTCTTGAGCACTGCCTGTTTAACAAAATGAACACTCTCTGGCTAGGATCCACAATGGCAGCTGCTTCTATGGCCAAACAGGAGGCTTGGATTTGGGAGAGAGTCTTTGGAAGGCAGACGTGTGCAGGTCAATCAAAGTTCACTTCAACTAAACATAATGGCTCTAAAAAAAGGATGAATTTTTTTTTTGAGTGTGGCTAAATTTCTCGGAGTTGGGTAAGCCTGAGAAACCATTAAGAGAAGCACTCTCTACAGCTTCCTTCCTGTCACAGGGTCATTTCACCTGGTCATGTCAAAGTAATGAATCAGAAGAGTTCCAAGGAGTTGTGGAGTGTTTAAGAGTGAAATTCAAACTTCTTTATGTGAGGGATAATTTCTAAGTCTCAAAGGTAGGACCCTTTGCGACAGCCCTTCTCAAAAGGTCCTGGGACCAACAGTTCTGGCATCATCTGGGAACTTGCTAGAAATGCAAATTCCCAGTCTGCTCCCAAATGGGTAGGAATCAGAAACTTTGTGGAAAGGGCCTACTCTTCTGTTTTCTTTTCTTTTCTTTTTTTTTCCTTTTGATACCAGGGACTGAACCTCTGGGCACTTGACCACTGAGCAACATTCCCATCCCTTTCTTTTATTTTATTTAGAGAAAGGGTCTTGCTGAGTTGCTTAGGGCCTAGCAAAGTTGCTGAGGCTGGCTTTGAACTTGCAATCCTCCTGCCTTAGCCTCCTGAGCCACTGGGATTACAGATGTGTCCCATGGCTGCTTTTCTGTTTTTACGAGCTCTCTGGTGACTCTTATGCAAATTCAAATTTAAATGGTATTATTTTTGAGAGATCAAGCACAAAGAAAAGGAAGAATACTTCTGTTTATCATAAGTTCTTCCTGCAGCCAGCTTCTTGCTGACACACTATTCCAGTGCTTCTAGCATAAGCCAGGATCATTCTTGAGAGCTTATAATGAGGTATCTTTCCTCCAATCTAGGTTTTCAGGGAAAAAAAGCCACTCCACATTACTTGGCTTGGCTTAACACTGATGAACTGAAAACAAACAAACAAACAACAAAAAAAAAAAACCTGAAAGCTCAAATCTTTGAAGGACAGATTTAACTGGTAATAAGGCTATATTTGCATGAGACTCAGCTTGGGAATGTATAAAGATAATTTGCTTTGGATGGGACAAGCTGCTGCCTGGAAATATTTTTCAACATAAATTCAAGTCCATGAAAGTAAAGTACTGAATTTATGGTCTCTAATAACAAGCACTATATATGAAGTAAGATGATTTAAATCAAGAGAGAATTTGATTGACAGAAAAGAAGTAATATAAAACAGATCCTTGCAAACTATACAGGATAGATTGGTAAACCTTCATCTCTTCCTACAGACTCCCAAAAGTCTCTACAGCTTTGCTTCAGGGCTGCTACTCCAGACCCAGCCAGATCTCACTCTCCCCTCTTCACTGACATTGGACCCAGATGCAGTCAAGGTGAAACAACAGGTTTTTCTTGGAGAGGGTTATTTGCATCTTTGTGGACTTGGGGATTGAGTAGCAGCCATCATCTTGGAGATCTGGACTCATGCAAGAACCCTTTGTCTCTCGTTGGGTTATGTTCCTGTGATGATGAAAGATGTCAAACACAAAAGCTTGCAAAGGCAGAATGGTAACTGAATCTAGAGGGAGAAAAACGCCTACCACCCCAGTGTTCCAACAGATTTTGCCATCCTAAAATATAACTAAAATTGATTTTATCAACATTCTTATAAGGATAACACATTCACTGGGTGTAACAATATTGCTAAAATAATTACCTCCTTTGATCCTTAAAACAGCCACGCAAAATAGGCATCAAATGCACATTTACAGACGAGGAAACTGATGCTCAGAGACGTTGAGTGGCTCAAGTTTCCCAGCTTGTCAGATGGGAAATGAGTGGTCACTAACCCAACAGTATGGCTGCACTCCCCAGCTGCACTCCTATGGTAGCCCCGCCCCCCATGGGCTTTCAGGGTAAAATTCCCACTTCTTAAAATGGTTTGTACAAGGCCCATAGGGTTTGTCTCCAGTGGCCTTCCAAGCTCACCCACTACAATGTCCTTACACTTTAAGCTTCAGCCACAGCTGCCTATGTGGATATGGCACACTACCTCCACTCTCCTGTCCTGCCTGGACAGGACCAACACTGTGGAGGCTAAGTTTGTTAGACTCATTTCCTCAAACTCCCCATGCCTAAATGGATACCACCACCTTCTCTTAACATGTATGCAAACCTAGAGAATATTCATTGTAGTATTAAATGTGGGTTTTCTTCTGTTTTTCCTACTGAGCAATGACTGATTTAAGGGTGGGGACTGGGCCCTGCCCAGTTCCTACTATGGCACAGAGACCAAATGATGCCGATGGCATAGCTGAAAACCAAAGACTTGGCCAACACATGGGTTAGTTCCACTGTCTCCTAGCATAAGGTCAATGGCAGAACAATGAGACGAGTACACCTAGGAGAAATGCTGACATTGTGAAGCAGCATCTTTGAGGCAACCTTAGGAAATCGGGTTGCATCAGGCATGGTCATAAACTCCCATTGGCAAAGGATGGCAAGGAACAGGTAATTAAAGAAAGACATGGAAAACTCTTAGGGTAGAGAAAGCCCAGTATTAGTATAAGAAATATTTCAGGGGTAGAGGATGTATACTGGATATTACCATTCAAAATCATTGAGACAAAGGATGGGAATGATTCAGAGTGACAATTCAAATTACCAGCATAATTTCAGATTAGGAACAATATTACAGTTCCCAAATAAGTCACTGACCTGATGATAAGTGCTTATCTTCCACTGAGTTATATCTTGACTAAGGATTAGAATGGGTACAGGGAAAGGGATTTCAGGAGGCAGTTATAGTAAAAGCACTCCCCACTTATTGAACACCAACTGTGCCAGAACAAGTTACAACAGCTCACTGAGGGGGATACATACTTTTACATGCACATTATTGGAAGTGGAGCTGAATATCAGAGAGGTTTAGTAACTTTCCCAGACTCACAAAGCTCAGGTACAGTAGAGCTAAACTCTAAACTCAGGTCTGATTTTAAATGTTGTGCTTTATGATTACACAGACTGTCTTGAACCAATCTGTAATCAGGTTTTACACTTTTAATAATGGGGGTTCCTCCCACTTGATTTGCTCTAAATAAAAAACAATTTTAGTTTCTCAAATTATATTTTCACTCTCATGATGGAAGAGGATATTAGGCCCATCCTAATTCTTCTAAACCAATGATCAGATGATAGTTTTCAAATAGTGATCTGGTATAAAACATGTGTAAATGTATCTATATTTTGGTATACCATTGAGAAAATTTGGTTTGGGTAAATATATCCCTCCCATCAGTATTTATAGTCTTATTTTTGTCTATGTGTGTTTTTCAATGGAAGAATTTAGAATTTTTAAAAGAGTACATTTTTAAAGGTAAAAAACTCTTGATAAACATGATAATTACCATAATATTGGTATGAGGATTATAAAAAGAAAGGTATAAAGCTGAAAAGCAAGCCAAAGGAAATCGGCAACTGAAACTAAGATTTAGCTTTCCAAGTGCTGTGTTTTGTCTCTGAAATCCCTGCCAGTGCATCTGCACAGCTGGGCTTTGAAATGGGACACATTGCCAACTGTATACACCATGCATATTCATCTCAGGCTCTGCCTTTTCATTGTGCAAGGAAGTAGCTGAGATCTACTTAGCTGGACAAATCATGTAAAATAGTTTTCTCCACAGAGCTTTGCCTCTTTGCTAGGAGGGAACCCAGATGATGCTGGAGGCGTTAGCCCTCTCTTGAAATAAATCCCCGAAAGCAAGTGCAATTGAAGCAGACTCAAAACAAAAGGAATGCAAATGTTGGCATAGAAAATCAGTTGCTTGGGAAATAATGAGTACAAACGAGTACGTATTTTTAAAACATGGTTATAAAACATATTTGTATATAATCATCATTACCGACTGTATTGATCGATGTAACTACTAATTTTTTAAAAACTTTGTATAAAAAGCATTAACACATGGTCTGACAAGACCATGAACTCTAGATCTAGGTGGTTTATGGGAAGATTCCAGAACATGGATGATAGTTCACTGCTGGTTGATTTGGATCTTAAATGTTCCTGCAAAGGCCCACATGAAAAAGGCTTGGTGGCCAGTCTGTGGTACTGTTGAGAGGAGGTGGAAGCTTTTGGAGGTGGGGCATAGTGAAAGGAAGTTAGGCTATTGGGGGCATATTGGGATAAGGGCCCCCTTCTCCTCTCTCTCCCTTTGCTTCCTGGCCACATTGAGGTGAGCAGCTTTGTTCTGTCACATGTTCCCAGCCATGATGTTCTGCCTCACTACAGGCCCCCAAACTCTGAAACCAACCTACCAACCAAGGACTGAAACCTCTGAAATTATGAGCCCAAACAAACCTTTCCTTCTTCTAAATTTACTTTCTCAGGTAATCTGTCACACTGATAGAAAGATGATTAATGCAGTTGGGATGAAATTACATATCTATATCTATATTCTAATGAGTCCTCACTTAACCAATTTAACTACATTGTAACCAGTTTTCACTTTACTGGATTCATTGTGGCTTTCTATTATAAAATATACCGACTAATGCCATAAAATTCTCCTGAGAAATAGGTTTCTTTTTCTAGTTCCCCTGTACCTTTCTGCTTCTGCTCCTGCCAGAGCTACAACCTTAAAAGTTTAGAATTGTGTTTATTCCCAAGTTTGTTTATGCAAGTTTTACTTGTTATTGTATAAAGAATCTATGTAGTTATTCCATGAAAGCAAACACAAATACATTAGGTACAGATCTATTGTTAATTAAATAGGAGAAAAACTCTAAAACATTGCAGAAAATAAAAATATAGGTGAAGTAAGTGATAAGATTGCTTTAAATTCTCACTGTGTTAAAATCAAGACTGCAAAAAAGTTTTGGTGTGCTATTGTGCAGTAAGGGGACTATTTATAATAACCACATACTATACATTCCAAAAAGGTAGAAGAAAGGATTTTGAGAGTTTTTATCATACAAAATAATAAATGTTTGAGGAGATAGATGTTTAACCGGAATTAACATTCCATAAAGCATACATGTGTCAAAACATTATGCTACCATATTAACGGGTATAATTTTTGTTTTTATTTATCAGTTAAAATACATTTAATTTTAAAAGTAAAATAAAATCGGAAATCATGAACTATATGTGTATAGTTTAGACAAAGATTTGCAACTATACTCAGTAGAATCCTATTCATAGAAAAGGCCTTGACTTTACCCATAGGATTGGCAAAATTTAAATGCTTATGCTTTGAATATTTATCATTTTCTATAATTTTCCACATAATCTGATTTTTTCAATTAATGAACTTTTTTTTTTTTTTAAATTGGCTCTAAGTTGTTATCACAGACAATGGGCTCCCTCGGCAGTGCCAACTCAAAGTGTGCTCTTTGCATGACTGAGCGGCATCACCTGGAAGTTAGTTAGAAATGCAGAATTCCAGGCCCCACCTGGGGATAGGGTCCTGGAACTTGTGTTTTCATAGGCTCCAGAGGCGATTCTGAGGCCTACTAGATTCTGAGAAACATTGCTCTACTCCTGCTGTGTTCACACGATACTGGACACCTGAGAATGGACATAGCCCTTCAAGAAAGCAACATGGTGCAAGGATCACAAGTTTCTTTCTTTTTCTTTTTTTTTTCCTCAGCAATCTTCTAAGAAGAAAAGTGGAACAAAAGTATCTATGCATAAATATGTCTATGATGGTACTATCCACAATAATGAAGCAATTGAGAACAATTTAAGAATAAAAGAATGATAAATAAATTATATGCGGTAAATAACAGATATTAAGGGCTTGTAAATGTTAAAATGTCTGTAAAGTTAAGTAAAAATGCAACATCTGCTATGGATATAATTATGTAATGTAAATATTAACCAAGACTTGGAAATGATTAATTTCATTGTATTAGAGTGATATTGGGTGATGATCTAGTTTCACCCTGAAAAGTTAATACAAACACAATAATATGTACAGTGAAAATACCTCAATTATTTAATTTAAAGCACCATTATTTAAAATTTGTATGATACTCCGAATGCACAATTTAAAGTCTCTTTTAACTACATTAAAAAAAAAAAAAACAGTGTCGCAATGTCACTAGCCAGCTGTTGTATGTAAAACATCAAGCACTAGTACGTTTTTGACAGATGGGCAGTCAGAACAATCAGTCATAAGTAAGGATGCCATCAATACCTGAATTATCTTCATCTTTGCGGATTTTGAGCTTCACCAGGTCTTCACACTGCTGGAGGATTTGAACTGCATCTTCCATGGAACAGTTGTCCAGCCGGATGTTATCAATTGCAAGTAATTTATCCCCAAGTTCCAGGGTTCCAGTTCTGTGAGTAAATGCAGAGTGACACATGACTAATGACAAATGCTTAAGCAGGCCATTTAAAGAGGCATTAAGCATAATGCAGCATTATGGTAATCTTCAGAGGAAAAGAGTGTCTTCAAACTGTTTTTAAATTGCATGTATTGACAAACCCCATTTTTCCCAGCCTTGTTTGGGATCGCTGATGTGACATTAAATTGCAGAGTATTACAACGTTTTAAAAATGCTTTTGTCAGTTAAACGGGGACATCCATGTAAGCTTCACTAAGGAAGTCCAAGGTTCCTGGGAAGGGGGGAAATGGGCTGGGGTCTGCAGAGACCTCCAAGTCCTTATGCTCTTCCACACTGTTGTACCTGTTTTGGTCCCTGGAAATCAAGCAATAGGAGAGGATGAGAGAGTGGGAGTAGTCAAGGAGGGACAGAGTTGGAGGGAACCTGAGACTTGGAATCTCTACCATTTTTGCATGTGCCTGGAGTAGGGAGAAGAGGTATAGGTGAACCTGATGCTAGTTTTTTAGAAAGTGGTCTCTTAGAATCTAATACTGGCAATGGACAAGTACAGGTCTGTTGAAAGTTTTTAAGGACCATGATGAAATGAGAAAAATAATGAGAATGTTGTGTATATGTGTTTGTATGTGTATACATGTATGGACCCAGATATTTGCAAGAACTGTCCTCTGTGCATTAAGTCTTTGATAGAGGATGCTAATTGTTTCCTAATATCTATTTGCCTCTTTGTTTTTCTGAGTAACCTTCTAAAAAATGTATGCTCCAGACTCTTAGCACTTTCCCAATGCCTACCTCCCGAGGCCTGTGTTTAGGAAAGGCAGATGACTGGCAAGGAGGAGGGATGGCTACCTTCCCCCAGCAGTGACTTCCAGTCCTGGATGGCCTGCCTACCTCCCAGTTGTTATGAGAGAGACAAACTTCTGTTTTGTTTCATCCATGCGATTGGTAAATTTCTTTTTCACAACAGCTGAGCCTATATATCTATCCACTTAAACTTACACAATGTCCTTCCTTCCTTTTGCATGTTAAACTACTTCTTTAATGACATGATTGTGTAATAAATGGGATTTTTAAAAAAAAGTCCTTAATGGAAAAATGAAAGGAAACCTAATAGTCTTACATCAGTATTTTCAGTCAATTAAGAAGTATTTTTATCTCTGAAATAAAAGTTTGAGACTCCCTTATTTTAATGGTATATGAACCAAATAGGAGACATGAACATTGCTTAATGCTCAAGGATCTTGTGTGCCCAGGGAGGACACTTAGCAACACTGTTCCACCAGCTGTTATGTCTGTGAGGAGGACTTCTCATAATTGGAGCTAATTTCAGGGTTTTAGCTGGAAAATCCAAGATGGATGATGGTCAGTGAAGAAGAGCCCACACTAAACTCATAAAAAGGCCTGAAAAACATTTTTAGCGGATTCTTGTCTGCCTTGGGTACCGAAGTAAATTGATATAAGGGGAATATCTACATAACCATTGCTATCAGGGATATCAGATATGATTGATTAATAGGGACTGTCTGTACAATATGAGAATAGTGACCATTAACAACATCTGCCTTGAGATGGAAGGGGTCATTTTTTCTTAAATTAAGAGAGATCTTAGAATAAACCAGAAAATATGATTTCCTTACCTGTGTGCCACACTCCCTTTCTTGATATCTGAAATGACAAGGGGATCCCCTGGTTTTCTACTTGATGGTGCTGTAATAATGAACATAGGACAATCATATCTTTATATCCATGATTTCCCAGTACATTTTCCCTGATTTATAATAACTTTCATTAATGCAATTAGAGTCTGTATGCAAAGCAAACATTATGAGTCAAATGAATTAGAAAACATGTACATTATATCTATAACAATGTTTGTTATTTATAAACTGAAAACCTAAAGCAAAGTCATTTAAAGTTGCAGTTGGAAAAAGCAATTGGAGAACTGTCCATCAGGCTTAAATCTATTTTAATCAGTGATTCTCCAGGGAGGACCTGACAGACTGGTACCTCAATAGGAGAATATTAGAATCCACTGGGGCTTCCCTTAGTGGTGCTGACAGGTGACCCTTTCTCCCACCCTGTCCTGCACTTCTTTCCAGAGAAGAGACATGCTGATGGGGATGTGTCTTGTTACTCAAGCATACCAGGAGACAGAATGGAGAAGTGCTAATTTGAAGTTCTTTTTTTTTTTTCTTCCAGAAGGAAATCTTTTGATAGTTGTGCTATAAATCTTTAAATTCTGCTCACAAATTCATATCATTCTGAAATGTTCTGGAATGTGACTATTTTATTTTAATGGCTGTAGTAAATATTTTATTGCTAGTTAACTAAATTTTCATATATTCTGATATAACTTTGATTAGGTTGGCAGATGAAACTATTATTCTGCACAGTAGTCAGTTTTGGGTTTTATAAATTTTCTTAGGAATATTTCCATGTGATAAATATGAAAACCAATTAGAATTGAGTTTACTTAGAATTACCTCTGGAAATGAGTTATAGTCCATATAAGTACAAAAAAAATCATCTTGACTTAGGAAGTTTATATGTAATTTAGGAGTTTGATACTAAACTAACCATATTCAATATTTGCAAAAAAAAAATTGGCCTCTGAGAGATGTTTTGCCGACCTGAAGCCTGGAATGATATACTTTTAGGGACCATTAGAAGGTCCCTGAAGTAAGATTTTATGATAAACAGTCTGATCAACCCATAATAATCATAGAACCATATCATATCCCATAATCCCATCTGAATTCCAGGAAAATGTTTATGCAGGAGAACAGATGGTTTAATATCTAACACTACATTAGAAAAAAAAGAGGCAAACATAGATACCAATACCTGTCTAAATCAGTTCACAGTAAATATTAATGAGACTTCATTTAATCATTATACTTAGCTTCTGGCAAAGAATACAAACTATTCTATTCGCTACAATTAATTTATTATTAATTTAAACCTTCACTCAAAGATTTGATAAAATTCCTCTAGAGAAATATAAACATCTACCATTTTTCACTCATGTCATAATCCAGAATTGCAAACTGTTCTGGGCATAGCTACAGAGTGCCTGCCTAGTATATATGAGGCCCTAGATTCAAACCCACACTCCAAAACAAAACAAAACAAAAATCAAAACAACATAAACGAAAAAATGTGTTGGAGGAAATGATACTGTCTGAAAACTTTTCCTGTTTTTGAAGACAAGTGAACTCTTGTGAATTCTGAAATTAAATGGAAATCAATGAAATGGTTCAAGAATATTCTGAGACATCCAGTTATTGGTGGAACTTATTCTGCTAGTGAAGGCACTTGGCTCAAAGAGTCTGATGAAGAAACCAAACTACAAGAGAGAAACTCCCTGTCGCTCTGTCTCTCTCATTAAGCTTTGCTTTAATTGCAACCATATACACAATGCATGGAAAGTAAACCAGTTTATTTGATTTGAAATGGAGCACTGAGTAGTTTTTTATTGCAAAATTGGCAAAACCCATGAACCATTCTCTTCTAAATGTGTGTAAGACTTAGTGGGGGAATGACAGATTTGTTGTGCTTGTCATAAAGGCTATTTCATGATTTTCTAAAAAATAAAGCAAGCCTTTATTTCTGCAAACAATTCAGTCACAACCAAAAAGGAAATGCAACAAATTAGCTGCACTCAAAAAAAAAAAATGCTGCCTTTTGCTTTTCTGGTACAGAATCTGGGAAGGTTCATCAATCAGATGGCGACAGGGCTGAGAGATGCCATGAGAGTAAAGCCAAGGTTAAGGCAGATGGAATGGATTTGGCACCTGCTTGGCCCTTTATTAGCTCAGGGTCTTTGGGCAGGTTACACAGCTGAACCAGACTGTCCTGTCTATGAAATGGGGACAGATATCCCAGGATTGCTTTGAGGATTAAATAAGAAAAGGTATAAAACTGTGCAGTGCTATGCACAGCATAAAGTAGTTATAAACCCCAGAAATCCATTGTCAGAAGGACTTTATGGATGAAGGCACATGATACAGACAACCAGGGTTCTCTGTCTTGAAAACAGGAAGGTAACAGCTATGATCTGATTGGCTGGGTATGAGGGTGTTGGGGTGTGGCTTCCAGTTCCAAACTGCATCCACTTTATTTGGCACAGTAAATCCCTCCATAATATGGCAATAACATCCATAAAAGTAATGCCTGATGCTAATGTTCTATCAGTGTTTCAGTGGGAACTTAAGAAAATTAGTCTAAAACTGCCCATTACATCCACACTCAGAGGGACTCTTAGTTGATCAGGCCTGGAGAGTGAGTCATAAAGGTTTTGATAGGATATTTCTGGGATGGAGGGCCCTTCTTTAGTACTCTGAGTTTTCACAAGGTGGAGAAGATACAAAGGGATTTTGTGTTAAGATGTTGAGGAAAATCAATCAATCTCAGTTTCACTCACAGTACCTGTGTTTGAGAAGTGGATCCCCTGGATTTCCTAACGTAGGAGGTATGATTAGAGTGGACACTAGAATTTGTGGTCTGGAGGTATGCTTAAAATATTTCACAAGGCTCTGTATGCAAAGTAACTAAGGATTGTCATCATACTAATACTCATGAGGGTTCACAACATGTTCTAGGGACTTTACATACACTAACTCATTTAATCTTGTCAATGCTGTGCAGGAGGAAATATGTACCCCTTTTATAGGTAAGGAAACTGGGGACAGAGGGAGGGAATCAGGTGATCATTGTCCAAGTCAAGGCTTCCTCAGTTCATGCAACAGTCTATGCACAAGCATGTGTATTCATCATCTCCTATGAGGGCTTGTTTCCTGGAGGGCTACTATTAGTAGAACATTGTTTGCTCATAAAGTCTTCTTATTCATTAACTTAACAGATACAGGTATTAAATGAGCACCTTGTATGTGCCAGTGACTGTGACAGGCATCAGGAACTTGCTATTTTGTAGCAACACAAATGGATTCTGGCCTTGTTTTCCCCCTTTTATAGCAAGTTGTGTTTTCTCAACTGGCAAAATATATGCATGTTCCATGAGAGACACAAACTCAGCATGGTGATGATTAGTGGCGTAAATGGAGCCGTAGCTCTAGAAGGGCTGACAAGCATGTGTGACAGGCTTGTGTATCATTTCTCCATCTAGGAGTGGCACAGCACTTCCAGCTTCCATAAATAGCATTTGCTTGTGGCTGGCTACAATTCAAGCCATTCTTGGAGAGCAGGAGTTTGGGTTTTTGCCATTATTATTGTTAGAGTCAGTTTCAGCAGTAATGATTGGCACACACACAAAAACATCATAAGACATAATTTTAAATGACTCTACATGTGAATAAACAAATATTGTGCAGCTGCATGTACATAACTACATCTCAAACTGAGCATATAAATGTCTATTTTTTTTGAAAAAGATATATCACAGGATTATTTTTGATGGACACTGGATACATTATGTTTTTATTTATATTAATTTTTGAGAATAAATTTATTATATAAAATAATACAAGACCATTTTCCTAAATAAAACATTTGAACGTAAAATAATCAGCAGAAGTTTCCATAGAGCTGATGCCTTCAAAATACCCACCGGCAGGAAGCATCTTCTGGATAGGGCATTTACTCTTGAAATTTAGCACAGACACACAGAGGACAGGATGTATTGAATGCGTGAAGGTAGAAAAAGGGAAGAAAAAGAAGACAAGTGCAGGCAGGTTTCTGGGCAGAGCCAAGAGATTACACACTATACACCTCAAGAGACACTACCTGAGCAGCCTGGTCTGATGGAACAAAGGGATGGAAGGAATCAACAGAATAAATGAACTGCCTTAAAGTTACATAGGGTTGCAGAAGCCACCTTGAACCCCAAATGTTTTGGGGACTGTAAGTCATGATGTGCCCTCAATCTCAAGAGCCACGGCTGTTGACAGAATAATCACAAACCATATTTGCTTCACAGAGTTCTAAGAGGCTGAGAGACCCAATTTAGAGTATAAATGACTTTAGTTGCACCTAAAACAGGGATGGAGCCGCCAAAATCTCATTCGTCTTTCTACTTTCTTCCTAATAGGCAGCTCTGGGTCGTGGGGGGCTATAGATCACCTCTCATATATATGGTTTCTTATTCTTAACATGACTCTGAATTGGAGAACCAGTCTTTCTAGTGCTGCGGTAGATATGCGTGTTTTATCAGTTATAAATAAAATTGCATTTTTAGTGTTAAATTTATATCATCAAAGTGGGACTGGGCAGTCGCCCTTCATATTGCCCAATTGAGAACTCCTTTTATTTATTTTACTTTAACCACTGACAAAAATGCTATCTGACAATGTGGCAAGGCCCTTTCATGTAACCTCATCATTCTTTCTTGAGGCAGCCACCTCCTGGTCACAGTCATTGCCTCTGTGCTCCTTTCATCTTTATGCATTGATCATTTGCTTCATTTTCTTGGGGCATTTATGGATGAACTGAGTCTGTGGATATTAAAAGGACAAGCCCCCTCCCCCCAATTTCCATTTTATGAAAGTCCACTGAGGCTGAAATTTTTAAAGTTCTTTTACCAAAGTAGTTATGAAACGAGAGCCTGAGGAAGAAAAGGAATGAAACACATTTATATACTCTGCCTTTCCTTTTCATTTGGTTACCAACACACCTTTCAACGCCATGGAAGAATGCAGGGATTTAACAAAGAAGAGACCTTGTTTTAGTCTTGTGAAATGGGTTATAGAGTCACAGTAGACACAAGAAGATAGTCTCGAAAGTAAATAAATAAATGTGATCATTTGTTTTATTGCATTGATTAAGTGTAAAACTTAATCCATAATATACCAAAATGTAAAGAATTTATATGCACTTTTCTGCCCCTCTAATTATTCATAGGGGGAGGTGTAACATACTTATTAAAAACTTACTGATTTCTTACTAGGCACTGTACAAGGTATGGGAGTTTATGATTTTATGTAATACTTAAAATTACTGTATTTTGTAGATATTCACACTTCCACATTATAAAGAAAAACAACATCAGAGAGAGCTTCGGTGACTGGCCCCATTCAAAAGGTGAGTAAGTGCTGGAGGTTTGAGCAACTCCACCATTTTGCAGCATGACAGCAACACTCGGTCCTCACGCTGAAAATGTGCCACGCCTGGAAACCATCCAACAAGCCAATTTTCTAATGTCTTTACAGCATCATATTTTAAAAGCAGCCATTTTTACTTACAGCTGATCGTTATTCCGAGTTCCACATTGTGCTTCTTAGGGAGCTTTACGTGAAATGTTCCACTGCTTGGGATGACGGACTCTGTAATTTCAAAACAGAACAAAGAGTTTGGTAGGATAGTTGTTGATCCGGGGGGTAGGGGTGGAGAAGTGACTTAGTTTATAGTGTTGACAGTGAAAGGCATAATCAAAGAAGTAAAACAAGGATGTTATTCAAAACTTTCTGCAATCAGAATAGTACCTTGCCATATAACCAATTATATACAGAATGCTGACTGTAGAGTTGAGACACAGTGACTTGACCAAGAGGCCCCAAATGCAGCCAGAGTGACCCAATAGTCTCTAAATCCTGGGGATCTCAGGAGGTCCCGGACAGATCCAGAAGGCCCTAGAACAGTTTGGAGGTGGGCTTAGATACTTGCCAGCCAGTATAGAAATAGGGAAACTAGTATTGTAGCAACACAAAGAGAACTAGAGTGCACTGGCTGATTCTCAATCCTTGAGAGAACTAAGTTGATTTACCAAGATCTGACTCTATCTGGGAGAAGAAATTGTTACATATTTTAAAGTATACTCTTGAAATTATTTCAACAGTCTGGGAAAGCTTTAATTAGTGATACTTGGAAATAACCTGTAAAGGATAATATGTACTCTACTCATATTAAGTTGCTAAAGACTAAAATCTCTTCTTGACAGCTTTGGAAAAGTGCAGGAAGAGGCATCAAGAACAAAGGAAATGTGAGCAGAAGCGGAGATTGTGGGATGGCCAAACTAAGCCCCTTTCACAGCTTCATCAGCTCTGCTCTAAGCTGGCTCCTCACCCAGAAAAAAGAACTGAGTACAGCATCTGTGATGTGGACAGAACACGTAGGCCCTCAGGCTCCCAGTCCAATTTGTTAATTGTGTGTTTAACACATTTTGAGTCTCTGCACAGCAGAGGTGAAAGCCAGGATTGGACTCTTGGAAGTCGTGCTCCCTTCCTTGTCCTGACTTCAATTGTTCTTCTTGGCCTTTTGCCCTTTCCCACGAGAAGTTTAGGCAGTAAACGTTTTACAAGACCAGAACCTGATCTTGCAATTAGGAAGGTTCACCATAGAGTGTTAAACTAGAGAACACAATAAAAATTTGAGCTCCCTCAGCCTCCAGACTTCTAGAAGGCCACCTGTAAGAAAGGATCTCCCACTACTCCTACCTTTTTCAGTGGTGCAGACAAGTCTTCTCTCTCTGGCCTCCTCCCTCCATTCTTCAACTCACCTCTAAGGGATGGGAGGGAATTGGCTACCTTTCCCACTTGCTCAGTCTCAACTCTTTCCAAGACCAGGACAGTAGTGGCTTCTCTGCTGCCCCCAATTAACACTCTGATGTGCCAGGAAGTGAACCCACATATATTGGTTTACTTATTCATTGAGAGTTTATCTTTCTCATTTTTCCAACAGGACTTGAAATAGATACAATTATTCATTTATTTCAATAGATTTCAAAAAAAGATCAACTAATTTTGACAAACTGGGATAGAAAAAAGAGAAATGAAGAAGGTAAAAAAACACATAGATTTTTTTTTCCTGCCTGACCAGTGGAACTACAAGTACTTCCTAAATATTTCTCCAAATCCTTCTTTTCCTGAAGACATATCTTTCCTGAGTCTGGATTATTCCTTACTTCAACAACATAAAGCTAATTGGCCCCTTCTTTCCCCAAAAAGTGACTGTTTAAGAATTTGAAGTTAGCATGTACAGTGGCAGGCAGATGGGGCCTTTGAAAGTGACCACATTTTGCCCATAAGTACCAGTAGTCAATCTGCAGATAGACGGAAGAAAGAGACAAGTGTGCATGAGGAGAGAGCATCAAGCCTCTGATCTTGGAGGCAGGGCCTGTGTTTGACCTCCGTAGTCCTTGGCATCTGCTTAAAGCCCCTCCTGCCTGTGAAATACAAGCTATACTTCTAGCAAATGCCTCCTTTCTGTCGAAACTAGCTGGAGTGCATTTCTGTTGTTGAAACTGAAAGACCCTGGAAGAACACACTGATGTAGTAGAGGAAATTGGATGGGAACCAGCAGAAATCTACCATCCGAGTGTTCATGGGCACAGCATGAATAAATGATTTGGCTACGTGGACAGAGCACACATGTGGTCCATAACTGCATGTGGCATATGAAGCCTCACAACTTGTGGAACCCATTTGTGTGTGTGTGTGTGTGTGTGTGTGTGAGAGAGAGAGAGAGAGAGAGAGAGAGAGAGAGAGAGAGAGAGAGACTGTTTTAAGAAAAGTCTTACTGTGAAAGGGGAGGGGAGCATACTGTATGTTTGTGTTTATGGATCTCTGTATGGATATAACATCTTATCTGCGACACTGTCCTTATACAAATACAAGTGAGGGTTTTAGAATCAACAGGGCCAGAGAACACTGATCTAGAATAGTTACTATAGCAACCTTTTGCTTTTATAAATTTTTAAAGCAGGGAACCTTGACCAAGATTAATATTGTTAATGGTATTGGAAGGGATATTATCACTTCCTGGAAAACAGTAATGGATCACTTTGACTACATAAAATGTGAAATATTCATAATGATAAATAAATATCAACCAATGAATCTCTTTGATCAAGCTGTGGCTTCATTTTAATCCCTAAATGCCAACATGATTTGTTTTATATTTGTAATTTTTCCTTATATAATTATTTGGCTGTTAAAGCAAAAGCATATTTAATTTGAGGTTTTATAAGCAAAAAAAAAAAAAAACTAAGGGGGAAAAGGTTTCAATATTTGGAAAAACAACAGGTTTAGAGTAAATAAATATAATTCTGAGAACAGATGATGTTTATTTTGCTAGACTCCCAAGTGATTATTTTGCACTTCCCTGGTTTTGCTTTATCTTTGTTAATACTATAATTAAAAACACATTTGGGTAAAAAGGTTTGCTTCTTTCCCATTGGTCTGATTTTCTGCCTGAAGCATTTATTGTTGGCACAGTGAGATAAGCGCCATATCATAATTCATCCATTGGGCGCCCTTGTGAGGAGTGCAAATGTTTAACTGCCCCCCTCAGATGAAAGCGTGGGACTCCAGCAATGGTGATAAACATCATTTGATAGGATTTGCACTGAGACTTCTTTCCAGAACAAAGCTTTATTTTCCCCAACAAAATAACTTCAGAGTTAGAGAAGAAATTTCAAGTAGGCATGATATACTTCATGGTAGTTTGGTATTTAAAAGAATCAAACGAGGCAAAATGTAAATTGTGTTCATGCTACAACTTTATAAAATTATACATATAGTAAAGGATTTTTGGTAAAGGAATGTAAAGAGTTTAAACTTTTATTTCTTAGAGTGATGGTGTTATGAGCACTTTTGACTTAAAAAAATTTATTAATGTTACTATGATGTTGTTTGTGTACTACTATCTACTAACAAAAAGATTTGGGCAAAAGTATATTCAGAGTTAAGCTTTTAACCACCTTTATGTCATTTAAAATGTTTATAAAATTGAGGTAGTCCCTGTGAGACCCAAGTGTGGGAGAAGTAATATCAGGGTATAAACTATTTCTGGGGAACAAGTTTAGAAATGGATAGCTCACATCCAGACAATTAAGAGTGAATCCAGGACAGGGCCATCCTGAAACCACTTACATCCAGGGGTTCCCTAACCACTCTCCCAAGTTATTGACTGACTAAAAAGGATTAAAAAAAAAACAATTTTAGATTCCAGTCGATGAGTAATGACTAAATAGGAAGGTTCACCACAGAGAACACAATAAAAATTTGATGTCCCTCAGCCTTCAAATTTGGATGTTGTGTCTGCAGGAGAACAGTCATTAGTGATGTCTGACATGAGTAGGGAAGAGGGAATGACGATGGGAATACATTTTTTTTCTTGTTCTATTGTAGATCATCTCCATCTGAAATGGGTTGCTTTCTGGAACAAACAAAGGCTGGGAAGATGACCTTAAGTTTCTTGTTCTTGGCCCTTATCAAATATGGGTACTGAATAAAGAAGTTTTAATAGATGCAGCTCTTATTTTTTAGGACCTTAAACTTAAGATATTAAAGCATTAAATCAGCAAATATTAAAATATACATTAAGTATGCATTAAGCAATGAACAAATTTCAAGGATCTATATAAAATAAAAATGCATTGATAGCACAAGGTAATACTTAGATACTGTTTATGAAGAAGGTCAAATTGTGTTGGTCATTCCAGTACTGAAATGTAGTGAGTAGGTGCTGCTGATTGTCCTACTGTGTGCAGGATTCACAACTCCCTGTAACACAGGCTTTCAGTAGGGCAGACATACAGGAATCTGTTCATATTTTATTTTTCTAATTAAACAGCCAGTGTGATTTGATATGGGCATTGTGGGCTGCAAGTCAGTTGCTTTAGGGTGTACGATTCACTTTGCTGTATGACCTAGAGTAGCCCAGCTGAGCCTCAGTTCCCCGCTTATAAATAAACAAAGGTATGGGAGTATAAGACTCTTTTTACCACTAATGTTCTGTCATTGTAGTAAGTACATCTGGGGGAGGTGGGCAACCTTCCTGTTTGGAACCCTAACTTCACTGCCATCTGATTATGACAGAGTCTTTCTCCCTGGTCCTTCTACCTGGTTCCTGCTGGGTCACAGCTGACTGGAAGGGAAGGATACTCAACCTAAGCTGGCCTATTAGATTTGCTTTCCTAGGAGTTAGAAATTAGAACTGGCTGGATACTTTAGCAAAGATGGGGCCAAAATGTACAATAAAAAGTCAGGGAGAAGGGGGCTGGGGTTGTAGTTCAGTGGTAGAGTGTTTGTGTAGCATTTGTGAAGCACTGGGTTTGATCCTCAGGACTACATATAAATAAAACAAAGGTCCATTGATTATATATATATATATATAT
>NW_025999853.1:40657870-40786853 GCF_001458135.2 Marmota marmota marmota | reverse complement strand
AAAGCGCTTCTCTATAAAAACAAATAGAACAGACTGCAAAAGAAGCAGCTCTAAGACCAGGAAACCCAGAGAGTTAGATCCCCCCACCTAACTTGGAAATTCCTTTATGTGCCTCAGGTTAGTTTTCTCACTCATTCTTTGCACGTGCAAACCAACATCATTCTTTTCAACTCCCCAAGAGAAAGTGGGTTTGATCTCAGTTCTTGATGTAAACTAAAGTTCTTGATCCAGCCCCCAACTGCGCTTCATCCTTTTGTTCATTCATTCACCAAGTACTGACCAAGAGCCTGCTGTATTCCGTGCATGTTTTTGGGTGCTGAGGGTACATTCATGAACAAAAACACAAAATCCTGACATTGCTTGGTCTTTCTACTGGAGAACAGAGACTATAAATAAATCTATAACACAGTATCAAGCATCAGGGTAAGAACCCTCAATCTGGGCAGGAGGAGAGGGATAGAGGGTCAAGGAAAGCTTTTCTGAGTGAGTA
The DNA here is from genome assembly GCF_001458135.2 of Marmota marmota marmota. Lineage (NCBI taxonomy): Eukaryota > Metazoa > Chordata > Mammalia > Rodentia > Sciuridae > Marmota > Marmota marmota. The sequence continues at coordinate 40,786,363 of NW_025999853.1, read as the reverse complement.
GCCTTTGAACCTGAATAAACAAACCACCCAGACACATCAGGGAAGAACTGTCCAGACAGAGGACACAGTCACCACATGTCAAGTACAGGTGGTTCCAACTCCCTTCCTAATTTCAGTCCCAACATTCTTCTGTAAAATTTCACAGTGTGGATGGTCTTTCCCTCGTTCTGCATTCTCCATTCCCAGGTCTACTGGGTGGAATGATCTTTGCCTCCACTCCACTTTAGAACATCAGTACCTTAAGCCTTGCTTAACCTTCCCTGAAATTCAAAACTCTAATACATCACTGGCCTCAACCTCCCAGCTATAGCTCTCTAAGCTGTTTTCTCTCAATGTACCCATTTTTCTTCCTGGAGACCCCAGTTCCTTAAGTCCTCCCTTTCCTCTCAGTCTATCAGGCCGATCCTTTATTGATTCTTTCCGTCTCCAACTCAGATTCTTTCAAACACAGGCAGTTTAGTGTAGTGGTGGAGTGTGTCTTTTGAAGCCAGCCAGCTGGGGTTAAAATGCCAGCCAGGGTTAAAATGCCAGCCCCACCATTACTGCTGTGGGCTCTGATTTTCTGAGGATGTTAACACTAGCGACCTCTGCCATTGCTGTCATGTGGGTGAGATGATCTAATGCACACATAGTACTTAGGAAAGTGACAGGCTACACAGTGAGCACTTGGTAAATATCATCATGGTAATTAGTGTGCTATTTTCAGAATTATTCATCTTCTCTCTCAGCAGTGGTTTGTACCTCCTTGATTTGGGTTCTTTTATTTAGCCTTGTCTAGAAATCCCAGTCTCTGATCTAATCCAATGCTCTGTTTCTCTGTTCTTATTCCTTGGCATCTAAGATTTCTTCAAACCAAAATGAAATAGGACAAAAATCCATATTCATCAGGCAGGTTGACTCTGCTGTACACACAGAGCTTCCACACTCTGCTTGGTCCCCCACCTAACTTGGAAATTCCTTTTTGTGCCTCAGGTTGGTTTTCTCACTCATTCTTTGCACGTACAAACCAACATCATTTTTTTCAACTCCCCAAGCTATAGACCCTTTCACAGTTGCTTACATGAACTACTGAGACATAGCTTAAAATGTATTTACAGTCTCATATCCTTTTCTTCAAATTCATGAGAAGAGGTCTTCCATCTTCTGCCTTAGGGTAGCTGTCTACTTATGTTCTAGACAACATCTCCTTCTCATTCCTTTGGGGACCTGATTCTGCCAATCATCTTTTCTCTCCCTCATTCGTTTTAGGTCCCAGCCATGCTCAAATATCTCCAATCTCAACAAAATGAAATAAGCCACCTCTGAACTACAAATCTCCCTCTATCTGTTGTCCTACCTCTTTTCTCTATGACTAAACTTTGTGACCTTGCCAAATGTCCCCTGGGACAAAATTAAACCTGCTTGAGAACTATTGAATAAAGGATAAGGCGCATACAACAGAGCAATGAGCACATAACTAAACACAGTAAAAGTTTTATAAAAAGGAACCTATAGGGGCCCCCAGTCATTTTCACCTGTTTACTGCATTTTTCCTGCTAACCTCACTTTCCAAACCCAAACCCAAGGCAGACGATAGGCACAGTATGTCTGTACTCTCACCATTCCCTTACTCAGCTCACTGTGATCTGACTTCTGCCCCCACACCCCTAAACCTACCCTGGCAGTATTTTTTTAAATTCTAATTGCCAGAACAAAGGACCCTTCCTGCTTTGAATTCCCTGCAGTGATATTATATTATTGACTATGACTTTTGCCTTGAAACTTTTGCTATTCCAAAATGACACCTTTTTTTTTTTTTTGGTTCTCCTCCCACTTCTCATTTGTCATCTTCTTTATCTCCTTTGCTACCTACCACGTCACCACTTATAATCTCAGTATTCATCAGGTAGAACTCTTGTCTACTTGCTCCCGCTTGCTCAGTTACCTTCTTAACCCCACTCTCCCTAATGCTCATCTTTTCCCCCATGACTTTAACCATCACTGATATATATGTTGGCCACTCCTTGGTCCTGCTCATGAGCCTGGACTCCAATCCCAAGCTCTTGGAGGTGTTGTCTTCCTGGGCCCTTCCCTCTGTCCTCCAGTAGCCATACAAATTCAGCAAGCCTCTTGTCTTTCAGCAGTGCTTATGCCTGTTCACTTGAATATGAACTTCTTGGGGATATTGATCTCTCCTATTTTCTTTTCCATTGATCTGAACATAGCATAGGGCCTACCATTTAGTAAGGGTGCTCAGTAGCTGCCTTTTGAATTAAGAGTCGTGCTTGTGTTGGTATTGGCAATTGTCTCCGGTATTAGCAATGGAGTTTTCAACTCATGCCTGAGGATAGAACTCTTTTTTTTTCCCCTGAAAAAAAAATAGTTTCCTTTCCTTCATCTTCCATATCTAATCTCTAAGCCCTGCCTCATGCCATGGTCTGAATTCCATTGTCACCACTTCTTAGCGCTATACCCTTGTCAAGTCACCATGATTCTTTACCTGTCCAATTTTTCCTCCTTACATTTCAGAAGGCTCTTTCTGAAACATTCATCAGCTTACCAACTACTCTCCTGCATAAAATGCTCCTTGGCTTCATTAGACTTAAATATTAGTTCTTTATCAGGGCATTGTATAATGCGGCCCCTTCTAGCCTCTCCAACCCCAACTCCAAATCCAAACCAGTTCTCACCTCTACCCCTTTATATGCTCCAGCAGAAGAAGCCCTTTTGGCTGCTTCCCCACCAAGCTTATTATTCAAGCTCAAGTTCTTTATACTGGCTGCTCCCTCTCTGGAATGTCATTTTCTTGAGTCTTTGATGGCTGGCACTTTCTCTACTTCCAATCTCCACTCAAATGTCACTTCCTCAGAGAATCATCCTTCAAGATAGCTCCCCCAGTCATTCCCTAGCCCTCTATCCTGCTTTATTTTCTGCTGAGAACATACTATTATCTATGTTTATATGCATTGCTTTCTAAATTAACCCTCTGTGCTAATATATGCTTGATGAAGACAGGTGTATTTTTTTTCCTTTCCTGTCTATTGTTATATCTACATTGTGTGTGGGAGTATAGAATAAATAATTCAGCAAATATTTGTTGGAATTATCTGATTCCTGCTTCCCAAAGGTGTGTCTTTCCTGACGGGTGAATGTTAGTGGATTTTCACTGTGAATATCCAACTTTCTTAAATGGGAAGTAGAATCAATCTCTATCAGCCACATACCTGCTAGTTACTAACTAGGACTCCCACCCATGACCAAATTCTAGTTAGACTCCTCTGAGCCCTCTTCTTGACTAGGACTTTTCCTTGACTTGGGAGCTCAGTTTTAGTAAGAAAATTCCTGAGCCAGTGTATAGACACCACCCTGTTCCCATCTAATCAGGATCCTTTTAGAAATGTCCCATCAATAACACTCTCACCCTCACCTGTCCATTAGCTAATAGAAATCCCTACCTGTCCTAGCTGCATAGGATGGAGTCCAATCTCTCTCTTACTACAATAATCTTGACCCAATTGACATAGTCTTGAATAAAGTCTTTGTTTGTTATTTTAAATGAGTGTCTGTTGCAATTTCTCTCTAACACTAAAGGCCAAATATTTACCTACTAGGCTTGTATAAATTTACTTAATGAATTTTTATTGCTCCCTATATAACTTCCCTGTGTTCTTTGCAGTGGGAAGGATCAGATAGGCTTTTCTCATTTCTGGGATTAAAGAATTTGGTTTCTCTAGCACAGAGGGGAAGGTTAGGATAAAGGCAACAGGACTTTTTGAAATCACCTCCATAGCAGCTATTACTTATTCAATATGTCACATTTATTTTCGGTTGTTCTGGTGGTGACATTTTAATGAATAATACAAAAACAATGTGCAATTCAAAATGACACCTGAAACCCCTTAAACAAAAACATGGTCAGTATATAAAAAAATAATTCCCCTTCTTGCCACATAAACAATATAATTCAGATGTGGCCAGCTCCCAAAGCTGCCACTGACTTGAGATTTGGACTATACCTGCGACATCAAACTCGATTTCCAGGGTGACCTTGCTAGTGATGGAAGAGTCTCGGAGGAGCTGATTGGCTTCCTCGAAGGTGCTGTCTTCAGTTGGAATTCCATTTATGGCCATCACTCTGTCTCCAATCTGTAGCACACCGCATCTAATTTAAAGCCACATGATAGAGGTTGTAGGTAGAATACATAATCATCAAGTTGAACTTGCCAGATCTACCTTGTTTGATCCTTGCAAAATAGCATGACTGTTTGGTCTTGTTTATTCAATGCCGTGGGAATCATATCAGGTCAATTGCAATATTTTCCACTTTTGCATTTCTTTGCTACAAATGTGGGCAAGGGAATCCTGAAGTACTCCAGGGAAGTAATTAATATTCCATGCTCATAGTATTGTTATAATCTGATCAGAACTGATACATTCCTGCATGGTAGAGAAATTACTGAGGTTTGAATTTCAGTTTTTTTTCATGGATTTTTCTCCTTTTTAATTAATATAGCCTCTGGTCTCCTGATGGACAAGAATCTGCTAGATTAAGGCATTCATGCTTATAATTCTTCTTAAATATGATCAAGAACATAAAATTTTATTATCACAACAGAGTTCATTGCATCTTGCATTACCTGCATTGAGCACTGTTCCATAATTTATTAGCCATTCAAAGATAGCCAGCACCAGAAATGCACAGCAGAAAAAGATGCTGTGAAAGAAACACATCTCACCTCTCTGCTGGGCTGTCAGCTTCAATATAGGAAATCAGAGGTGGAGAAGAGAGAGTCTCTGTGGCAAACACACTGCCCTGCAGTTGGATTCCAAATCCTGTGACAGGATCTGCTGTCAACACAACTTCTGTGGTTTCCGTGTGAACAACCTGTCCAGCCAATCCCACTGTGCTAGAGGCTAAAGACACTGGAGGAAAAAAACATGAAAAAGAATGATTTTAGGTTTAGGCAAGTACCAGGAATACCAGCATTTCCCAAATAGGTCATGTCCCTAACAAAAGCTCATTGGTAATGGTGAGAGTTTAAATTTTGGCTTTTTAGCAAGAAGGTTGGCTAGAGCCAAACAAGATAAATGACTCTCCCCCAATTTGTCATATTTTAGTTATAACACCAGTGGAGTTCCCTCTTTTATACCCACAAACCGGGAACTAAAATGGGGGCTGCAGGAATAGGACGGCCTTGGGATATGGGCATATGGGTTGTGGTCCTGGCTCTATCATTGAGCACCATCTGGGGGCCCTTGGGGAAGGCTATTCCATCTCTATGTGTGTCTGGGTCCTATCTAGAGAAAGGGGAACTCGGCGGACTGGTCTAATGTTTTCCTACTTTAGACATCTGTGCTGGAGCTTTAATGACTTTTTACAAAAAACCTGATCTTCAACTTTGAAGACATAATTAATCTAAATCTGGCCACTGAAGCTGTGCTGGTCCTCAACCTTATTCCAGCACTGAGTTGGCATAATGAAGTCTCATTTAAACTATGCACTCCTCCTATCCCCACATTTTGCTTCCTCAGTGTTTTCCTCTGGTTCTCAAGCCTACCTGTTGTCTCCTCTTTAATTCATTTCTCTAACACTCATCTGAGCCTTCAGCTAGACAGCTCTTTCTTATTCCCAAGCCCAGATTTGATCATAAAAGACCTGAACCTCTCCTGGTTGGCTCCCCTGGACCATGCCCACTGGAGCCGGCCACCTGTGCACTCAGAGCACATTCTCTGCCTGCATAGTTCTATGTTGAAATGTTATTTTCTCCAAAAAAGGTTTCTATAGCCCCTGTACTGTAATTAAAGCCTGATGACACCAGATACCTCAAAACCCACTATAACCACAACCCATTTTCCTTCACTCCCCCTGTCTGGACAAAGAAAGAGAAAGTTTTATAATACTCCTGGCTCCTGTTTAAAATCCCATAGTCCTCAGGTGCAATGATATATACTTGTAAACCCAGAGGCTTGGGAGGCTGAGGCAGAAGGATTGCAAGTTGGAGCCCAGACTAAGCAATTTAATGAAACCCTGTCTCAAAATAAAAAATTCAAAAGGCTGGGGATTCAAAGTGCCCTTGGGTTCAATCCCCAGTCCTGTAAAGATGTAAAAATAAACAAAATTACATAGTCTGTACTTATTTCTGCTTTGTCTCATCTGCAAGTTCATAGTTTTCTACTTTTTCAAAATTCCCTCTCATCTACTTTCTGACTTGGGGTCTTTTTTCTTAGTCAACTTGCTCTTGTCCCTGACTTTTCCTTGTCCTTGTCATGGTGATGACCTTTGAACCTGCTGGCTTTGGGTCCTTTGCTCTCAGTGTTGCTTATTAGCAATTCCACCCTAATGCTGCTCTATGGGCCCAGCCCGGCTCTCCATTTCATCAACCTGGATAGATCTCCAAGATCTCCATATCTGAATCCCCCTTGTTGATCACACATCCCTCCTGAGCCATACTTCCCAGTTTCTACACTCTCACTTTCTCCTCTTTCTGACTCCTGGTCTCAATCCCCTCTCACGTGTCTCCTGCCCTACTGGTTTTCAGAAAACATTTCTAGCAACAGATTTTTCTCTCTTCAAATGAAAGCATCCTAAAAGTTGCCTTTTGTGCTTCTGAGTCATAAAAAACTCTCTTGCTGCTTTTCTAAACTTTCCCAATCACACCCCTAGCTCTATCCAATCTATTGATCTGTACTGATTCTGATTCTGAAGCTGCTTAGAATTTGGCTTCTTTCACCTTTTGCTAAAAATACTTTCTCCAATGATTCCCTGACCATCCAAAACAACGGCCTCATCTGCTCTAACTACTCCAGAGTGATTGGCTTCATGACCATCCCTTCTGAAATCACTCTTTAGTTTTGATGAAGCTTTGTTCTGAGTCTCCTGCATCTTCAGCCTCTGCTGGTTACTCTGCCTCCTTCTGTACAAGAAGCTTGGACTCACCCATAGTTCTGTCCTATGTTCTCTCATTCTTTCCATCACTTCCCACTTGCCTATGATAGGACCTCTGCATGCACCTGTTCAAATCTCTCTAGTTTCAAGTTTCAGTGATAAATTTCTTTTCTTGATAGCTAATACATTTGCAAAGATGTTTCATTAGCTTCTCATATTTTCAAAATTGAGTAAATTGTCTTCTCTTTCTCATTTCCTCTCCCGTTTCTATGAAAACACCATCATGTCAATCCAGGCTGAAATCTCAAAGCAGCCTTTGACTCACAACTGCTCATCGTCTCACCATCAATCAATTGCTGATTTCTCATAAGATGACCCCTATAATATAACACATATAAGCCCTCTTTCCCCTTTTAACTTTCAATACCTGAGTTCAGGCTTTCATTACTTTCTATTTCCACTATTGTAATGTACATACTTATAGGTCCTCTCCTGCTGAATGCTCTCTAGATATTGGAGATGAATCTTTCCTTCACAGTGAGGCCCTGACTGGTCTGCTCCCCTGAGTAGGACTTCATCATAGCACAGGTTACTGTGTAGATCTCCTATCAGTGTCTCGGTCCATTGTCTCATGCTGTAGGCTTTCAACTTGTTGCCCAAGAGGCTTTTCCAATAAGCAAAGGTAATCCCCCAGTTTAGAATATTTTAACATCTCCCATTTCCTAGAAAACGAACTTTTCAATTCTAGCAGTTCACGCAAGACTCTTTGTAAGTTCATTTTCTCCTGCCATCAGGTCGTATGTTCTTCCACGATCCCTCCATGGGCCACATGCTCTAAGCCTCTTGACACACCTTTGGGTCTTAGTATATGCTGTGCCCTCTGCCTGTTTAGCAACTCCCCTCAGCTTTTAATGTCCCTTTTCCTGGCTTAATCCAGGGAGACTTAGGTACTTACTTACTTTTCTACATTTACACATTTCTAGTACATAGTGCTATTTTGGTACTTATCAGGTTTTTATTTGTTTGCCTGTCTCTCCACTTGACCCTGAGATGTTGAGCGGTTGGGAATAGATCTTTTTATCTTGATATCTTGGTGCTGAAATGTTCAGTAAATGCTGAATAAATGAGGAATGAGTCAAGTTTTGTGATATCATCTACATTTTCCTCTTTGGTATTGACACTTCACATAGGTGTGCTGAGTTAACATAAAGAACTAGAAGCTACTCCTGAGGACCCAAAGCCTCCTGGTCATTAATGACAGGATAAGGGAGGGAAGGTATGACTAAGAGGGACAAAATCCCCTGCTTTTTTTTTCACTAGGTACCTCATCATTCTGTCTGTGGATTATTATGGTAAAAAAAGGCTGCAGTTGGTAGGTGGGGGAGAGAGCCTCCACCACAGGCTTTGCACAGACCATGGGGTTCATGATCCCAATGTTCCACTCAGGGACTATTATGTATTGATTCAAGTACATTTTCTGGTGTGGCTTCATTTATGTCAAGTGTGTTTCAATTGCTCTCCAGTCCTTGCCTTTTGCTATCAGTGACAGAAAACCATGAGAAGACACCATTTCCTGTCAGTGAGGATTTGGAGAGCTGCATTTCCTTCTGGCTATATACCCAGAATGATAAGGCCAGGTGTCACCTTCCTGGAGGGTTACTTTCATTTATCTTCTAGTAAGCCTCTTGGATTTCAATACCAATGTTCCCCCACCCCCGCTTGTGAATCTTTCCATGGGTTCATATTAGTATATTCTTCCATTCAATATTTCAGTTTGAAATATTTTGGGGACTACTGAACTGGAGTTAAAAGCTGGGTTTTAGTCAGTTATCTCCCATCTCCTTTCAGAAAGAGCCAGATGACTTACCTAGTAACAGCCAGGATTAGGTTAGGTCTACTGAAGACAGAGGACACTGGCTGTATTTTTGGAACAGAGAAGAGAATTGAGGGAATTTCATTCTCTCGAGGTTTTTAACAAAGAAGCATGAATTCAATGAGGGTATCATTAAATCTAAAAGCTCTATCTGGAGACAAGCTGAGGTGATAGAAATTATTAGGCAACTTAATTTAGAATTTAACAGAAATTCATGTACTCTACATTGATTATGTAATTATATAAGGTTGCAATTTATATCATAAATATAGGATTATATTAAGTAATTTAGGATTTTACAATTAACTCTAAAAAAATCCTCTGATGTATTGGAATCTGTTCTTTGAAATGGTAAAATTTCATTTGAAAGTATATTGATTACTTACACAGATTAAAGTCTGAGAAACTATTACCAGATATGAAAAAGATAAATTATAGATTTAAAAATGAGCAGCCAAAAGAAAAAAATAACCAATATTACTTGGAGGAGAAAAAAGATGAGCTTGATTAGCTTGCTTCATTAATGCGGTCAGCCATGAAAGAAAATAAAGGTGATTTGTGAATTATAACCCTATAGTTTAAGATTTGTGTGATAAATTTTTTGCTGCAGTAGCGGATCCTCCTGCAAGGTATTTGATCTGCAAAGGCTACGAGCTATTGGCTCTGGCTCAGGGCTTCTACTAAGGTGAAGATGGAAATGATTAAGTTGCTGACACCCTACATTTGAAATCAGCTCACTGGTGTTCATCCACGTTGTGTTCAGGACTCAGTCTGCTCTGTCCTGTTCTCATTCTTACAGGGATGGTTCTGTTCACAGCTCTGTTTTTGCAGGAATAGCTTTTTTTTTTTTTCTTTCCCAGAGTAAGGAAGGTCAGGGGGAACAAAAGACAGCCAAAGATTTTTTAAAAATTCTAGAAAGGCTTATTTAATTTACGAGGCTGTATGGTGTATTATCAGATATGAGAAGAATTTTAAAAGTATAGAGAACATGGGGCCTGAAAGGGTTTATTAATAGAACATATCTATGCAATTTGATCATGTTATTTGAGACTTCTGTCTCACTAGGGTTCCAAAGAAGTGGCGACCTGCTGTGGACCCAGCACACTGTGAATCATATGATCCAGTTCAGAAGAGCAGGAGAGGTGGCCCACAGCTCCCCGCATGGTCACTTAGAAAAGCTTACCATTAGCTGCTCTTGTCGTCCATTGTTTTTTCAAGGGTTGGTGAAAAAGACCATGAAAGTTGCTAGGTTTTCTCATTTTCTTCTTTTCAGACTTTTTCAAGATTACCCTCTCTAGCAATAAGTGCTGATAAGCAAAGAAGCAAAGAACATTCTGGGAATGTGTTCTAACTTTTGTCTGCTGCAATTCCGGAAGCCTGGGAACAGGTGGAGTCTCTGTCCTAGCTGAGAATACAGGGACAGGAAGGAATGAGCCGGATCCACTGCTCCTCATGCAGCCATGACATGTGGAAAAGACTTTTGGAGGAGGCTTGGCCTCTGAGGGAACACAGGTAGTGGGAGAAAGGCCAGGAAGATTCCAGAAGAGGGATGAGAGTTTCCTCTATGACATGCTCTGAGACCTTCCCAGGGCTTTGTGACTCTCCTCAAAGCCTAGAGTGCAGTGTGCACACCAGTCTCTATGTGAAACAGACATGGCCCTTGCTGTTTTAATCCTTGTCACATGTTGTTACAGACTTTCTGTGTTTTCCTCTTTGGTCAATGGTACAGAAAGTTTTAATATTTATGTGAGAATATTTCATTCTTTCCTAGTCATGTCCTTACTTTGTACTGGAAACACATGTGAGAATTATTGTTTTTCTGTTTTGCAAGCTCTGGCCTCAACTCATCATCAATAAAGCGGAGAGACTTTTTCTTGTATTTGTGACTTTTGCCATGATTCACCATCCATACAAATGGCCTGGTTGCTATAGAAACATAAGTACCAAAAAGCGGCAGCGAACAGTGGCACAGAATAAAGACATAAATAATGTGGGGGAAATAAACCAAGGTACAGTGAAAGTGGCAATAAAATTTTATCCTCAGTTACTTGGGAAGATCTTTACATCTAATGTGACCATACCAAACTTAGGCAATTAAAAAAGAAAAAAGAAATTCTCAAAAAATTTTTTCTGGAATTTGGAATACTATCATAATTTTCTCAAGTCTTTTTGAAGTAGGAATAAAAGTTTGTAGTATTTGGGGCTTTGTCGTCTGATTAAAATATAAAATGTATGGTATCCTGAGATATATTTATAAACCCCCTGTTATGCACATGTGATCAGTGGTGCTTTTGTGGCTAATGTCTACAGAAAACATGAATTAGAAATTTTCTGAACCAGGTTTCTGTTTATATTCCTACTATGTTGGAGAACAACATGCTGATTTTTGAGTTGGTTATGGGTGTCAGTGACAGTGTGCCCTCGACTTTGTTCCCTACTAAAAAATGCAAGATGTGTCAATATCAACCTGAGCTAGCCAAACACATTATCATTCATTTGTATTACTAATGGCCTTAATCAACACAGCAAATCTTGCCTAACACAAACAAATGGTTAGCCTTTGAAGCAGAAGTACAAACATCAATGAATTCATTTTAATTGTTCTTCCCTGCTGAGGGCTGTTAGTAATGAGTACTGTACATGAAGCCATTATATATTTATATAAATTTATATACAAATATCTGCTTCAAATCTGAAGGCATTAAATGAAAGACTCAAGATCTATGCATTATGTCAAAGTGTACCATTGTAGAAAATGCCTAAATTTGAAAGCAATGGCAACAGATTTTCACATTGGACAATTCAGGTTCAGGTATATAACACTAATATAACTATGCAGCATAACTAACAATTAAGTAGTGCTTACTATTCACCAGATATTGTTTAGCGCGCACACACACACACACACACACACACACACATATATATATATATATATATATATATATATATATATTTTTTTTTTTTTTTNNACACACACACACACACACACACACACACACATATATATATATATATATATATATATATATATATATTTTTTTTTTTTTTTCTTCAAAATCACCCAAAGAAGTAATCACTACATTTATCTCTAATTTTCACTGAGGCATAAAGAGCTAAGCAAACGTGCTCAGGGTCCCCTAGCTAGAGTGTATGATGCTGGAATGAGACTTCCTACTTCTAGAGTCCAGGCTCATGATCACTTTACTTCATTGCCTTCAACTAGTTTCTTCTAAAAGTAAATAATTTACTCTAGTCTTAGCTAAGAAATGAATGAAACTCTTGATGCTTCTTGCTCTTTCTTTGACTAAACTCAATCTTCCATTTTACTAGTTTCAAATTCATTGTCATTTTCACATATTGAAGGTGACAAATCTCCTTATACTTGAAAGGACACGCATGTCAAAATCATGTATCCATCATGGTAGTGACCCTCTTTTTCTATGATTTTCTTTGTAAGGAAGCACTTGGATTCCTTTAACATGAAGAAACCACTTTCCAGTGTGGGAGATGGCTGGTGACCCTCAATGTTGGGGCACTGATGGGACTGGTGAGAGGTCCTCTGGAGATGACGAATCTCTAGCAAACCAGTCCTTCTTACAAGAGCATTCTGGTCAGTACTAGCCTGGAAGGACCAGGGTTGGTTTCATTTAAATAACTTGAGGCTGTTCCTTGTTTTTATTTCTACGGTCAGCACAGGAAGAAACCCCATCTTCTTTAGGTTTATTTATAGGAATCACAATCACAACCACCAAAAAGATAAAAGGGGCAAGAAACACACCTCTCTAAACCATGATTAGACCTGGTTGGAGATGTTAGTGATCTCTTTCACTCAAAGTTTTGTGATTATGGTGATAGAATATGATCTTCCTCTACAGAAAAGAAAAATTAAGGAGTGATTTGTGTTTCTCCCCTGTTAAAACATTCTATCATCCTTTTTCTTCCTTTGTACAGATAGCCAGCTATCTTAAACTGAGTAGCTAACTACACCTTTCTAGTCTTGCTTAGTCTATATTTTATTTGGCTGTCCCCAAAGCTAGAGTTTCCAAGAATGATAGTTAAAATTCCTAGACTTTAGGATGTTTGCTGTAAATATGAGCATCCTTCCTACCTTCTTAATGCTGCAAAGGGTAATAAGAAATTCATGTGAGAGAAGTGAGTCTCACTGGGGTAAGTTAGTGAGAAAAGTAAGGGGAACTTTGGGAATGAGATATAATGTGAAAAAGCATGTTCAAATTTATCACTGATTTTGGTGGGGGCTAAGTCAGGTCATGAAATATAATTTAGTATGAAATTTAACTTGTTATATTATTTGTTAAATAATTTGTTATATAACTTGTTAAATTTAATTTGTTATATGAAATAGCATTAAAAATGTATGAGATTATTACCTTTATCAAAAGGGGGGCAGAGTTTTACGACATAGCTTTAGAGGGAATAAGAAACTAAGAATAAAGGTTTCATCCAAAGCTATCCAGAATATAAGAAGGAGTCTTAAAAGTCACACCTTTGACTAAAGTCACACCTTTGACTACTTCATGACATCAAAAGAGGAAGAAAAAAATGTCCATATAAAGTTGTAGGAAAAGATAGTATGAACCAGTGGCTGTCCGAAATTATACCCAGCCAATCATTATCATGCAGAGTATGGGCACCATGTCATTATCCTTGGCCCAGAGTTCTGGCTTCTTATATCTACTTGATCACTTAGGCATTCAAATGCTCTTCCCACAGGTCTCAACGAATTGAAGACTCCAGTGCCTGCTTGTTTTCCACAGGCCAAATGACTAACGTTGGGTAACATTTCACTTACGTGAGCTTTTGAAGTCTTTCTTTTTCAGTCTCCTCCTCATCATGGTTCCTCGTGGGCTAGTAGAGTAGAGGCTTCGAGGTAAAGTCCCCATGTTCAGGGAACTCAGGCTGTACGCACTCATGGAGGTAGGAGAGAAGGATGAAGACACCACAGCTGCTGTAAGAGAGTGAAGACTTGGCACAGAGCACTCGCAGATGGTCTTTGAGCTGCCACCCCTGCCAGCCAGCTTTAATTCAGAAAGACACACATGATGAACAGCAGCGGCTAGTAGCTACCCAACCAGACAGAGACAAGGCTTCAGGAGCCAGGAGACAGCACTTTGGAATCTCAAGAGTTACAAGAGCTTAGAAGTGCTGAGGAGTAGCAAGAGCCTCAGAAGCACACAGGAAAACAGAGACTCTATGAGGTTTGCTTCAAACAACAAAAAACCAGACATTTAAACAATGTTCTCCACAAACAACAACCCAAGGCATCTGATACATGATCTAATTTTCATAGATATTTTCTGACACGGATTGCATAAGTGATTTCACACACACAAAGAACTGAGAACACCATACTCCATATAATATTCTGAACTGTTATTTCCTGAATCATGTATCAAGAATTCTGAACATTAACTTCCTTTCTTAACGACAAATTCTTTCTGATGGAAAAGACTAAGGAGATATTGCAAATAACACATCGTTACTAAGAAAAAAAAAGCACGCAACACCCACAAAGCAGAAGATGGAATGAATTAGAGGTGGAAGGAGCGAGAAGAATATAATTTAAATGAAAGACCAAGAGGAGAAAGCCTGGAACATTACGAGGGCTGTTTGGAGGAGGCGCTTTCGGGAATGTCAGGGCTGGCACTCTGCAATGGTCAGGGTGGTGCGTATTATAGTGGTGGCTGGTGTGAAGGCTGCAGTGGTTGCTGGCCCAGGAATCCCAGGGAAGTTGCCTGTCGCTCCTCTGAATTTTCACTGCCCACATGAAGTGATGATGAGAAATAAGAAAAACAAACAAACAAACAAAGAACCAAAAAAAAAAAAAAAGAGGAAAAAGTAACTGAATTGCACAAATAAAAAAGAAAAAGTGTAACAAAATGAAAGCTGATTGCAAAGGAAAAAAATTCACTTGGCTTTTGCCTTTTCTCAGTGGTCAGCGAAAGAGATGATTAACATCAGCAATGGAAACTTTTCATCTTCCCAAGACTAATGCATGTCTGGGTCCGACCCATTTTTTTCTCCTTTTAGGATGGCCATTGAATCAATTTCTAATCTCTCCCTATGTTTTGCAGTAGAGATTAAAAACATTTTTTTTTAAACTTAAAAGTCAGCTCCAAAAAGATCTATTGTATACGATTAGTAATTAAAGGTTTGCAAATATTGGCCATTTAGTAGCACTTGTTTGGAGAAAAAGAAAAGAAGGAACAATAAATCACATTGTCTCATGATTCGTGTGGGTTACTAGTCACACATCACAATTTACTGCTCTGACATTTTAATTACGCCATGATCCATCACTTGGACTTGATTTTCCTCAACAATAAACCACTCTAATCATCGGTCAGTATCAGAATCTTATCTGTATCCTGACTGAAAAGGAGAAGATAAAAGTCTCAATATATTTAATTTTTTTTTTTTTTGGAAAAAGTGCTTTTCCATTAGAAATAGTTAATTCTTGAAATACTCCACATATTCTATCTATTTCATAAAATATGAGGTTTATTTCAAAGACTTGGTGCCCCTTTTATTTATTAAAGAGTGCTTATCATGCTTCTATCCTAGTTTTGATGTGATTTTCTACCCAGCATTCTGATATATGAGTAATTACGTTTGCTATTGACAGGAAGTTTTTCACTGAACGATCTGAAAAAGTTAAAATAACTATGAGGTTTTATTTCTTTCAGTTTTTCAGGATTCTAATGTTAGGTGTCTTACATGTGAATTATTTAACAGTAGTTATTCATATAGAGGGGCTGAATGTATATATTTATGTAGATAAGAACTTAAGTTACACTGTCCATGAAACCAGCTTCCATGTGTTTCTTGTGCTTTCTGGAGTGAGACAGTACATGGAACACAAGCCCTAGCATGGACAGTCATTGTGCAATGAGGACGATCTGGTTTTTGGATGCTTTTTGCCCTTCTTCTCTGTATGACCTTGGCTAGCTACTCAGCCGCTCAGCCTCAGTTTCCTCATATCCAACTGGAGGTCATCAGAGCGTCTGCTCCCCAGGACTGCTGTGAGGGTTAAGCACGCAAGGAGCTCAGTGTGGTGCTGACGTGGATAAGAACAAATGAATTGGGAGTTGTTACACTGATTCTCCTACTGTTCTCTCCACTTATATAGTAATGGACTTTTCAAAGGAAATAGATGTGAGTCACTCAACAAATTTCACTCACTGAACACTTAAGTCTCAGAGGGCTGGTCAGAAATCTGCAGAACACTTTCAAAGCCAACTGTGCAGTCCTAGATCATCCCGCCCTTTCCTTCCACTCCATTGCTGTTTGGGTTTCCTCTCCCTCTCCACTATCCTGGGTCAAGCCACCACCTCCTTCACCTAGAGCTCGGCATCACCTCCAGACTTGGTTCCCTGATTCGTCTCTTGCACACCTGCTTTTCAGTATCCGCAACACAGCCAGGCAGAGCTTTTAAGTATCTAGGTTGGATCGTGTCACTCTTGTTCAGAGGGCTTATCATTATACCCACAATCCAACGCAGGCTCTCCTCTCTTTGGCTTCATCTGCATCACCGCCTTCTCCATTCATATTCTCAGCCTCACTGGCCTCAACTCTTGTTATTAGCACAAGCCAGGCTTCCTGCCTACCTCCAGGCCTTTACCTTGCTATTCTTCCCCCAGTTATTTGTGCAGCGGGCTCCTTCTCATCATTCAGGTCTCAGCTCAGATGCCACCTTCTCAGAGAAGTGACTGCTGACATCCCTGGATGAACTAGCGGCCTCTCAAATGGTATCCCATTATTATTTTATATTTTTCAAAGCACTTACTACTGTCTGAAATGGCGTTATTTATATAATACAGTTTTTAATGTTGGTCTCTTTCTACAAGAATTTAAATTCTACAAGAAGAGGGATCCACTGCCTTACTCACTAGATATATTTTAGCAACTGGACTAGTGCCTGGTACATACTGATTGATGTGGGAATAAATCAGTAAATGAATGCACAGGGGAGCAGGGATAGCAGTCAGAGTGTCCATATCCACACAGCAGCTGCATTTTCTCTTGGATAAAAAAGTGTCACAGGGACGTCCCTAGTGGATCTTTCACCGTCCTCATTCACTTTGGTGTATAAAAGTTAACTTTTTAGCAAGAAGCAGTTATTGTTGGGTCTGGCTAATCTACAACCACAGCCCCCCTACTGTACTCTAAACAAAATATTATCTGTGTTTAAAATAAAGTTAGGGCACAGTGAATGGGCTTCAGAATTCCACATCCACCTTTTGACCCAGTTCTTAATTGACTGCTTTGAACATTCCTCAGCATTCATAAGGACTGTCAAGCCCAATTAATAAATCAATAAGAAAGGTATTGTTGACTACCTGTTGTGTGCCTAGCACTGTGCCCATTGTTGCAGGCTGGTTAAATATCTGTTGTAAACTTTACCTGGACTTTGAACTACTACTAGGGGCTGAATCTTCATATACAATGAAATAACTTAGAGACAAAATGATATAAGATGATACACAAAATTGCATGCCATGGATAATGAGTACAAAAAGTCTTCACCAAATAACTTAGGGCAGAGGAGAGAGTCTTCTTTTCTGAATGTACACTCCTAATCTACTGTGCTTTATAGCGGTGCACTTAATTTTCATGTATTATGTAAATATTTCAGGAATTTAATAATCAGAGGTTACATTTTTTGGCATGCTCTTTCATTTTGCAAAGCACATTCAGACACATCCTCTTATTTTGCAAAAAAAGGCAGCCTGCTTCCACTGAGTTCTTACTATATTCCAGGCACTATGCTGAGCAATTTTTCATGTATCATCTCCGATAATCCCATCTTATTCCCATAAGACAGATATTATAACCCCTACTTTACAGATGAAAACCTGAACTGAAGAAGAGTTGGGAAGCTTGCTTAAAGTCCCACGTGGTGGAGCCAGCCTTAAAGCTCTGGAAGTCTGTTCTAGAGTTTTTGCCCTCAGCCACACCACACTCTACTGCGTCTTCCTATGTGTGTCCTGAATACCTTATTGCAGATAAGCAAACAGCAAGTTTAATATAAAATGCTTTTCATGTCATGTCATGGTGGCATCACTGGGGCAGTCTTAAGAGGTATATAACATGGAAGGTGCTGTCCTTTGTTCTCCTTGCCCAGACCAGGATGTTTGAGAAAAAGGGTAACAGTTGCTCTGGTTGCCCCTGGATTTCATAAATGGAATGTTCTCTTTGTATTGAATGTAACTGGTTTAGTGACACTGGCCACATTTTCTTTTCCAAAGTCTCCGTTTTCTTTAGTTGTCATTATATTTCCCAAAGACCCTCAATGGGAATACTTTTTAACCTCATTGAAAACTCACTTTTGTCAACTTCTTTAATGTGGTTCTCTACTAGCAAAGGTACCATGAATTTCTTTTTTCACCTTGACCTGAAAACACTGTGGTGAAAGCTTTGTTGCTAACAAAATTTGAGAAATGTATCTCCATCTACCTGTGGGATGGGAGACATGCTGTTTTGGCATCAGAGGTCTTGAAACAATAACCAGAACTGTCTTATGGAAAAAGACTGAAACTATGTGAAACTTGACTAATACAAAAATAGAAGTTTGAAAATTTCAAACACAACAAAATTTTTCTTATACTATTTTCTTTTTTGACCATGATTTAATTAAGTTTGGGAGTTAGTATTTATATCCTCTTGGAAATACAAGTCTGATTTTGATTTTACAATGTAGGGGAGATGCCAATATGTTAGGTTAGGAAGATGGTGAACAACTTTTAGCAAAGGCTGATGATGGGATTGGAAGTATAAGCTGGAGTCACATAAACTGTCAGCCTCCTGCCCCTCCAATATAAATATCAGGTTTTCCACAGTGAAGAAAAAACATGTGTTCTTGGTCTATACATTTTAGTATCTATATTCATTTTTTAAAATTGTCTTGGCAAGGAGGTAAAACTGATTAATATTTCAAGAGTTGGAAACTAGTTGAGCCATTTATAATTTGTGTACAGGGAAAATCAAAGTAAAATAAATGAGGTTGAAAAGACAATAGCATTTTAAGAGGGTCTGTTATGCATTTCTGATTCACTGGTTTCAGGATGGAGCAAGCAAAACATCATGATTAACATGCACCACCCAGCACCCACTCTTACACTCGATGCTCCAAATCCAATGCAACTTAAGATCCACTTTCAAGAAACTTAGGCAATTTTAGTGTTCTCTCCTCTTGGCCTGTTTGCAGGAAAGGCTCATTGGGGCTCCTGGTAGGAATGGTGTGTATGCCATGAACTTCACCTTCCTATAGTTCCTTAGCATCTCTATTCAAATGATGCTGATTTTCTTTTCTTAACCTGCCTATGCTGCATCATTTCTCTACTCCGATGTGTAAAATTAAAATCTGATAAGGGTAATGTGTACTAGAGATTTTCATTAGCTCCAGGGCTGTCTAAGCTCCATTTAATTAAAAAGGTTGCATCCAGCTGACTCATTCAGTATGAAAATTATCTAGTTCTTTTTTTGTTTCCTTCTTTTTTCACTGCAGAGAAGAGCAGCACATTTTGGAAGGTGATAAACACATAATACAAATGACCTCTGCATAAGCAAAATTTCAATTCTCATGAAAATGTGCTTTCTTTAAATAGACAGAAATGTATTCTCCCCTCTTTTAGGCCAATGCAAGTGAGGCTCCTGGCTTCAAGAAATAAATAAAGAGAGCACTGGCTTAAGGGACAGGCAGGAGTTGGGACAAAGACCTTACTGGGGAGCCTGACATCATTTGATTTGTGGCTCAAGTCCTTTTACTTATACCAGGTTTTGTTTTGTTTTGTTTCATTACTGAGGATTGAATTCAGAGGCATTCGATCACTGAACCCCATCCTCAGCCCTATTTTGTATTTTTTTAAAAAAATATTTATTTATTTATTTATTTAGCTGTAGATTTAGAGACAGGGTCTCACTGAGTTGCTTAGCGCCTTGCTTTTGCTGAGCCTGGCTTTGAACTCTCGATCCTTCTGCCTCACTTTCTGAGCTGCTGGGATTATAGGCATGAGACCCTACACCCAGCCTCTTACACCAGGTTTTGTTTGAAGGTGAACAGGTAGATGATACATAAATACTCTGAAGACATAACTGTGAACTTCAAGACTGAAATGCAGATCCCCTCAGCTGATACTTTTTATTGAATAAATGGAGTCAAGTATTGATTGTCCTGTGTCAGATGTTTGATCAGAAAGGTTGTTCTCTCTTCTAAGAAAAACACCACTGTAGAAAATAGACAAAATATATAGGAGCTCAGCCATTCCTACCACTGGGGCTCCCTACCAAACACTTGAGGAATTTTCTATCAGTATATATTTTATTTTAAAAGGTGAATTTTACTATTTGCCTTTATTAACTTTTATATAGACTGGAAATTCAATATGAATACTTCTATAGGGAAGTCAAATTATTCCCCCTTCTTACCACACTCAATTTCTACCAAAGACATTTTTTTAAAAAAAATATCAAATAGTACTAGCCCTGAAAATTCTATTTCCAACAAAGATTCTTTCTGCAACTTTGGGATTTCCAGCAAATTACGAGTGGCTTGAAAAAAGAGATTTGGAAGAGGAAACAGGGTACACAAAGATAACCTATTGTTTTGAAAAGAAGCGATAAAGGCAGAATTGAATTCAGTGTCTTTCTGCTTTCTAACTCTCTGGAGGAAGTGACAAGGGTAAGACCAAGATAAAGAGATGGATCCTCTCACCATGGTCAGGTCCCTTCAGGGCCAGGCGGGTCTGATGATGGGGAAGGATCTCCAACTTGACCTGGTCAGTGGTGTTCGCCAGGAACTGAGTCGCCTCCGCGAGCGTGCAGTACTCCATGCTAGTGCCATCGATGGACAGGATGTGATCCCCCACGTGCAGCGCACCACATCTACGGGAAGGAGAAACACTGGGTACCATGAAGTGTCTTCCTCTTTGGAATACGACTTTCATGTCCTTCATAGTTAGAGTTTCACACAGTTTTCATTTACTTTAAAAAAAAAAAGGAAAAGTTTGAGTGTTATAGGAAACACCATCTGTCAAATTATAGGCACCTTGGATGTGAATCAGAATGTAAAGTCTTGTAGAGAATGCAGAAAAATGCAAAGGAACATTTTTTTTCTCTTGTCCTTCTTCAAAAAATATTATTTGGGGATGGGCGATGCTGCATGTTGTGAAGTGAGCAAGAGGACAGTGTAGCACAGGGAGAATTTCCCCCTTGACTTTTTCTGTGTTTCTTCCTCCTACGAGTTTCTATCTATAACTCTGAGTTGGCTACTATTCAGAATCTAGAGACATGACTCCTAGAATTGGAATAGGGTCTTTTTTTTTTTTAATATGTGAATGAGAATAACTTGAGGAGATTCGGTTACTACTTCCTCAGAATTCCTTCATATAAGCTCTCAGAGCACCAGGTCTTTATTATTCTGCTTTATTTTGTTATTCTGGAGTTAAACATTTATTAGTACAAAAGCTCTTGATGGCAATGGAAATTATTCAGGAATCAAGTGAGTAATAAAACCAGGCCTGTGTGGTGAGTCAAGGGGAAAGCTGGGGGTGGGGCTAGCTGCTACATCTTGCTGAATTCAAGGGGCTGGCTACTGGATGAGTGGAGAAAAGCAAACACAGCAGTCAGCATCCCGACGTACCAGTCAAGTGGACAGCTCCTTAAACTGGTTACCCCCTGTGGAATGGGAAAAAACAGAGGGAGACGATTAAAGCATCCTACACCATTGGACTGGAGAACACCCCTGGATCAATGGCTGCCACTGTTAAAGAACTGCACGTTAGGGTAAGACTACAGTGGAGCTGTAGACTGACCACCAGTGGGGGTGGCTGCGGATCCCTGTGGAGCCACGAGGAGAAGAGGGCTGGAAACACAGGGGAGACTGGTGTGAGTAGTGTACTTCTCCAGATTTCAAGCCATCCCTTCCATCTAACATATATTCCATGTTGATTTACTTGAAGTGCTTCCACTACAAGAGATGAGGACTTTCTTTTCAGGAGCTGTAAAATAATTCATTAAGTGGGAAGACAATCTTTTTTTTCCCCTTCCCTTTTTACCTTACAAGTCTAAAATGTTAATTAGGAAAATAAGTACGATTTTTATTATGACGCTGGAATGAATGATGTTTTAAGAGACTTTGGAAAGTTGTGAAACCCAAGATTAATTTACTATGGTAGCCTCAGACTTGTCTTTTTAAAATATTTTATTAGTTGTAGTTGGACACATTTTCTTTATTTATTTTTTATGTGGTGCTGAAGATTGATCCCAGCGCCTCACACATGCTAAGCAAGCACTCTACCACTGAGCCCCAGCCCCAGCCCCTCAGACTTGTCTTTAAAGACGATATTCTTTTTAAAATATTATTTACGTAAGAACAAAAGGAATACAATTTTATGGTAGCAGGATTGAACTGATAACAACTCAGGAAAACATTTGACTTCTCTCTACTGGACTTAATGAAGACCAGGTCAGCTGCTCCACAGTAAGACAATTTGCTTGTTTGCTTGACTTTTTTTTTTTAATTGATAAAGAGTACTCCAACCATTGAATAAAATCACATTACATTCCAGGGTGATCAATAGTGTAGGTAAATTTTTAAGTCCCACATATTGACTTGTTTTCTTACCTTAAACTTGTATAAACTGGCAAGAGAGCTGTTTTTTTTTTTTACTGTGTATCTGTGTTATGTAAGTGTGTATGTGTGGTGTGTGTGTATATATGCATAATTTTTTAAATACGCATGCAATTTTAAAGGTAGGCGCTTTCTGTGACACTCACCTGTCTGCAATGCTTGCAGATTTGATTTTGTCTATGACAATGACCTGTTTGTTACAGCACATCGAGGTAGTTAGGGCAACCCCAAGGCTGGCACCAGGAGTTTTGGCAACTTCAACTAGTAATGGCCCCGATGCTGTTGCCACAGAATCTGTCAAAGAGCAAATTATAGGAAAACAAACAAACAAATAAATAAGATAAAACAAATAAGCAAACAGAAAAAAAAAGAGAATATTTAGTCTGATGTCAGCTTGTTAATTTTATCACTGAAACTTAGGTTTTCTTCAAATAATGTCTCCACAATCTATAAGACCTGAGGACATTTATTGGGGCCCCCAATCCATCAGGGTTCCATTATAGCGATATGTGCATGTGTAAATCTCTTCAATTAGCTTCTAAGCATCTTGCCAACTAAGATAATGCCTCTTGTATCTTTATGTCCTCCACATTGCTTGGCACAGTGCCAGACACATAAATGTCTCTCAATAAACATTTTAAAAATTAATTCATTCAATAATTATCTAGCACCTACTGTGAAAAAATGGATGGATGGAAGGAAGGGTGGATGGATGGATGATGGATGGGTATATGGAGGCTGATGGATGGGTATATGGAGGCTGATGGAGAAAGGATGGATGAAAAAAGAAGAAAGGAAGAAAAGGAGGAAGGCAGAGAGATAGAAGAATGGATGATAGGTGGATGGATGATGCATTGATGGATTAATGAATGAATGGATGGATGGATGATGTCTCTAATTTGTCAAATAGCAGGAATAGGTAACCTAAGTGGCATATATAAACCTTCAGGTCTTTCCCTGTCCTGAGCCTGTCTTAGAATCACCTCCCTTTTAGGAGTGACTTCATATGCTTCAGTTTTGGCTTGGAACACTCTTCAACTCCTACTTACCCTTGGGGACTCAGTATAAACATCAATTCCTGTAGGATGCCTCTCTAACTCATGATTGGTAAGATGTGCTCCTGCAACCTGCTCTATTCCTTCTGTGTAGCTTACACCTCACTCTTTCATCATGACCAGCTTGGATTTGCCTCTGTCCTTTGCCAGATTGTAGGCTTGTTTTGAAGACAGATACTATATCCTGTCAATCACAGCATTTGCAGTGCCTGATATAATGATTAA
Source organism: Marmota marmota marmota (assembly GCF_001458135.2). Taxonomy (NCBI): domain Eukaryota; kingdom Metazoa; phylum Chordata; class Mammalia; order Rodentia; family Sciuridae; genus Marmota; species Marmota marmota. The sequence goes on along the minus strand of NW_025999853.1, from coordinate 40,762,694 downwards.
CACATAGGTTTGCAGTGAGTAGGTGTTGCATTAATGTGTGAACAACGAGAACACTTTGATGTCACTTAAAGCTTGGAAGAGGCAGGTGTCATATGGGACAGAGCTCTGGACCTGAAGCTAAACACCTGCATTTAATTCTTATTTTCACAATATTTGGGTCATGATTCCTTAGACAAGTGGCTAAAATTTTCTAAGCCTGACTACTTACCTATAAACAGTACTTTTCCATGGTGTTTATTACAATTTCATCAAAATACACTTGAACACTTTGCTATGCATATAAAAGATTATTATTATTGAGATATTATTACCTCCAACGTTTGGGTCATCTCCTTTTTCAAAACTACATGCTAGTCTGTAATATTTTTCTGATTTTCTGCTGCTCTGGTGTTTGAAACTTATTAATTAGTTTAGTTGTTCCATAAGTGTATCTTCATCATCAAGACACCAGTCAGGGATAGCGAATTGAGAAACCAGTGCCTCTATGGCTGAAGCCTAGAGATTTGCACTGATTCATAAAGCTAAAGGGTCATGTGAGAGAGCCATCTTCATTTTGAAATGAAAGAAGATATTTCTTAAATAAGGTAGAATGAGAACATCCATTCCAACAACATGCATATTCCTATGCTCAGAATTCTTATAGATACCATGTTTCCTAAATGATCATTAATAACCAAAAAACTTGGTCCTGAGAAAAGGTGAAGAGAACATTAGGTCTTGTATCTCTTGCTGTCAATTGCAGGGCAGTTTCATTAATGACAGGAGGAGCCAGCGGTCTTAGGCTACCAAGGGTGCTTTTTTGGTTCTCAGGTGTGATGGCTATTTACCCCAGAGCCCATGGTTAATTTGCCCACGCTCCTAACTCTCGGGGGGCTGCTACTCTTTAGTTTTGCTCTTCTTGCTGTATTAATTCCCCTGGTCTCACAGACATTAGCCAAGGGCAATTAACAATATCCTGCTTTTCTTTCCCCTTCTCTTTCATTTCCAGGATTGTTTCTGTTCAGACATTCACTTGGTCATGATGCTACCCAGATTCCCCTTTACTTTCACCTTGGAGATTATAATGAATGGTTCCCATGCTGTATGCAGCAGTGGTTTGTACCTTATATATCTCAAATGTCCCTCCCTCCAACCACAGCAGAGAATTCTGGTCGATACCTGTAGCCTACTTCCATCAGTAGGGTGGTTCATTCTGCCCACCCCTCATTCTAACAGCAAAGATAGCAGCAGCTGAGCCAGCCACACACAATCGATGCCTCTAGTTCCACCCCGAAGTTGGCTGTCTTGTTCCTTGAGCATGCTCTCTAGTGAATGTTCTTTCTGCTCTGGTCAAATCCCATTCAACACTCTGACTTAGCAGGGACCATATCATCTTTTTAGAACTTAAAGATAAGCAGCTTTTATTTTTCAAATAATTCCCTATAGTCTTATTGGATTTTAATAGGCAGGTCTGTGGGATGACAATCACTTATGCTTTTTCTTATGGTCTTTTCATGTCTGAAGATAAATTTATTTTGCTTAACAGAGGAGAATAATAAAGTTTCCATGTTACTTATAACTTAATTTCTTCATCTTTAAAAAAGCACCCTTGGTAGACTAAGATGTTGGCTCCTCCTATCTGTCACAATACCTTCGAGCTATGTATATAAAGTATATATGAAATATAAATGAATTTCATGTTATACGTGGGTCCTATCCCTAATATACCTCATTTTGTATATGTAAATCTAAAAATCAATCCCAAATCTATGACCCTAGTGGTCCCAAATATTATAATAAGAAATTCATCCTGTATCATAATGAAATATCAGAATTTCAAAAGAAGTTATTAGGATAATCAAAAATTGTTTAAATATAAATTCTAAAATTCTTCTTCTTCTTTTCCCTGTTGTATCTAAGTATGGAAACTTATATTCTCGTATGGTTCTCATGTTCCAATTACAGTGAAGAATTAATATTAAAATTTTTCTTTTGGAAAGAAATCTCAGGAACAGGGATATCAGGAAGCTGAGGAATAGGGAACCCGAATTGCATTAAATCTGTGTAACACTTTTGGTAGTATGGCCGTTTTGACAATAATAATTCTACCTATCCAAGAACATGAGAGATCTTCCCATCTTCTAAGGTCTTCTTTAATTTCTTTCTTTAGCGTTCTGTAGTTTTTTTTTAAAAATATTTATTTATTTTAGTTCTCGGCGGACACAACATCTTTCTTTGTATGTGGTGCTGAGGATCGAACCCGGGCCGCACACATGCCAGGCGAGCGCGCTACTGCTTGAGCCACATCCCCAGCCCCATGTAGTTTTTATTGTAGATCTTTCACCTCTTTTGTTAGTTTGATTCCCAAGTATTTTTATTTTTTTATTTTTTTGAGGCTATTGTGAATGGGGTAGTTTTCCTAATTTTTCTTTCAGAGGATTCATCACTGATGTCTAGAAATGTATTTGATCTATGGGTGTTGATTTTATATCTTGCTACTTTGCTGAATTCACTTATTAGTTCTAGAAGTTTTCTGGTGGAATTTTTTGGATCCTCTAAACACAGAATCATATTGTCAGCAAATAGTGATAGTTTGAGTTCTTCTTTTTCTATTTGTATCCATTTAATTTCTTTTGCCTGTCTAATTGCTCTGGCTAGGATTTCAAAATCTCTAGCAATTACAGAAATGCATATCAAAACTACTCTAAGATTTCATCTCCAGTCAGAATGGCAATTATCAAGAAGACAAGCAATAATAAATGTTGGTGAGGTTGTGGGGGGGAAAGGTACACTCATGCATTGCTGGTGGGACTGCAAATTGGTGCAACCACTTTGGAAAGCAGTATGAAGATTTCTTAGGAAATATGGAATGGAACCACCATTTGACCCAGCTATCCCACTCCTCGGTCTATACCCATAGAACTTAAAATCAGCATAGTACAGTGACACAGCCACATTAATGTTTATTGAAGCTCAATTCACAATAGTTAAACTGTGAAACCAACCTAGGCATCCTTCAATAGATGAATGGATAAAGAAACTGTGGTATATATAAACAATGGAATATTACTCAGCCTTAAAGAAGAATTAAATTATGGCATTTGCAGATAAATGGATGGAAATAGACAAAATCATGCTAAGTAAAATAAGCCAATCCTCCAAAACCAAAGGCCCGATGTTTTCTCTGCTATGTGGATGCTGATCCATAAAAAGGGGGGCAAGGGAAGAATGGTGGAACTTTGGATTGGGTAGAGGGGAGTGAGAGAAGGGGAGTGGTTATGGAAGTGGGAAGGATGATGGAATGAGACGCACATTATTACCCTAGGTATATGTACATCGTCAGCAAATAGTGATAGTTTGAGTTTGATTCTATGAATGGTGTGACTCTGTATTGTGTACAACCAGAGAAATGAAAAGTTGTGCTCCATTTGTGTATAACAAGTCAAAATACATTCTACTGTCATGTATAACCAATTAGAACAAATAATTAAAAAAGGAACCAGACCTTTGCACTGTTGAATGAGAGGGGAGGGAAGTGCACCCACAGCTGCCTGACATGCCCCAAACAACAGTCTCTTTTCTAGTAGTAATTTTCCCATTTAGGCTTTAAAGGAATGAGTGCACTACTTCCAGGTGGGGGAAGCAAATGTGCGATTCATGAGTCTCTTAAATTTTAAAGTAGAAAACTTCAAAATTCTGAGATGAGAAAAATTTGAAGTCATGATTGAGGGAAGAGGCAGTGTGGCTCAGGACCAGAGGGCTGGAGGGAGGCCCTCCTCTACCACGGGCTTGTCACGTGGCCCAAGACATCATCTCCTTTTCCCTCATTTCTTCATTTGTAAGATAAGGAGGTACCTGACTCAGTGAGTCCACAGAGAAACAGTGGTGATGACAGGCCAGACAGAGAAAATTAAGGAAGGCGAATCACCTGCATAAATACACAGTTGCTAGAATGGGAAACCCCAAATTCTGCTAATAAAGAGAAGAGGTGAATTGCTAGATAGAAAAGTAATTTTAGACAATTGATGTGTATGAAGAAAGCAAGAAAATAAACTTAAAATTTTTAAAATTTTGATGACTGCAATAACATCCTTTAAAGACTGATTTGAAGGATGGTCCCGAATCTTTTTATTTTTTATAATTTTTTTTTCATTGTAGATGGACATGATATTTTGTTTATTTATTTTATGTTTATTTATTTTTATGTGGTGCTGAGGATCGAACCCAGTGCCTCACACTTGCGAGGCAAGCATCTACCACTGAGCCACAATCCTAGCTCCCCCAAAACTTTATATATAGCATATAATATAAAGCTTTCACATTCAGGAGCTTCCAGGATACTACAACTTTCTAACAAGATTATATCATAAAGAGGTTTTAATTTATTCAGAAAAACATGGTGAGGAGGGGAGGGTGTGTATCTCATGTAAGGACTTTCCTTAGTAGCCTGCAGTTCCGCTCACTATCATGATTGTGGTTGAGTTTATGTGTCCAGCACATGTCTTCCTCTGAACTTCCACTGCCACTGGAACAATTTTTCTGTCTGACAGGCAGGACAGACCTACGTCCAAATCTGAAGGGTGAGTTCACCCATTCCATTGCTGCTTCTCCCAGTTCCCTTCTGTGTTAATGGCCACATCACATAAACCAGAAACTTAGGAGCTATTCCCAACTCCATCTTCTCTTTCATCCTCATGCATTCCTCTTGATTCTACTTCCTGACTACTTCCTTTTTCATTTTTTTCTTTCCAACTCCAGGATCATTATTTTAGCCCAAGTGACCATCATCTTATATCTCGACATCCTTTCATGCCCTCTACCTTCCCCAGTCCAGGGTGGTGTTTTAAAAGTGACTATTCCACCATGTTAATGCCATGCTTAGAACCTTTCAACAGCTGTCCAGGTAACAGGGTGAAAGTTGATGAGGACCTTCATGCTCTTGTTTCTGCTTATCCTATCAGTTTTGTTTTCCTCCATTCTGCTGTTGTCCTCTCAGCTCCAGGTCCCTACTCCTCTTTTGATTCTTCAAAAATTCTATAAGCCAGGTGTGGGGGCATATGCATGTAATTCCCGCTACTTGGGAGGCTGAGATAGGAGGATTGCAAACTCAAGGTCATCCTGGGACACTTAGCGAGACCCTTTCTCAAAATAAAAAATTAAAAAGTCTGGGGATGTACCTCAGTGGTTGAACAACCCTGGGTTCAATCCATAGTCACAGATACACACACACACACACACACACACGAATGCCATGGGCACTCTTGCCTCAATTCCCTTATATATACTATTCTTCTACCCAAAATGTTCTAAATCTTTACCTATGTCCTCCTTCACATGCTTTATTACCACTGTTCTGCTCAAAGATCACATCCTCAGGGATTCCTGCCTTGAAGTGAAAACCACACCAATCTGCCTATTATAAACTTTCATAAAACCTGTACTTTTCCTTTACAGCACTCATAATACATGCAATTTGCCAATTAATTCTGTAACTAGCTGTTGATTAATTGCTCCTTGATTAAAAATATAAGCTTATGCAGCAGGAATTGTGTATGTACTGCTCCAGACCGTGATGCTCCAGAACATCTAAACAGCAGGTATATACATAATAGGTGCCCAGTGATATTTGTTAATATTTGTTAATGCAATGAGTTAAGGAATGAACACCTATTATGTTATTCAAGTCACTATGTTAATAATACTGACACAGAAATTTAAGTCATGTTCTTTTGTTTGACACAGTTCTCAGAGTATTTGGGATCATGTTAATTCCATGCTCAAACTTTCAATGACTGCTCTTGTAACAGGGTGCAATACATACTTTGATGTCATTGGTGATGTGGAGGGATATTTTTTAAAAATCTTGTCTAACTTCTAACAACTCTGCACAAAGAACTCCCTCCAATTCTTCATAACATCAGACTGTGAACTACCTGAATTTATTGGATAGCTCAAGCATTAGTGCACAGAGCTTTGAAGAAAAGGTATCCCTACCTTATTCCAGATGAAAAATGAACTGATTAGTCATTCATCCTATATAGGGGGACACTAAAACATCTGATAGATAAGTAAATACATAGTCAGGATCATTAACCCTTTAAAAGAGACTGGCATCATTCAGGGATTGGCACAGAGGACCTGCACCTTAAAAACATGAAGAGATGTGCAGGCACTGGAGGGCTGGGAGAGGGCATTGCTTGACCTCAGGAGAATCCACTGAGCTGGGTTAGCTGCAGAGGGTTCTAAGCAAGTCATGTGGACCAACAGCTGAACACAACCCTGGGATGGAGAATGCTTGTTTAAGTCGGGATCTAGGCAAGAAATAGACAACATACTCAAATGAAGATAATTTGAGGTGAATTTAATAAGTGAATTATTTAGAAAGGAGTAGAAAGGTTATAGGGAAACCACAAGAAATAGTAGAGTTCTCTGGGCCCAGAAACCATAGAGCACCATAACCCTGTAAGCTTAGAGAAGCCAAGAATAGACATGTTAGTTGAATGGGGATTCAGAAAGTTACTAAGTGGCAAGGGCTACCTGACATGAGCTGGGACCTTCAGTCAAGGGATGCAGCCAATTCCAGTGAATCCACATGGAAGAAGCCAAGGGAAATACAACATCAGTGTCCTCCCTTCAGCTGATCTCCAGCCATGATTTCTTATTAGCCTATGTAGATTATGGCGTAGATCAGGATGAAGGGAGAAGAGTGGCTCTGGGGATTAAAAAAGGAGATAACCTCACTCGTTTGTATCTCCCCTTGTCTTTTCACGTACATATTGAGTCTGCTTGCTTTAAGCAAAATATGAAATGTAAGAAATACTCAGGAGGAAGAAGAGCCCATAAATGCCTTACCCACAAGGGTTAATTACAGGTACTTCAACTGAACTATGAAAACGATTCTAAGGGGTTGGGCTATAGAGCTCAGTGGTAGAGCACTTGCCTAGCATGTGTGAGACACTGAGTTCAATCCTTAGCACCACATAAAAAAATAAATAAAACAAAGGCCTGATGTCCATTTACAGCTACAGAAAAAAATTAAAAAAGAAAAAAAGGAAAAGAAAAACACACTGACTGAATCGTAATCGAATCCATAAGTACAGAAAGGAGATTAGTAGTTGCCAGGGACTGGGGGGAGAGGGGAAATGACTACTTAATGGTTATAAGGTTTCCTTTTGGGATAATAAAAACATTTTAAAACTGGACAGAGGTGATGTCTACCCAATATTGTGAATGAACTAAGTGCCACTGAATCGTATGCTTGATAGTGGTTAATTGTTTGCTGTATGAATTTTGCTTCAATAAAAAGAAGTGACTCTGGACTTCCTGGCAACCAAGACAATAAAAGAAACATGATCAATTATGTAGTTCCCACTTTGGGGAAGGAGAAAGCCTATTAGTTCCAATGGTGGAAATAATGATTCTTCTAGCAAGGAACTCTAAAAAATATCTCCCCGGTGGGGTTTTACATATAGTATTGCTAAATGATAATGGCTAATGCCCTCAACACATTTTTATGCCAGGATGCAAAGGTGGTTCCAATGGTTGTTCCTGGATGAAAGTTGAGGCAAGAATAGAAAGAAATTCAGTGATGGTGTCCCAAGAACAGGACAAGCAGATGTGTTGGTCAGCTTTAAAGACAGATTCTAGAGAAGACACACTGAATATTTCTCTGGGGATCTTTCCTAGATACTAATCTTTTCTCTCACTTAGGTTTGTAACAGTAGCTAGGTATTAGACGATTCTAGAAGGTCCCCCATGATGAGGCTATGGTGTGATGGCATTTTATATAAGTGACTGGGACCAGATCCATACACTTTAGACATTAGATGAGTCAAAGGCAGCATAATTACTACCAGAAGGCTGGAGAAGCTTAAGAAGATTCTCGCCAGAGTAGAAGACCACCCACTTCACAGCCCCCACAGAAATGGCCTTTCTAAGACTGCAGGCTATGTTGTCATTCATGTCATTCATAATGTTGTCTCAACATTTATTGAGTGCCAACTACATGTCAGACACATCTGAGGGTATTGGTATTCAAGAATAAATTCAAATTTATTATCCCTTCCTTCTAGAAACTCTTTGTTTGGGGTCTCATGCCACGAAGGTTTGTGAGTGAGTGTGTGTGTGCGCTCGTGTGTGTGTGTGTGTGTGTGTGTGTGCAAAACTTCTGGATTCTACTATAAAAATATATTCTGTTGAACCTCATGAACTTTCTAGTTATATTTTGTCCTTTTAACTGCAAGATCCATAGTGTTTGAAATCCTTCCCGCTCCCACCCTGCCCAGTAAAATTTTTAATAAGTATGGTTAAAAATGCTCATAAGAAATAATGGGTTATCTACTAAGCTATGATTTTAAGGCTTCTAGGAGAATTACTTAAGTGTGTCGAAAGGTCCACAGAAGGTGGTTAATGCTCCCTGTCTATAAATTTTATAGAAAGGCAGTTCTTATTACCAAATAAGTATGCCAAGCATCAAAGAATGGCAGAGACAACTGAGTAAGGTGAGCTGGCATGGTGGGTAAGAGCTTATTAGATGAGACAGAATTTAATCTGAATGTTTCTCAGTTGACTTTATCTTAATGGGCCCCAGGAAAACAACAAAACTATTTTAGCAAGCACAGCTTTCCAGCGTTTACCCACATGGCAGTTACTTTCTGCATCACAGAAGGGGATCTACAAATGTTAATGTTTAATTGATCATTAGCCTTGTCTGGCAATTGCTTTTCATAATAAATGTTTCCCCACAACAACATTGAAAAGCTCGTACTACCTTGTGGGGCTCAGCCTGCTTCCCTGTCTGCCGTACAATTCCATGCAGAGAGAGCATTATGAAGGCTGAGTCCAAAGCTCTGGCTTGATTCCAACATGTCTAACAAGATGCATGAAAAAAATAAATACAAGCAGACAGGGTGGATGAATGAGACACTCTTAGTTAAGAAGGTGCAAGGGGAAAAAAATGGAGTGTGTCAAAATGAGAAAAAATAAATAAAAGAAAAACCAGGAAGAAATAATCAAAAGCCCATCCCTAAATAGATGATTAGTTCATCCAGCCAAAATGAAGCACAGTTGAAAAAAAATGGATCAGGCATATATAAATTATTCATGGCTAAAGGCATCTTAGTCATTAAGATATTTACTCCACAAGTAAAACCTTTGCACGCTGTGTTGATTTATGGGCTACATAATTACATGAGATATGCTGATGACTGTTTGCATGGGAAACACTCTGGATTTTTTATTTTGTTAATCAGTTTTCCCTCTTCTAAGCCCTGAATTTCAATGAGTGTAAGACTTGATTAGAACCTCCTGGGGGTAGCAGAAAGACTATACATGGTAAATCAGCTTTGTCTACCTTATATTCCTGCAGATAAAAAGTACCTGTTGGGGGCTTTTCAACTTACCATTAGTCAAAAATACTTTTATTAAAGCTATCCAATTCAAATAATGCTTCTAATAATTTTTACCCTTTTAAGATAAGCAAAACTCCAATAAAATTTTAATTGCTGATTTCTTTTATTTTTGTCTATTAAAATGTAGTATTTACCAAATACTTAGACTGAAGTATATCTTCAGATTCAAATCAACTTAATCTTAAATCTAACTTTTCAAGCTTGTTAAAGGAGACAACAGGAACATTATTGTATTGTAAGAGTCAAAGCAAGTGAAAACTCATAGCACACTTGAGTTTTATACAGCCTGATTGGCGACTGAAACCCATTCTCTGCAACAGGCTCATATTGGTAATTTCATTAACTTTGGAATAATCTGACCTCCCATTTCACATGTCTTTTTTTTTAACCAAAAATAATAATAATATTGCTTATTAGCTTATGGCATTATAAAAAACTTTTAATTAAAGTGTACAAACACAGAAAATGCATAAATTATAAATTAAAAATTGATACATTTTCCTAAACTGAACATACCTATGTAACCATTGCCAGACCTAGAAATAGAACATCAGCATCAAAGAAGCCACCCCATGTACTCCTTTAAATCACGCCTCCACTCAAAGCAACCAACCATTAGCCTGATTTAGAATAGGTTAGGCTGCTGATATGGGTGGTTCAAAAACTACTTAGTTTGACTTCTTTGGCTCAATATTACATTTGTGAAATTTGCACATATTGTTCGAGTAGTTGTAGACAGTTTATTCTTATTGCTGTATAGTATTGCATGGGGCAATTGTGCATTATTTATTTACTCTACTATTTAGGTATTTTCTGTTTTTTGGCTATTATGGATATTTTTGCCATGGTATGCTAGTATGTCTTTTGGTGAACATGGGTAGGCATTTCTGTGGGAGCTGTAAGTGGGAGTGGAATGACTGGGACATATCTAAAGATACTGTCAGAGTTTTCCAAAAGAATTTATATGAATTAACCTTCTCTCTAGCAGGAAATGAGATTTCTGATTATTCCACATGTTGCCACCTTTTGCTATGGTCGGGCTTTTCCATTGGACCCATTCAGTTGAGTGATTAGCGGTATTACATTGTAGTTTTTCAGTTTGCATTTCCCAGATGACTCAGGTAGTTGAGTGATTTTTTAAAATATACTTATTGGTCATTTGTATATTATCTTTTGGAGATTGTCTAAGAATTTTCCCCAGTTTTCTATTAAGTTATATGGCATATTGCTTTGTGAGAATTTAAAAAACATATTCTGCTATAAGTCATTGTTGGATATATGGTTTGCAAATATATTTTCCCTTTCAATGGCTTACCATTTCTGTCTTTTATTGGCATCTTTTGACAAAGATCAGCTCTTGATTATTCAGTTTATTATAGTTATATTTTGAGTTGTGTTTAAGAAACTTTTGCTTAGTTTAAAACCATGATGGTCTCCTAAACTTTTGCTACTGTCTTTATCATTTAACTTCTGTTTTGATTGGGAATCCATGTGGAGTTGATTTCTATGTATTGTGTGGGGAAGGCTCAAGGTATATCTTCTCTACATGGACATAACTTACATGTCATCATTTTTAGATGAGACCATTTTTCCTACTGCATTGCTATGTCACCTGTATCATAAATCGGGTGACAAAATATACACATATCTATTTGTGGACATTCTGCTCTGTTTGTCCTTCTTGTGCTGGAACTAAACCATCTTAATTATTTTAGCTTCTTAATAGATCTTGCTATCTGACAATATAAGTTCTCCAGTTTTGTTATAAGATAGCCTTGACTTTCCTTGCCCCTGTATTTAGTTCAGGGTAAACTATAGAGTGCGGCAACTAGATAAGACAGGGAGTAGAATTTCCTATCAAGAGAAGAGTAATATATGAAATAATCATACTAGGATTTATATGAAAAGATTTATATGAAAGATTTCAGCATTAAATTTGATACTCTGACATAGTTTTGATAGATATTTAACATGCTTTGTTGAGCATTAACTAAATTATCTTCAATTCCTAGGGCCTTGATGTAGTTAAATATTAAAGAAATTTAAAACTTTTAAAAATAGAAGGTAGGAAAAGGTAGATTACAAAATTTCTTAATTTTCTCGAGCATGTTTTATATAGGAAGTGTATTTGAAAGTGATGAAAGCACTCTCTGCCACTATGGGATATACTTACACTGACCTTCTAAGCTCAGCATAGTGAGTTGGGGCAGACTTTCAGATACTACCATGTCCCTACTGCACAAGCTCTAAAGGCTTTCATTTCCATTGTCAGTGCTAATGTGAAGATTTTGGAAAGAGGGACTAATTCTATCAAGAGCAACCTTTCAGGAAACTCAAAGTTTAAGTCTTTATTTGATTCAAAAAGGGTAAATAGTCAAATCAATCTGTCACTTAAGTAAGGACTACCAAAGGAAAGTGGAACTATTTACCACATAAGTGAAAAATCCTTTGCCCTGCTGGCTATAAAGATTTGGCACATTACACATGGCTACTGCCCAATCATCCTATTTTATGTCATTAGTCTCTGGAAAGTTTGATTTCTTCTCAGTCTAAAATTAGTTACTGTCAGGTTTTTCAGGGCTAGATCCACACTGAAAATGGAATGATTCTCCATCAGGCTCTGCTGAAGCAGAGAAACTGCTTGAGTAGGAGTAAGTGCTTGGCAGCCTAAGAATGGATTCTTACTACTCAGGATTCTTAACCTCCCAAGACTGGAAAGGAACTGTCAGTCAGAAGAATTAATGGCTCAATAGCAAGGCACAAATTCTCCATGGCATCCTGTGCCAGACTTGGCTATATGATTACAGTTTAAAAAAGAGCGTCTCCTAGTTCTATACCAACCACTCAGGTTTCTTAAAGCCAGTTTATTTGAAAGTTGTCAAAAAATTATACTTTGGAATATCTAAAGCATCTTTATTTCTCACTAACCTTCTCAGGTTTTTATAGGAGGTAGACATGATATTAAAAAACAAATAAACAATGGGAAAATTCATGGATTTAAAGATATGGAGAATATATATATATATATATATATATATATATATATATATATAATCAGCAGCTTGATCATTATTCATTAAAACAACCAATGTGGAAGTAAAGTGAGCCTGACCAGAGTATCCATTGAGCAAAGATGCTAAGACGGCCCTGCAGCTTGGGCAAGTGTGACCACTGGACAGGGAAAATAAATGCACAGTCCAGAGTCTTGAATCTAATGTAAATATTTATTAACCATAAACAAAATCTCCAATTAGAAAAATCTGACCTATAGCTGGAAGGAACAGCAAATAAATTGGATATCGGAACCAAAGGAATTAAGATAGGCTGGAATGATGGATGAATAATTAAAGATTCTTATTTATTATCCCTTATATTTTTATGAAGAGTTACAGTTTTATAAAGTGCTTTCACATATATTATCTCATGCTCACAAACCCCCTTTGAGATGAGCCTCAGCATTTTAAATGCTTTGTAGGTGATTCCAGTGTGCAATGAGGGGTAGAAATGACTGCTATAGGCTGTAAGGCTTGGCTAGGAGTAAGTTGTCTACTATCATGAGTGTTCATACTTGATTCATAAGGAATGTCCTGAAGGCCTCCCAGAATTGCTGAATGTCCTAGTAAATGGTGCTGATTTGATTATTCTGGGGTGTTAACTTTTCAGATTATTATCTCCACAGAGGCTTAGATGTCTTTAGAAGAATGTTTGGGACATCATATTTTCACCTGATTTGTGAGATAAGTCTTCTCTAGGCATCTGTTTCTTGACCCTGTTTTATATAGAAAGTGTATTTGAAAGTGATGAAAGCAATCTCTGCCACTATGGGATACACTTACACTGACGGACATTGAGGAACTCCTGAAACACTTCAAAGGGGAAGATACTCTCCTACATCTGTATACACAGCACAGAAAAGAGCCGACTCTTTCTTTGGGGAACATGAGGATCCATGGTGTCTAATCCCATATGCTACTCTTTGGATGTGGTTTGTTCCTCAAAGGTTCATGTGTTGGAAGCTTGGGGTCCCCAATATGGCAATGTGGGAGGCTATAGGACTTTTAAGAGGTGGAACTAGTGAAAGGTCCTGAGGTCATTGAGAGTGCTGTCCTTGTGGGGAATGCTGGTCTTTTGAAGCAAGTACTCATGACTGCAAGTTTTCACCCATGTATGGTTCTCTGCCTCCCAGTCTGGTGATCCAATTGCTCACTGGCGCACACACACTTCTCCTGTGGTGTCATCCCCCATGATGTCCCTCCCAAGACCAAGTCAATGGGGCTGAGTGATCTTGGATTTATAGCCTCTAAAACTGTGAGGTAAAGAAACCTATTTTATTTATGTTTATAAAGTAGCCTATGTCAGGTTATTTAATAATAATAACAAAATGGACTAATGCAACATACATTTTGGACATGTCCATAGAATTAATAGAGGCAAGAGCCTTTGCCAAAGGGCAAGAGGTAGTAGACCTCTTCACCTATTTTAAAATCTATTTTTTAAACTTCATCTATTTTAAAATCCTCATTATAGAACTTTTATTTTAATAATGACACATAGGAACACTCCAGATATCTTTATTGTCCTAAGAAGTAGGCTCTACTTGGGAGTACATCTGTGTTTCTTTTTCTAGGCTACTTATTCTTCTCCTGTCTTCTGAGGCAAGCTGAATTCTGAAACTCCTGAATCATTATGGAAACCTGGGCAGCAGATAGTGCCTGGGAATCTGTGAAGGCATCTCTGGGTATGTTTGAGATATTAGCAGGGTAAAGAAAAAAAGAGGTAGGAGGTTTCCAGGAAAATTATGCTTCACTTCTTTAGTCTGAGTAGCTTTACCATAATCTGGATCAATAAAAATGCCCAAATGATTAAACTTCAGTAGATAATTAATTCATTTGTCTCACTTTCTTCCTTCTTATTCAGAACTTCCTTATGTACTTAATGTTAAATATTTGATGTTCTGGGATTTTGCGTGTGTGTGTGTGTGTGGGGGGTGTTCAACAATTCACTTAGGCCTAAATTACTATATTTTAAATGGTAAGACTCCACTTTTATTTTTAAATGCTCTTTGTAAAACTCCTATTACTGAAAGAATATTAACTGAGTCTTAACATTTCAAATTCAGAATCTTAAGTTTAGAAAATATAAGGTTGCATTTCATTACTTATTTGCTGCCTTCAAAATGTTCATCTATATTTAAAACTTTTATTATTTTCTATATCTGCTATAATTTCTTTCAATCTGCTGTGGGTAAAATATCAGATCTGTGAAGTCCATCAGGATTTAATCCTAGATATAACATCATGTGATTTGTGTCACCTTAGATAATTAACCTCTTTAAATCACAGTAACTTCATCTATTTTAAAAAAATAAGGTTAATAATGTGGTATGTCATAGAGTTGTTTTGACAGAGTTAATAAAATGTATAAAGTGCCTTGCACAATGCTTGGCAGATACTAACTGCACAAATTAATATTGGTTCTCTCATTCTTGGCTTCTTCTTAGGTTAATACCAGGGCACACTGATGACATCTATGATGCCTAATTAGTTTCCTAGTTGATGTGAAAAATTACTTTCTTCCCTTGGCCAGAGAAAACTAAAGAAGAGGCACTTAAAGCCAAAAAATTCAATTACTTATTTATATGACCCAGAACTTTAAGCTCATATTTGCTTCTATGTAAGATGCAGTGAGATTTTCCCTAAGGTAAAAGTTATAACAGCAAGAAGGGAAGGGAGGGGAGGTGAGGGAGCCGGACAGCTTCTCCTGTATCATTAGGTACATTTTCATGTGTCGTTTCACTTACTTAGCTTTAAGTGTTGTAAATGATTTCAGTATTACCCTATCTGCAATTTTAGATTATCTACATTGCTATGGATCGAGTTTTATAATCTATAACTAATGAAGCCATATCTTGGATAAGGTATTCAAAAAGACATCTACATGTGGAACATCTGAACTACACAAACTATGAAAATTAAATTAATTTTTACTTTTTTTCTCACAGGTGGCATATTTAATATTTCTGCCAAATGATTTCTTCAGCTTGATTGCAAACCAGACTGAAACCTATCTTCATCCCCCATATGTCCTCCCAAGTGTGAGAATTCTGCTAGAAAGGCTTCTGGGCTTTTGCTCTGGTTTTGTTTGGATAGTAAGACTTCAGTGAAGCAGATTCCACAAGGAGAATGTACCACTCAGCACAAACATTCTTTTAAGTGACCCATCAGAAGAATGAAAGCTAAGGAAATCACCTTTGAGAAATAAAGAGATCCAATGGTCACCCAAATCAGGTCTCCACTGGGTGAGATGTCTCAGATCCAGTCTGTAGCAAAACTTCAAAGGAATCATAAGAAGCAGGCAACTCACAGCGATGAACCCAGAAGTGAGAGAGAAAGGCCAGTGGGATTTTATATGAATGTAGCTGAAATACTGCTTTAGTACTAGAGCCAATTCTGATGAATTAATGATGACTACTCTTTTCCACTGTCTGAAAGATTGTGAGTGGCTCAGTTATTTTTATAAATAAATTCTTAAGCGCCACAAACTTACTTGAATGATGTCTCCAATGATCTGAAAAATGCAGTCTCAATATTCTGCTACTGAAAGATACGATGCTTATCTGAAGCTACACTTACTGGCATCTTAGAGAATCTCCTTTTTACCTTTACCTACAAGGTTCAGGTTCTGTGGAAGATATGGAATATGATAGGGGTTGGGCACTGAGTATCCAATAGATTTACCCTTCAATCAGCAGCAAAAACTGAAATTAAAGAGAGTCTGTGTTCCTCAAATGACCTACAGAACCCTGAGCTCCTAACTAGCCAAGATAACACAGCAGATTAGATTCAAAAGCCATACAATTAGGGATCTCTACCATGAAATCTAGAATTTGTTACTTTGTTAAAATAGGGATCTTCTGAAACAGGATACTGGACACAGGGTGATAGAGGCCACTTCATAATCCCATCCCAGAATTTCCCAAAGAATTGGAGATTAATAATTTGTTACTTGTGTACGAATGTGCCCTCTGTTGGAGAGTCTCCCACTTTTCTTTAGAGAATGAATCTCTAGACTAATATTTACTGCTAGACTCTGGAAGTCCAGCTGGTCTAGACTCTGGTGTTTCTAAATCACTCACAATTGCTAATGACAACTTGGGCAAGAAATCAACTGTTGGTGTGGGCCAAGGGGGTCACTTAAAACACTGCCATGTAGCACTCTGGGATTCAGGCTTCCTGAGGCCTCTATCTACAACTAACTGGTGGGAATGCTTATTTAAAGGAAGGAGAGGAAAGGAAAGGAAGAGGGGGAAAGGTGAAGGAAGGACTAGAGAGGAAGGTACGGAAAAGCAAGGGAAGACAGAATAAATAAGAACATCAAAAAAAGAAAGCAAATTGTTTACTTAAGTCTTTTTGCATCTCTTATTACCTTTGGAGTTCTCCAGGGACCAGTAAATATCTACTCTCAATTTAGATGAAACACCGGGAACACACTACTTTTCGGTTGTCTGCATTTCAGTCATTCAAACAAATATTTGATGTGTACATTTTTGTGGATGTCAGACACATACTGTGCAAACAATGGTTTATATATATCTACACACATATATACATATTATATATATAATATGCATAAATATTTAATACATATTAAAATATATATCAAACATATATATTAAAATATATACGTATGCATAAAATATCCCTGTCCAGACCCTTATGGTGCTTACAGTTTGATGAAGAGGCCAAAAAGGTTAGTTTACCAACAAATTAACATTATAATTGAGATAATTATTGAAAAGAAAAAGGAAGGGTTCCCTGGGGAAGTAAAACAGGAGACCTCAGCTACATAGGGTTTCAGGGAAGGTAGTTTTCTCCAAGGAAGTGACATTTAGGCTGAGACCTTAAAGGACATGTACAAAAAACTAGGTGAAGAGTTTGTTTGCACACATGCAAGGTTGGAGAATCCCTTCTTAGGCAGAGGAACAGAACTTGCAAAGTCCTTGAGGGCAGGAGCCCAGTATATGGGAGGAGCTTAAAAAAGAGGGCCTTGAAAGTCAAAGGGAAGAGGTCAACCCAGACCCTGGAAGGTGGAGATAGGGGAGGCAGTTCTGGGGCAGGGCCTGTAGGGCTTCACAGGCAAGGGGTGGCTGTAGTGAGATGACATAAAATGGGAGGGCCAGACTCAACTCATGCTCTATTAAGGCCTGTGTGAGCATGAATTTGCACGGAAGTGGTGTGAAGGGTGGAGAGAGACAGAAGGCCAGAGGTGACTTCTGTTCTTTGGGGGAGATGGAGTCTGTGAGGGAGAGGCATAAAGAAGTGGGTGGAAAGCAAAAATGGAGACTAGCAGGCTGGAGAGGGAGGAGTCAGAACCTGTGTTAGGACCTTGCTTGAGTAGGGAAGGGAAACAAAGGGTGTCCCAGGCTTTTTGTTTGAAAACTGCTCAAAGGAGGCACTATTGCCTAAGAAGGGGAAAATGGTAGAGAAAAGGGTCTCAGAGAAAAAGAGTTCAGTTCCAAACATTTAACTTTCAGAATTATCCTATGAATGTGACACTTAAACTGCTCTTATTGGTTAAATTGCTTTTAAGCAAAGATTCTGGCATTTTGATTTTCTTATTTTCTTCTTAGGCAAGTTATTTTATTCCCTCTGATTCCTTAAATTGGAATCCTGAGGTTTATCTCTTAAGGTAAAAATACAATGAGATGGTGTTTTTGAAATGAGTATTATATGCACTACGTAAATGGAAGTTATTATTACTGTAATCTGCTAATAGCAATGTAAGCTAGAGAAAACACTGAGATTTGACTTTGGTATTTATAAATTGTGTCAACAGGCAAAAAAATGTACCTTAGATTTCTATTTTTAAAACTAGCCTAATACCCTATTTCCTACATCACAGGGTATATTAACTCCAACATTTGTGATTTATTCTTGAACTTACAGGTCCTATTCATAAGTGATGATAAGCCTTAGAATGAAAGATTCTTTGTGTGAAAGGAAGAGAAAATTAGGACTATTTATAGTTTGTGACTACAGGAACTCTGAAAAAAAAACAATAATATTTATATTATTTATAAATTTTATATTATTTATAATATTATTATTTATAATATTTATATTATTATTTATAATATTATTATTTATAATATTTATATTATAGGTACAGGTTTTATGTGTCAATTTGAAAGAATATGTTTTATAAAACAATGTGGTAAAGAGAATATTGAACTGGGGGAAGGTCTTACTTGAGAGCAGTCTCATGTATGTTCACTAAGAATGCAATAGAAAGTTCACTAGGATGTTCAGATTATAATCACAAAGTTCTTATGTAATATTCTAGACATATAACCTTCAACATTCAACATTAAATGCATGATGACCATGAAACTTACAATATCCTGTATGTTTTTTTTTTTAGAAAATGGAATTTGTTAGCTTAAATTGCAAATGAATTCACTGTCATTGTGTGAAGTGACCTACTACTGTAGAAGTTGTGTTCTTCCATTAATCAGAAAGTACCAGAGATTCCTGTGGTCAACACAGAGAACATAGCACTTTGGCCTTTCTCAGAAAATAAGATGTAGCCTGGTTCCCTGAACTGGTTATTTATTATGAGGATAAAACAGGATGAAGTTTGGGAAAGTGCACCATGAACAGAAAGTGCTCTAAATATATGCTAGTTATTTTGAATATCATTAAATTTAGGGAAAAGATAGCCTCCATATTAAATACTCCTCATTCCTTTATTCATTCAGCCAAGAGGTAAATGACATCTGGTGTCTGGGGCCCTACAGAGGAAACAGAATGGATTTGAAACAGTCTCTGTCCTTGAGGAGATTATGAATTCATAGAGGAAACAGGGTTGCAGCTAGACTTCGACACTGAATGTGATGAAGACTATAAAGTCATGTAAAAAACAATCAGTATTGGCATTAAAAGGATAGAAGGCTTTCTTCCAGCTGGATTACCAAGTTTATCTTCAAGAAACAGGAATAAAATGGAAAGGTTGTCATAACAAAGTAAGAAAGCTCATAATAGCAATGACAAAACAATAATAAAAAGATATTTTAAAAATTTCTCTGTGTTCCAGGTGCTTTAAACCTATGAACAACTTTAATTACTAGAGTAGCCACAGGAAGGAGCTACTACGACTAACCCCATTGAACAAATGGAAAAATGGAGGCTTAGAAAAATCACACATCTAGTAAGTTCCAGAGAAAGGATTCAAACCTGGGTCTTCTTAATCACCGCACTACTATGCCTCCAAATAGGATGAAAACCACAAACACACACACATGAATAAACCTGGGTTATGAATCATTAAGTGCATGTGTGGCTGACGTGCAACAGAAGTGCAACTTGGAGAGGTCGGCCAGGGAAAGCTCAGAGTCTTACTGTCAGAATAAAATAAAAATTCTAACCTTTATTTTATGGCCAACAGGAGCATGTCCAAAAAGAGATGATGGTGGAAATTGTGGGAATAGATGTCAACTTGTAAGAGAGTGTTTTCAGGGACAAGAAAGATGAGGAGGCTGATGGAAGAATTTCTGAGTAGACAACTTGCATTTTACTTGTTTTAAAATAAAACAATTCTGTAGAAGAGGTGTCCTATGTAACAGTCAATCACTCAATATTCCTTGTGTCTGACTCTATTAGATGCATGGTGGTTTCAAGTGGGATTCTGGCTGAGCCATGGTGCCTCCATAGAGATCAGAGGAAAGTCTGCTGGTTTTCCCATTTCCTGTTTTATTGCTATCAACAAAGTATTTTCAGGTAATGGAAACTAGGATGCAGAGTATTGGTGTATTCTCAATGAAATTTGCATTAAAATTATGATCTCAACGTATTTCTGAGAATTCAACATTGAGAAATTCTTTGCTTATCTTAAAAATAAACCAGAGGGTCTTTACCAAAATGCTGTGACCTCCAGACCTCAAGACAGTTTCAGGACTGTTTCCATCATTATAACTGCAGTTATAAAGACTGGCAGGTATAAGGTCTAGGATGAGGCAGGGAGATTACAGTGGGTATGATTATAATGAGTGATTGCATTCTCCTGAATTATTCAGCAGGGGCATCTGGTAGCTACTTTCACTGTTGAAGCCACAGAGAAAAGTAGTAATAGAGTGTATTCCCTTAGCAGTATGACTGTTGGAGTTAACCTGAAATTTTATTCTGAAAAAAAATAATTTTACTACATAGTAAATTCTGAAGTAACTGCTATTGTGCAAAGATAGCTAAAATATGTGGTAAAGAGAATAGTTGCATGCTTGACACAGGGAATCCTGAAAACTTTTGTTTCTTTGTAAGTTGCTTTGGTTATGCATGAGAACAGGTAATGGAAGGTACAGAGAACAGTAATTTCTCCCTAGTGAAAGATTAAAACTCATTTTACAAAAAGGAGTATGAAGTTAGTACACAGCTACAGGGACATGTAATCTTGATAAGTAGTTTGGTGCCAGTCTATAAAAGATGATCACACACTGACCTTATGATCAACAGAAATGCCTGCCTGCTACTGTTCTCAAAAGGAAAAGCCATTTTAGTCTACCTAATACATGCACATGACCTCAAAGAAACTTACCACGCAGAGAGACTGCCCCCGACAGAGTTGTCAGCTTTTCATCTTTCTAAAATATGTTAAAATTAAAGGGCTAATTTTCCCCTTAAAGAACATATTTAATTTTAGAAGCATCATATATGGTCTGAAAATGAGAGAATTTTAAGCAACTTTCCATTAATTTCTTAAATGTCTCAGAACGCCAAGATCAAAATCCTTACAGTTAATGGCTTCACAGCAGCACTCTGGCCTTGTGCCTGTGATAGGGATGTTGGGAAGTAATCTTTGGAAAATTTGTAACTGTCATGGGACTGTTGGGATTGATGTGACTAGCAAGGAAATGACAAGCTTTCTCTTTTTAGATAGTGGGTTTAGCTGTAACCACCTTAAATGGGTTTAAACTAGAGTTAAATATTTCTTTAAAATATTTTTCTTTATAACATTTCTGTTAGTGATTAACAGTTACATCAATGAAAAAAAGTAGCAGGGATAGCTTCTCAAATCTTTTAAGAGAATTTATTAAATTCAAAGAGATAGAATAGTAGTATCACCTCTGAGATGATCCTCTGCTCTCCTCATATTACAAATGTGGAGTAGTGGTCCAAAAGGCTTGAGAGACCTTTCTGATTCTATCACAAAGGGTACCACCTAAACTATAATCAGTTGGTCCTTTAGGGATAATCTGCACGTTGAATCATCAATCTATGTTATTTGTACTCTGATACCATTATTCATCACCTTAGCTTCTACACCTAAGCTTCTAACAGCTCCTGAATAGTATTCTACAAGATTTTACATTCTTTTGGTGTTACTCAAGTATTCAAAAAAATATTTAGGAATATCTCTTACACTAAAATCCAAATTACTTTAGAGGCCCAGAAACTAACAACTAATGTAATAGGCAGAGCTTCAAGACACGTCTGCCCCCTCTCAAAGCCCAAAGACAGGAGTGGGTGTGACAAACCTCATGCTGGAATGCAGAACCTTAGGAGGCTCAGGAGAAGGGTTGAGAGAGAGCCCACACTAGTGCCAATGAGCTAAGCTGTGCATCCCAGTTCTTGACTCTGCTGCTCTGCCACAAATCTTCACATTCCTCCCAGAAGCCCTCAATTGCCTGTTTTGGGAAACATGAGGGTTGGCAGAGAAGAATGTGGACAATTGGGAATAGAATCTCCAGTTGAGACCTTCTTTCTGAGCGACTGTGCCCATCAGACTGTCTGGAGCTAGGCTGGCTGAAACTTAAGGAATCACTTAATGCCCGAGGGGACAGGTAAAACACACTTGCTATTGGTGTCAGGGAAATGACTTGAACAAACTGGAAAGAATGTCTCAAAAAGCCAGCATGAGATTCAACTCAGGCCAATGGTTGTCTTGGTTCCAGTAATGCAAAATTATTAAGAGTAACCAGATATTTAGACTTATTATTTTTTTAATACAAATGCATTTTACTCTAGAACTTTATGCCTTCCATCACATATGAATTTACTTTTTATAAAAATAAATTTTCAAGTCAGGATTTAGGAATTATTGTATTTAGTTGAACCTGAGTGTCCACATGGCCATGCAAGATGGTTACCTGTCCTGTGAACTATGCATTATCATCCTCAAGTTACAAGTTGAGAAAATTGAAGTTCACTGAGGCAGAATGTCTTGCCCAAGGCTATACACTTAGAAAGCTGTGACTTCAGTCTGATTTGCAGGCTTCTTTTTCTCAGTCCACCACTTAATGCCAGTTTTCCTAAGTTTCAGTTTTGACCTCAGCCCGTTTTTTTCTTCTCCTTCAATATACTTCTTCACGGTAGTTTCTGATGTAATAAATCTGAAACTTTACAACTTTGCATTCTGCCTCTTTTTGTTATTTCCTTCTTCATATCTCATAGAACACTGAAAATCAAATTATGCAATTTGTTGTTTTCAACAGACCCTACACTTCCTTTTTCAGTAGTACCAGGGTACCTAGCAGGAAACTTCTGCCATCCTACCTGATTCAGTAAATGTAGACTGACCATCTCCTGCTGTCCTTGATGCACATCTCATCCTTCCCCTTCCTATAGTTTTAAATGTGGAAAAATAACTCTGACTTTTCAAAAACAGTTTGAAGACCAAAGAATACACGTCCTGTGGCCACGCCCTCCACAATTTGCTCCCTGTACTTTAGGGTATGAAACCATGGACTAATATGCGCAGTTGTAGGGAAAAGAGATACAGTGACAGTAAAAGGATCATAAGGGTTTTATTTTTCAAAATGTGCATATTTTTCAAATGTGCATGTGAAATTTTTCAACTAGTGCATAGGTAATTCAGTTTGAGAGCCCAGGCTCTCAAACTGAATTACCTATGCACTAGTTCTTTGGACTAGAGGCTGGAGTGCCTCTTGGATCTCTAGATGGGTATAATTACATGTGTCATCACATGTACCTGGAGTATTCAGGTACAAAATGTAAGAGATCACAATGTTCTTGTCCACTGAGGTTGGGTCAAACTTCAAAATCCTTAACATAGTGCTTCAGCTGGCCACTGTCAGTTAATCAGAGCTGACATCAAAATGGAAAATTATTGATTTTCCCTATTCTAGATGCACCTCATTTATAATGAATAAAGTTTTGAGATGTTGTGTCAGTTTATTTGTTCAAGAATATTCAGGGGAAAATGATACAACATGCAGCAACTGATGTAAAGGTAAAAGGAAACCTCCAAAGGTATTCACTCATTTATTCAATAAATGTAACTGAGAGCTTATGCCAGACACTTTGCTAGGTACTGAAGTGAGTAGCTGATCATTTCTACAAAGTTGTTTTAGACTTCTAACAGCTGACAATTCTTTCTAGTCTGCTCTTGTATCTTCTTGGCTTCAGTAGGTAATCCTTGTGGTATATAGAATTTCTGAATTCATTCCCCAAAGATTGTACAACCTAACCTCAGAATCCTGTCAATAAAATGCTGTTTCACTGACGAAGTGTATCATGTTGTATGGCATAACTAATCATTAAGAAAGAGAAATTGTCTGGGTGGACAGAATGTAATGAAATGACTTCTTAAAAAGAGAACTTTCTCCAGTTAGCGGTAGAACAGGAAGGTAGGAGAGGGAATCGGAGAGATTTTAAATGTGGGAAACCTCAATATACCCATTCCTGCTTGAAGATGGAGTAGGACATGTAAGAAAGATGTGGGTGGTTGTGACTGACAGCCCGCAAAGAGATGAGGACCTTAGAACTTCAATTCCCAGGAGCCTGATTCTGCTAATACTGTGAATCAGCTCAGAGGTGAATTCTTTTCCAGAGCCTCTGGGTAAGGGCTTAGCCTGCTGTCATTTTGCCTATCTCACCTGTACAACTGTGAGATAATAAAGGGCATTGTTTTCAGCCACCAAGTTTGTGGTGTTTTGCTACACAGCAATAGAAAATGAATACAGTCCTAAAATCCAATGGCATCATCTACTTGAAGAGAGCAAACTAGGTAAAATTTTATACCCTCTTCTAGATTTCTGCATGTCTAATTCTTGAAAAAAATTTTCCTAAAACAACTTGGTGAAGTTTTTTTTTGGAACATTATATTTCATGTCTCCTCAAATTGGCTCTTATTTTACATTTAGTAGTTAAGGTTAGTTTGTAACACATATTAATCAAAAAAGTGCTTGTATTTGCAAAATGTAAATCATACTAATCAATAACAACAATACAGTTTCTGATAGAAAAAATGGATCAAAATAATTGAATAGACACATCATAAAGAATATGGCCTATACTGAAAAGGAGTTCAACATACTTATCCATCTGGTAAACATATATTAAAACCATAAAGAACTACCACCACATACCCATTACAATGATTAAAGTGAAAAAGACTGACGATACCAAGTGCTGATGAGGGTGTGGAGGAAGCAAAACTGTTAATGGAGTGCCAACTGCAACCATCACTTTGAAAACTTTGTGAGTCTCTACCAAAAGTGAGCATACATGTGACTTATGGCCTATATTATGGCTTGGATCTAGAAAAACCCCCAAAGCCCACTAAGGGCTTAGTTCCCAGTCTGGTGCTATTGGGAGATGGCAGAGACTTTAAGAGATAGAGTCTAGTGGGAGGCTACCCAGTCACTGGCAGTCTGCCATGAAAAGGATGTGGGACCCCGATCATTTCCTCTCCTTTTTCACATCCTGGTCTGGGGTGGGCAGCTTCGTTCCACCATGCACTCTCTGCCATGATGTGCTGCTTTGCCATAGGCCTTGTAAAAGAGACCAACTGATCATGACTCACTCTAAACTGGGAGCCAAAATAAGCCTTTCTCTTTATTTTATTATTTTTTAAAAAAAATTTTAGTTGTAGATGGACACAATACCTTTATTTTATTTATTTATTTTTATGTGATGCTGAAGATTGAACCCAGTGCCTCACATGTGCTAGGCAAGCACTCCATCAATGAGCCATAACCCTGGCCCCCTTTTCTCTATTAGAAGTTGACTTATCTTGGGTATTTGTAATGGAAAATTAACACAGTCTAGAAATTCCACTCCTAGGTATGACCTGACAAAAGTGTATACATAGTTTACCAGAAGACATATATTAGAGTGCTTATAATAACATTATTTACAGAAATCTCAAACTGGACTATATTCAAATGACCATCAACAGGAAAATATTCAAAATTATTATATACAACAGAATACTATACAATAATAGTAATGAACTATGACTATTGGCAATGATATGAGTGCATCTCACAAACTTCTGAGAGCCACAGCCAAGTCAGAATGGCCCTTGGCATTTTGCCAACAGTATTGGTTGACTGGCGAGGCATTACTATCCGCCTTGGCTGCTACTTTGGAGTTCTGGTGCTACTTTGGAGTTCTCGTGGGGATTCCCGGGGATTCCTGGGGATTCCCGGAGAGTTCCCATGGGTTGGGGAAGTGCAGGAGGAGGGATTTCCAGAGGAGATATTTCCAATTGCTGGTTCCTAGAGGAGCCCGTGGCAGTCGGCAGATTTCCCGGAGCGTGTGTGGAGTGTGCTGGTGGAGTTCAGAAATAAAGTTTGTTCCTGCTTCAGTGGCTCGTGATTTGTGCCCAGTCAGACTGCAGCAACAAACATAATGTGGGTAAAAGAATCAAGGCACCAAGAAATCTGCAATATGATTCAATTTATATAGAGCTCAAACTCAGCAAAATAAAGTTCTGGTTTAAGGTTATATTTTGGGAACAGAGTGGGTAGTGTTTAGGAGGAGGCATGGTGAGACTTTTGGTGATAATAATTATGTTCTATTTCCTGATCTGAATGGAGAATACACAAGTGGAAATTTAACAAGATGTGTAAATAAGATTTCAGCACTTTTCCATTTGTGTGTTGTACTGTAATACAAAAGTAAATTTAAAGCATGCCCTATTCTAAACTAGCAAAATAAAAGTTAAAGAAAAAGCATACTGTTTTCTAATTTAGGGAAATTCCTTACTCACATATGATAAGTGGCTCTGAGTTAGTTTGTATTTATAAAAAGGAATGATGTAGGTGACAGTAAAGAGTATTCTGCAAAAATTCATTTTTTATATAAAAAAGGAGAATGAGTAGAACATCTAACTTTTATCTTAGAAAACCAACACTCTAAATAAAAGACTATTGCTACTTAAAGACAATAGGCTTTTTGTGGAACCCTCTGGTCTTCCACTTATGATATTTTCTAGGAAAAAGAGAAAGTTATGCTAGTGACCCTCAGGGAGAACATGTGTTATGTTATAAGCACTTCAGTAGGCCTTGAAAACTCCTTTTGCTTTACAGAGATTATTTAAAAGAAATCAATGAAGAAAATACAAAAAATGCTAATTTACTCTTGGGACTTGGGATTAAAAATTCACTTGTGGAAGTTTCATATCTTGATCTTAACATTCCAAAAGAGTAAAATGCAAAGCATAGCCTAAATCCAGTTGTGGTGATACAAATAGATCTATATGTTTAATTATAACAGATCTATAATAGATCTATATGTTTTATTATATATTCATATCTTTTGAGGGCTCATCACATCCAAATCCATCCTTGATAAAACAATAACTTGGAAATGACTATTTTCTGTTTGCTCAGAATTCAATGCCTATGAGGAAAGACTATCTATGTAATGGGGACAAAGATGTCAAAACCTTATGGCATTTTTTAAAATACATTTTTTTTTCAGTTGTAGATGGACACAATACCTTTTTTAAAATTTTATTTATTTTTATGTGGTGCTGAGGATTGAACACATGTGCCTGGCAAGTGCTCTACCACTGAACTACATACAACCCCAGCCCACTCGGGTGCATTTTTAGAGAAAGGCTAAAGGTTTTTGCTTTTATTTTTCCAGTATCTTTGGTTTTGCTTGCTGGTACCATCAAAGTAAACATAAGGAAATGTTCGAAGATGAGTAGAGAAAGTGACAGTTAAAAGGAGAGTCAGAGACTTAGAGGAATTGAGAAACATATAATAGGTAGATTCGGAAGTGTTGTGATTTTAGGATTTGTGATGTCATTCTTCAATGTAAGATGGATCACAAATCATGAAGTAACTGCTCTTTGAACATACAGCAAGATCATTAATGTTTTGCCACATTCTACACACACCCATTTAATGATGACTGGTCATAAGGATTGCTAATTTATGGATGAACACATGGTCCAATTCACAATTATCATTAAGTGCCTTCTGTGTGTGACTGAAGGCTCCATGTGAGGTGTCATGGAAATAAGGAAATAAAGATGATTTGGTTACTGTTTCCACAGAGCATGGGGAACCTAGTGTCACAACAGAAACACACAGGCAACCAAGACAAAAAAAATATCAATTTCCTCAAGAGGTACCAAGAAAGTGCTACACAGAGTGACTTCTCAAGAGGGACAGAAAATTAGATAATGATCCAGGTAACAGCAGAACCAACAAGGAAGTGATTTAATCCGGGCCTACAAATGCATAGCTTGTTTTTGAAAGGACCACATATGGTAAAGCTAGACATTGGGCACTACAGTGGGAAAGCTCAGGGCATTTGGGAGAAACAGCTATTTGTCCAACTTTATTATCAACTACAATAATTTGTTGTTTACATTAAAAAATCTGCTAAGATCACTGCAGACATTAACTGGTTCTTAGTAAGAAAGCTCATTTAAATTATACAACAGTGAGCTTTGTTTAATACAACTAACAAAAATTCCATTTTTTAAAAAATTTGGTTTTTAGTTGTATATGGACTCAATGCCTTTATTTGTTTTTATATAGTGCTAGGATTGAACCTAGTGCATCACACTTGCGAGGCAAGTGCTTTACCTCTGAGCTACAACTACTGCCCAACAAGAATCCCACTTTTATTGACTGCTTTCTGTGGTTCTTCCATAGAAATAGTTGTAAAAGAAAAAAAACCAAAAAACAAATTTTTAGAGAATCATGTAATCTTTAAAGATTCAGAGCAAGTTACCCGTCAGTACAGATTTGATATCATCTTCTCAATCTCTCTCGATACTTTAACACTGACCTAGGGACTGACATTCAGAAAATGTTCCTGAGATAACTATCAAGTGACTTCACCAAAGCTTCAAGTATCTAACTGAACATACATTCTCAGAAACATTTTGGAAATATTTTCAGCAAAGGTTTAAGCAAAATAAGTATTCTAATGAACATTTAGGAAATAAAATGATCCAAACACATCATTTCCCAAATATTCTTTCTAGCAAGAATTCACACTTAACAGATCCAAAATTGAACTACTGTTTTCTTCAAACTTATTCTTCCCACATATTTCCTTAAAATTTTATCAGACTAAATTTAGCTTTACTTAATAAAATTAATAGTGCCAATAGCTTTTTCAAAACATATCACTGAACTTGCTAAAATATATGACCTGAGATTTATTTAAAAATATATGTAATTCCAGGGTTGAAATATTGATATCTATTTTGCATGCACACACATGCATGTGCACACACATACACGCTTCCCAGGAGATAATTTGTGTTC
The DNA here is from genome assembly GCF_001458135.2 of Marmota marmota marmota. Lineage (NCBI taxonomy): Eukaryota > Metazoa > Chordata > Mammalia > Rodentia > Sciuridae > Marmota > Marmota marmota. The sequence continues at coordinate 40,733,774 of NW_025999853.1, read as the reverse complement.
TTGTAATAGTATGTAAATAAATGTAAGTACTAAAAGTAAATCAAAGAAAAAAGCATGCTCCACTGGCAAATGAAAAGGTGTTCCATATTGTTATTCATTTAGGGGATGTACACCACATTCACAATGAGATACCACCACATGCCCATCAGAATGGTTAAAATGAAATGGACACACAATTCCAAATACTGGTGAAGACATGAAGCAAAGGAAACTCCCCTACCATAGGAATAAAGAGTGCACAGTATCTCTGGACGCAGTGGTTAATGTAGTGGTCAGTATCTGCCCCAAGCTAAGTCATTGAAAATCACTGAGAAATTTGATCTTGTTTCTTTCTCTGTCATCATGAACTCTCAAGATAATGTAGACTTGTGACTGAAAAGGTCGTCTTGTCATGATGTAAAGAGAGTCTATCTCAGGCAAGAAAATCTGAGAAACATAACTCCTATGACATTACTGAATTTGTGTCTGAGGTAGGGTATAAAGTTTACTACTGAAAAATTTGTGTCTATTTAGCTTTACATGAGTGTGATGGAGGGTATCTGATTACAAATCCATAAATAACTATGGACTGAGAAAAGTTTTTACAAAAAACTAATACCTAGTGTCCTTAACATAAAAATAGTCAACGTAAGTTAATACAGAATAATAAACAAAAAACTAAAAGCAATTTCAATAGAAAAATGAATGAGGGACATAAACAGACAATAGAAAATGCAAATGACTAGGAGTCATATGAAAATTTATTCACCTGACTAGAGTATTTTAAAAGTGTAAACAAAATAGAATTTCTTCTAACAATAAGATATATTAAAAATGAAAATATTCAATGTAGACAAGCTCTACTGAGATAGGTTCATTTTGAATGTTGCCAATAGTAATGTAACACAATACAAACTTTCTGGAGAACAATTTGAAATTACGATAAAACAAATATGCCATTTGTCTTTTGAAATCATAAATGTAGACAAAGATTTGGGTATAAAAATATTCATTAAAGTTATTTATGATAGCAATCTGTTGGAGATTAAATAAGTAAGTATAGAATTCATTTTGGGCCTGACCTGAAGTAGGAACTTAATATCATTTTTGTCATGTGGCTAATTAATTGTCTCAGCATCATTTACTGGCTAGTTCAAACTTTCCCCAGTGTTGTATAAGCATACTTCTGTTTTCAATCTACAGTGGTCTATTTCTAGGCATGCTGTCTTCTTCTACTAGTCTCTCTATTACCCCATGTTATTATAGCATAAACTCAAAGGCACAATTTTAGAATGAGACCTGATATGGGGTAGAAAAAGATTCTTTCCCTTCATATGGTCTCAAAAACATTTTGGTTTATGTCCCTTCTCCCTTTTCTAAATCCATATACATTTTAGAAATGGCTTATTCTTTTTAATTTTTTTACTTGTTCTTTTTAAATATATGTGACAGTAGAGTGTATTTTGATATATTATACATACATGGAGGATAACTTTCCATTTTTGTGGTTGTACATGATGTGGAGTTACACTGATTGTGTATTCATATGTAAACATAGGAAAAGTCAGGTCTGATTCATTCTATCATCTTAGAAACAGCTTGTTCTTATAACTCCAAAGATCATTTTTTTGAGGTTTTGAATAAAATTGAATATGTGGATATATTTGATAGAAATTGAATCTTTTAGATACTAACATTCCCATCTAAGAACATGATCTAGATCATCATGTATTTAAGTATTCTTTTATGTATATGAATGTATATATGTGTATATGTATAATGGGTTCAAACAACTTGGGTTAGATCTATTTCTTATAGAAACTTATGATTTTAGTGCTATTATAAATGTATCTTAACAATTTAATTTTCTGTTTTTGGCTGTAATACAGAAAATCAACTAATTTTTGTATGCTGATCTTATATCCAGCCACCTTGAGAAACTCAAGGAGTTTCCTTCCTACCCTTACATTAAGGGGGCTGAATGGAAACACTGGGCTGTAAAGATTTCCAGGTGTCATTTGGAGGGTGAGCGTGAGTTAGAGAGAGAACCTTGGCAATGCTGAAACATGAACTCAGACACCTTTGATATGGTATTCATCCCAGAAGGGGAGTTCTTTTCTCTGAAGTGTAATGCTCAGACCTTTCAGATATTTGTTGTCTTCAGTATGGGATCTGGTTTCTACTAAAGCTTTGGTTTTTAGTCTGTCACTCTATTTAAAGCACCTGTCAATCTTTACCTGTGCCTACCCTTATTTCCTAGTACAGAATCCTGACCATACTCTTCATAATAACTAAACTTCATGAGTGCTTGTTTACTTGGCAATATTCTGTTTGCTGTTCTTCCTACCTGCAGTCCTCAAAGGGTAAGAACCAGGTCTGTTTTGTGTATTACTTCTGTATTCCTGATACCTGCCATTTAGCTTATAAATGTTTTTAGACGGAATGAGTTAAACATGTCAACATCTATTTGTTTTTTAATGATAATTATTTGTCACATTTAAAATACCTTCATAACTGCCCCTGCAAATAGGCATTGTTAGTTCCCATTTGACAAAGAAAGCAGAGGAAAATCAAGTGACGTGGTTCAATCAATAACTGGAGATCAGAAGCATTGAAAACAAAACCAAAATCATCTACTAAAATCGAATTCAAATGCCATATAACAAAATAAATAAAGTGGAAAAGGGAGAAAACAAAAGAGGAAAGACAAAGGAAGGTAGGAAAGTAAAAAAGGGAACATTGTTTTGTGAAAATTTCATGTCAAGATCATATCACTCTATTTGCCATGCTAAAAACTCCTTAAATCTCAGATTTTATGCTTGTCAGAAAACTTCATACCTCTCTAAGACATTGTAGGTCAGCAAACAGATTATGAATACTCTCAAATGACATTGTTCTATATGAATCATATAGATTAGGACATAAAGGAGTTTGCAGTTATAGAATTAGTCTCTTTTTCTTTCCTATATTTTATCAGCATAAAATTGGCTGGCAAAGCCGGGTCACATAATCAAGTCTGATAATTGTAAGGATTACCTGCAATTACAAATTGATTTAAGTTTCAATTTCCAGGTCCAATCCATTCTTTCATTATTTTTCTTCCTCAGAATGCACACACACACACACACACACACACCTGTTTGACTCTCCAAATATTTAGAAGCCAAATTAGAACATTTTGCTAATTTTTATGAGTTTAGGAGTAGTCCCTTTCTATTAGAATCCCCTTTTAATGAAAAAAACATTGCATTTAATTTTTAATTTCAATCAATGTTGTTATATGTGCTCTTCCTTTCTCTTGTCTTTGAGTCTAACATGAAATAAATGATCATTTCTATTAATTCTGATTAGCTGGCTTCAGGTTGTAAAGTTACATAAGAAGGAAAGGAATCTCCCACTGCTGCCAGTCTCCAAATATTAAAAGCAACAGTAGCAGTCCTTTAGTTAATAACACTATTTTTTGTGATTTTGGAGGAGAAAGATACTTTGCTGCCAAGGGTAATCCATACAGAACAGTTGATTGCTGGATGAGAGATACCCACAGAATGAGACATTATTATAGAACATGAGAACTCTACTCAACACCATTGAAAAATACCACACCTTTTCCTGAACTCAGACTACAATGATAGAGTATTGATGCAATTCTGTCTGCTACAGGAGGGCCAAAAAATATGCACTTATCTACAGTGGGTTTTCAGGGATGGGCAGTGACAGGATCTAGAGCTTAAGAGAGCACCCGCTTGGGATTCCAACATACCCATTACTGAGACATCGTATTCTATCAGCAGCGTTGCTTCTTGTCCACATTGTTTAAGAATACTCATGGCTTCAGCATGTGTGGTTCCAAGAAGCCGAATTCCATCCACACTGAGCAACCTGTCTCCAGGTCTGATAGTGCCCTCTCTAAAGGGAAAATAAAGGCAAGGTCTTGATTAATGTAGCATAATGCTTATAGTCACTTAGCCAAAGCCATTCTTCCACACACGTGCTGCCATCCATCCCATTTGCACTCTTTGTAAGCCTCAGGTATCACAGTAAGAGTGTAAAGAGGAAGCCCTGCAAGGAAAATTGCTATAATACAAAAATCAGTAATGAGAAGATAACCAGACATTAGCGGGTAATCTAGTTACTCAGAGTTAACTCTTGAGTACAAAAGTAAGAAAGGCATATTTTTTTCTTTTGTAGGTTTTTGCCTGAAAGTCTAAAATTGATTTATTGGTACCCAGGAAATAGCATTCACCTATTTTCCCAAAGTCAGGTGAGCAGAAAAGCCTTTTTAATTTCATTCAATTTATTACCAGTGAACCCAAGTGGAATGGGGAGTGCTGGTGAGAAATTGCACTACTCTGTAAATTTCCCTAATGATTTATAAGGCTGTTTGGCAATCAATAAATGAATTCAGTCTCACATTTCTGGGAAGAAGCAGGCAAATTATATTTTCCCTGTTGTGACTAGTCTTCAGGCACTGGGAGATGACACCAGGATGTTAGTGACATGATAGAGGCAGAACCAGAGTGCCTTCAGGATTACAGCCTCCCTACCCAAAAGATCTCTTAGACATCTTTCACTTAGGCAACTAAGTATTTTGACTCTTAAGTTTTTATCGTTAACACTTAGGTTTCCTTGACTTCTAAGCTAATTTGATAATGTATTGCTCACAAACTTACCGTCTGTTTTTGACATTCTTGTTAACCCTAACCCTAAATGTTGATAAGAAATGAACAGATGTCTATTTTCATCAGAAAGAATAATTCCTAAGAGAGAAATGAGAATGAAAAAGGCAAAACTTCCCTGGAGGTTTTAACTTTGTGCTATCCTTTACAAAGGCAAATATACCCTAGCACAGTGTCTCCCTCCTCTCTTTATATGAAATATCATCTTTCTTAAAAGTGAGCCGACAGCAAATGCTTTGAGGAAAATAAACCTGAATTTGTATCCTGGTTCTTCTTAATACCTGGCATGTGACTTAACCATCTGTGCCCTCCATTTGGCCAGCTGAGATACAATAAAAATATCTCATTCACAAGATGGTTGTAAGGCTAAAAATATAAGACAGTGTTGGCCAAGAAGTTAGCACAGTTCCTGATACTCAGTATGTGTTTAATAAATTGTATTTATTATTATAATTTCTATTTCTTAAAAAAGGTTTATAATTTCTATTTCTCTCTGGTCTGAAACAGAGAGACAGATTTTCCTCCCATCTTGCAATGATATCTCATGGCAGGAGTGTGTTCCTCCATCATTATGCAGTTGACTTTTGCTGTGGGAAAATAATACAGAGATAAGTATGTCCAGAGACACCTAAACTGTGAGTGTACCTGGGACCCAACAAGACTTATGATGTGAAGGCTGAAGGCACTTGTCTTTCACATATTCAAATTCTCAAGGAAAAGAAACGGAAGGAAGTGAAAACTCGAGAGACTGGCAAAATTCCTTCCATTTTGCTAAAAGTCACTTCCATTCTGACATGAATGTCATTATCTAGTGATAAGAATGCCAATAATTACAAAAATCAAACAACCATGACCTGGATCTTCTTAATAGCTGGCATGTGACTTAACCATCTGGGCCTCCAGGTAGGAGGGTAGCAGTTGAGGGGCCAGATGCCTGTCATAAGTCCCTCCTACATGAAAGCTTCCCCTGAAGGAACCGTGCATCTCAGACCTTTGATAAAAGTTAACAGACCCAAAAGACAGATATTATTGTCAACATCTACAGTGGAGAAAATTGAGCTCAGAACCAAGTTACTTGCCAGGAATAAAGTATGCTAAATGCCGAATCTAGAGAGAAACATTATTATTTCAAACTCTTTTAGTTTTCACATTCTAACATATTTATGTAATATCTATCTTTGCTATGAAAGATGTCTAAGAGATCTTTTCTATTCTCTCCAAATTCTATAAATCAAATTCTATGCCAAAGTCTCCAACTCTATTTAATCTGTTTTGGACAATAACACAGAAAGATGAAGTTTACCTGTCAGCAGGCCCTCCAGGACGAACACATGTTATCACAACTGGGCGAGATTTATTCCTATCATCATGGGCTCCCCCTAGCAAAGAAAAGGAATACAGCTTTAAAATATATTCATCGTTGAAGCTTGGGAGGCGGAGGCAGGAGGATTGTGAGTTCAAAGCCAGCCTCAGTTATTTATCGAGGTGTTAAGAAACTTAGTGAGACTCTGTCTCTAATAAATACAAAACAGGACTAGGGATGTGGCTCAGTGGTCAAGTAATCCTGAGTTCAGGTACCCTGGTACCCCCTAAACAATAATAATAATAATAATAATATGTTCATTGTTGCCATTAAGAAAAGCTCATTTACAAAATGCCAGCTGAGAAACTGCAGAATATTTATTGATGTAGGGAAGAAAACATGCAAAATTTGCCTTCTCACATATAACAATGGCCTCAAAGGTCTTACTTGTTTCTTATGGAATGTGTTTAATGAATGGAAATTGAAATCTCCTATGTTCAGGCCAGAGCATCACTTTTTTTCCCTATGGGTACAAGTTCTATTGTTCAGAGGGTCAAATTTTTAGAATCTGTCACTTACATTATTAGAAAAATAAGTCCGTTCACCATCTAAAAGCTTATTTTAACATCCAAAGTTCTATTCCATCAGGTTATGAAGTAATTCTCCAGCACTAAACAGATAGACTCCTTCTGTGCTATCAGCTCCACTTCCTGATTTTCCTGGTAATCTCCCTTTGTCTCAGAGTAGCTCACATCCCATTTATGCCAAAATGTCTTAAGAGTCATGCTAATATTTACCCACCATACCTTTTTTTTTTTTTTTTTGTATTGGGGATTGAACTCAGGGACACTTGACAATTGAGCCCAATGCCAATCCTTTTTTTGTATTTTATTTAGAGACAGGGTCTCACTGAGTTGCTTAGCACCTCGCTTTTGCTGAGGCTGGCTTTAATTCATGATTCTCCTGCCTCAGCCTCCTGAGCCTCTGGGATTACAGATGTGTGCCACCATGCCTGGCTGTATCTTTTCAATCTGATTAACCAATGATTCTTAAGGGATGGATAGTGGCCATCTGTTGAGCTGGAAAAACCTTCTAGAGATGGATTTCAAAAGGATCCAAAAGTATAAGTCTTTCTTTGATTCACATTGAGAAATTAAACAAAATTCTATGAACTTTTGTTTTACCAATGTATTAACAAAGTTATTAAAGCCTAAAAAATGTGGTACTTATCAACTAAACTTGTTTATTATCACTAAAATCAGATTAATGCCAAGCAGTCCGATGTTCACACAAATCTAGGCAATATTTAATTATTCATTCATTTATTGAGTGCCACTATGCACAAGCCAGTATTGTAGGCTTATATTATAAAACTCCTGTGTGTATACACAGATATTTAAAATTCCTGAAAAGTGTGAAAGGAATATTCTGGTAATATTACATCATTTGTTTTCTTGAGGTGGTTGAGGAATTCAGTTGTTTCTCTTCTTATTTCTTAATGATAAATTGCTATTGGTTTGGCTTTTTTGTTGGCAATTTGATTTGCTATTAGCCACCTGATAACTAGTGATATACACTTGCAACACCAGTAATTTTTGCTGCATCCTTTCAATAATAAGGTTTGTATGCTTGTTGCCGCAGTCTGGCTGGGCACAATTCAGGAGCCACTTGACAAAAGAAACGAACTTTATTTTTAGAACCACACACAGCCAAACAAAACACCTCCTCAGGAAAAACCCTCAGAGCCCAACTGCCACCACCGGCTTCCCACAAGCCTCTCTCCCTCCCCCACTCCTCCTGCTCTTGAGGCCGATTGGCTGGGTCGCATGGGCGGAGCCAAAAAAGTCCCCAATGAGCAGCTCCGTAGTCTGAAAGGGCGGGGAAACAGCCCAATGAGCATCACCGCAGAGGAGCCAATCAGCTAGATGTTGCTGGGGCCTCTGTGAGCCAATCATCAGCTGGCAGTCTGAAAGTTTGCTGGGGCCCCTTTGGCTGTGGCTCTCAACACTTGTGATTCAAGAACACTTCCCTTCCACACTTACATTGCAAAAACAGATGACACACGTGGGTACTTTGTCAGTTTGTGTCTTAAATTCACTGGACTGTTATTTCCTATAGAAAAAGATCTTGTCTTATGACTCCATTGTACTGATATCTATGCTGACATCAATACATCCTTTGAAAATATTTGCTTGATTGATTTGCTACTTGACTGGTCCATAGTGAGACCTAATGTTTAAAGCTCAGCACTTTCAACAAGTCTATGGAAGTCAACATACCTCCTTTAATCTTTGATGCATGTATATTTATTAAGATGCTAAATGTTAATCCAATAATTTATATATATATATTTTTACTCTGGTGAAGTACAGAATGTCATAGGTAACAACAAAAAAATCAAGAAATGTATGTTAACAAATTCCTGATGCTTATATAGTTCCCTATTAAACCTCATTGTCACATGAGGAATTGAGAGCTGTTAATAGAGACATAGTATTATAGGGATGAAATTACTATTGAGAAAAACAGAATAATAAAAATCAGAATCATAGCTTAGAATGAATAATTTTATAGAAAAGCTGGAGTCAATTGAAATCTTTATTATCAATGCCATCCCATAATAAGATGAGTTGAGCTGATGCACACAGGTACTCAAGGGATTAGATCATCTTAAATCCATTTTTAGAAAGCTACAATAACAAAATGTATTTCAAGAGAAATTAATTTAGACGAAGTTGGTTAATCCTTATGTATTAAATCAAGTCAAGCCAACTCATCAACATTTTTGTTTCAGTGATATAGAAAAGGGAAAGGAAAAAGATGTGTTGAAAAGTGACAGATCAGTAGCATGACTGTGTATGACAAGGTTTACTGGCTGCTTGTTCTGTATTAGTGGACTAAAATAATGCTGATCATTTGAACTCTACTTGAGTTCCCATCGTTTTATTTATTTAAAGAACAGTGGGTTCAAATATTAAAATGTAACTTAATACAATGAAAACATAAGTTTTGGGGGGATGATGTTCCTGTAAACTCCCAATCTATCATGCCCAATTCTCCAAGAATTTCTGATTGTTCTAATCGTCACATACCTCGTATTACAAAACCAAAGGTGTTGCCTTCTTTATGTAATGTGACCTCCACTGTTCGGAAAATAACACTTGATCCTTGTACAGCTGCATATAGGAAAGAGAGGGAGGTATAAGTTTTCAAATATAATAATGTTTCTAAATTTTTCAATGTGGCATAAAATATTATAGATCCCTCTTGCAAATATTTTTGTTTTGTGTAATAAAAATCAACAATTCCAAAAAATGTTAGAAAAAAGTAATTATAATGACATGCAAATACCATAAAAGAGTTATCTATCCAAAAGGAACCAAAATCATAGCTCCTTCCCTTCCTGTGTAGAAGATTTCTACACAGAATAACAGTTACATTGCTTGAACTCTACAGAATGAGACAATATGTAACAAGCAAAACTGTTTTCCCTTTGTGAAATGTAAAAACAATGATTTTTGCAAAATTAATGAAATATTTTCTTCAGTTATTTTTAAGCTACTTTAAATTTGTTGATAAGACAAAAGTAGAGATGTCTTAGAATCATTAACACACACATTTTATTTTTTTTACCTAGGTTGCTAGCCAATCAGGACAACATTTATTTTTATTTTTGTAGCTAGTTCCAGAAAAAAAAAGTATTACTCTCAGACTGCTATCAATATATGTATGTGATACAAATAGGTGTTCTGATATATAAAGAGCTATTAAGTGAAGATATTAGCAACCCTAGGGAAACGTGGAGAACAAAACAATGCTAAGTACATTCAAAATATTACTACTAACAAAATAAAGATCTACTTAATTTTACTTGATGTCTCCATGCCTATGTTGTTTGCCCGCTGGTTGCTCTCATTTCACAAAGTGAAATTGCACTGACAAGCTGAGATCTCTAGTCATGTTAGACATCTGCGTGAGGGTACAAGTTATGTGAAGGCACAGTCGCTAAGACATCCTGTAAGACTATTTTTAGGAAACAAGTGAGTAGTTCTGGTTGTATATTGCACTATTGCTGCATTTAGAAAACAAAATTGCACGAATTAATATTTTTTTCATTATGAATATAGGAGTATTTTATGCATGGAGACAGAAAAACCTGTGATATATAGAAATGGATGGTTTTAGACTTTTAAAAAATCTGTACAATGATATCTAATGCCATATTCATTATAAATAACACATTTTTACATTGTTACTAGATCCTAAAGGGGTCACTTATTACAAAAAAAAAACTATCAATAATAGTCCTTGACTTATGATGACTTCACTTAGTTTGTCAACCTGAATGACAGGGGTGAAGGTATATCTAGACTGTCACTCTGCTTTTCACATTCAGTGCAGTATTCAATAAAATACGTGAGATATTCATCACTTTATGATACAATAGGCTTTGTGACTTACAATTTTGCCCAATGGAGGCTAATGTCAGTGTTCTAAGTATGTCAGAGATGGGATAGGCTAAGTGATACAATTTGGCAGGATAGGTAAATTAAAAGTAGTTTCACCTCATAATATTTTCATCTTAGCAATGGTTTTATTGGGATATAAACTCACCATAAGTCAAAGAACATCTACATATAGACAGAATTGAAAGGCATCTTTAAAATATACTTTCCTTGCCATTTATAGGAAGAGCTAGTGGTTTTAATTAAGCATTACTTACAATTATTTTTAATTATCAGAAAATCTTAACCCTCAAAGGAATACTGTAGAAATGTTTATGAAAAGTAGACATTTAAATTTACAGAACTGCACATTTAACAGGCTAGGACATAAAGTGCAAAAATAACTTGGATCTGCTGAAAAACAACATAAACCTGCAGCTGAACAAATGTTTTGGTACACTGCTGATTTAATTAAATGTCATATTCTTGCTACCAGGGGAATTACAGTTTATTCCAATCAACTAGGAACAGTGCAAACAACTGAAAAGAGTTGAGGTATAGTTTTAATTAAATGAAAAACAAAATTGGGTTCAAACCAAATGTTTTTTTTTTTCCTATTTCTATGACCCAACAAGCCACTTGAAGAAATTGGTTAAGGAACATGATGTTTTCTGTTCAGTTGATAAGTGAGAAAAGCAAAGGATATGGGAGAAATACTCAATAGCATCTCTTCTGTCCCCAGACCTCTGCAAAACTGTTTGCAAATATTATTTTATTTAATCATTAAATCATCTTTCAATTATGTTCAACCAAATCCTAATTCTGGACCACCTGTCCTTGTTGACTGGATGTCTGTTCTGGGAATGCAAAGTAATGGAATTTTAACATTGCTCTAGTTAAATCTTGCTGACCACAAAATCTTAAAATCAAATCTTAAGTCACTATAAAGACTTTAGGGATTATCTACAGCTGTAGATTATCTACACTTATTGCTCTCCATCAGTTACAATTGTAAATCTGAATGCTGACTACCTTTTATGTTAATTAATGAAACAGATCTGATCTTTATAATTCTTGTTTGCATGACAGGCTCTTGGTGATATGGTTTTATACCTAGGACCAGATATCCTATATTGGCCACTCTAATTTTTTTACTTATTACTTTGCATGTGTGTATGTGTATTCAAAGATGCAATTAAGGGCTTACCAAAAGAATCAAAGGGCCAGGTAAAAACTAATTTCAAAATATAAAACTACTCCTTACTTATTTTAGTTGTATTGGCACCCCTTGTTCTATATGTGAACATGCATGTACTTCTACACAGTTCTTTTACTATAGTAGATAAGATCATTCCAACCTATGTACTCTTCCCCTGCCTCCCCACCTCACCAAGAACATAGGAGTTGTGTACTTTGCCCCTTTGTTATGTTACACTTGCCCATGGTTCTTACTAGACATGTGCTCTGGTGGCCAGGCTTATCCTTTTTTCCCCCCTCTGCCAAGGAAGAGCTTCCCTGAGAAGTGCTGCTCTCTTATACTTAATCCCAGAATGAACCTCATGTAGGGAACCTTGAATTACACCCCATTCCTGTTCTCTATCACCACCACCACCACCACCATCTATCTGTTTTCCATTGGTGTTAGAATTGAGAAAAAGCCTATCCAGTGACATGTTTTAACACCTTTATCTAAGTTAAGAAAAGACTCCTTTCCATAGAAAGCTAGTCTGATTCAGTCAATGTTTTAACCATAAGGACGACCTCTGCCAACCAGATTGTGTGATAGGCATTTTTATTGAATAAGTAAATCTGCAGCTCCACGGTTTGAATGGAAACAGAATTTTAAAAAAAACAACTTGCTAAAAATTATACTCTTTCCAACCATTTAAGCTTATAATAAAAAATTCTAGGTGTTAACTGAAAATGGATGAGAATTATTTAACATTTCAATGTTCTGCAGGTGGTATGTGACACAAATTTTGAAGGCACTACTCTGCTCTGTTTTTTTTTTTTTTGGTGGGGGGTTATGAGGATTGACCTCAGGAGCACTTGACCACTGAGCCACATCCCCAGCCCTATTTTTTATTTTATTTAGAGACAGGTCTCACTGAGTTGCTTAGCGACTCACTTTTGTTGATGCTTTGAACTTGTTATCCTCTTGCCTCAGGCTCCAGAGCCAGGGAATTACAGGCGTGCTCCACTGTGTCCAGCTCTGGTCTGACTTTTAATGCATAAATGCCTAAGATACAGTTGAGTCATGTTCTTCCTAAATACAGTTTCAAAGCATCATATATTTTAAAGTGAAAAAGAAATGTAAAGCTCATGTAGTCCAATCATTTCATTTTTGTAAAGAAACTGAATCTCAGAAAAGATAAGTGGCTTGCCCAAAGTCAAACTTCAATCTTTCCTTTATCAGATCATGGAAGCACACATCCTTCCTCCAGCTCTTTCTAAAATCTGGGGTTGGCTGAACCTCAAATTGCTGTGATCTGGAGAAAGTTACTGGCCGTGGCTTTGGCCTTGGGCGGCTTATCTCTCAGTGTCAGTTCTCCTCCAGGGCCTCAGCTGTGGTGGTCTGTTTTGCTCTGGCAGTCTGAGCTAAGTGGAGTGGAGGCTTCCTAATCCTTCCAACCTCTCTGAACTCAAAGACCTTATTAATTTCTCCAAACATAATAAAAAGAAACAGATCATCCTTGGAGAATAGATCTCTTCTATCTGATTTCTAGCATGAAAATTCACACTTTTGTGTTTAAAAATACCTTTTTTTTTTTCCCCATCAGCTTTCTTACGTGAGGAAGACAAAGCAGGTATAATCACTGGGTTATGAAAGGCTTTTATTCCAAAACATTTCTGATACTCATCTTTTTCTCTTTAACTCTACCAACGCAATATTGATTTAGGATATCACCTCTCTTTCGGAAAACTGAAGCAGCCCTTAGGCTTAATAGCTCCTGATCTATACTCCATTTGGCCACCAAAATGATGAACCTAAAAATCCCAATCTGATGAAGCAGTTTTAAAAGCCTTTACTGACTCCTCCCTGCCCACTTGATGCCACCCCACATTCACCAAAATGGTGTAGAAGGTCCTCCTTGTTTGGCTCCTCTTTGGCCTCCTTCTTACCCATATTCCCTTTGTGCTCTAACAACTCCAATCTGTTTGGGCTTAACCTGTGCATTGGGCTATACTGTCTCATCCTCTTGCTGGACCCTCTGCATGGAATGTTGTTCCTCTTTCCACTTGACTTGCCCTGTTTCCTTTAAGACTTTCCCCAAATCCCCAGGTCTGAATCACCCCCAAATATTGGGAAATCTTTATTATGGGTCATAACCTGAAAGCTATACTGACAGCTCCTTTAGAAAGAGGTCATGCTTGATTAATATTTATATACTCAGTGGGATGCAAATGCATATTCAAGTAGCTTTGACTCTAGTTCTCTTAACTCCTCAGCGATGGTGTGAGATGGTGATTTCAAAGCACACTGACTGTTCTAACATTCAAGAACACATAGAGGGGGAATGGGTAGGGGAGGGGAAGAAAAAGAGGGTCATGGGGACTAAAATGGAGTAAATTGAATTCCATGCATGTATGATTTTGTCAAAATAAACCCAACTACTATGCATAACTATAATATTGTAATAAAACTACAGTATCTTCAGCAAAAGAATAATAACAATGATGATGATGGTTAATATTAATTTCTTACCAAGCATCTGATAATGGTCTAAATAATGATTATGTGATGGTAGCCTGTGCTCCTTAACAAACATCCTACAACAATCATAGCCACGTAACAGCTGGGAAGCCTAAGGCTTGAAGAACTGAAAACACACATCCAGAGTTTACAAAGCTAGAAATGGACAAGGCAGACATTTAACTAGCAAACCAGTCCATACCCTTAACACTCTATTTTACTGTCTTATTCTTGCTGAAAATGAAAAAAAATGTAGCGAGTTTTTTTAAAATTTTTTTTATTTAACATAAACTTAAATTGATTTTGTTATAAAATGAGTACTCAATTTTCCATGCTACATTTTATGTTAAGAATAAGTACTTGTTACTGGCTATGTACATATTCCCTTAGTGCTCTAATCTGGTCCCCAAGCTTCAAACATCATCTCAACTCCCATCATGCTCAATTTACATTTCTAGTCCAGATCTTACTTCCAAGTCCCTTAACTGAAGCTCTTTTCCTGATATTTCCTTGTGCATATAGAATACACATCTCAAATATCAAACAATGATCTCCTGATCTCCCCCCTGGTCAGCTCTTCCCATATTCTTCCCCACCCTGTTAAATGGCAACTCCATCCTTCCAGTTGCTCAGACTCAAAACCTGGGGTTATTCTTGACTTCTTCATTTCCAAATGACTCACCTAAAGCCATTAGAAAATCCTGTTGGTCTATCTTCAAGATTAATTTAGAATCTGATTCTCACTACCTCCATTTACTCTCTTTCCCCTGAATCAGTGCAATAGCTCCAGCTTCTATCCTCACCCTGAAGTCTGTTCTCGACACAGCAGCCTGAAAGAGCCTTCAAAAACATAAATAAGATCATGCTTTTCTCTGTTCAAACCATACAGTGGCTTTCTGCATCATTCAGAGCAAAACTGAAGGTCCTTCCAGTATCCAATGAGGACACCTTCCACCTTACATTTCTGACCTCATTTCTTAATCCTCTTCCTGAGTGTTCTGCTCCACCCATACTGCCTTTCTTAATGTTTGTAGAATAACCCAGGGATATTGCTGCCTTCTGGTCTTGGCACTGGCTGGTCCATTTTTCAGTAACTCTCTTCCTCCAGAAATTAATATGGTCACTCCCCACCTTTCCTTCATGTCATGAACAAATGTTATTTTCTCAGTGGCTGCTCCTTGACCACTCGATTTAAAATTGTAATCCCTCCCCAATCCCATCACCCTTAATCGCTCTCTTGCTCTGATTTCATAACATCCATGACCCTACTCTGTAATTTACTTATTATGTTTTTGTTTTATTATCTGTCTTCCCCTGCTATGATGGCAATTCCACGGATGTACCCAAGCTCCCAGAATGTAGCAGAGGCTGGAATATAAATCATTACTGAAAATGAATTATTACCAACTCTTCATAATTTATCTGTATTCTCACCAGTAGGGAAGAGCAAAGAGATTTCTAGGATAGCATCTTGTGAATAGCTAATAATTGGAGAGGTGGTTCTAGAATAGTATAGCTTAAATGCAAGGAAGCAGTAACACATAGCACAAGGTATGTCTCATGTGAATAAGCATGTGGGCTTTGAAATTGGGCAGCTTGTGCTTAAATATGGACTTTGCAGACCAGGACTATTAATTTGGGAAAGATACTTAAGCTTCTGTAAAGTGAGAAAAAGAGCAATAATAGGGACTACCTTGCAGGATTGATTGATTGATCATTATTTATTAAAAACTTTTATAGTGCCAAGCACCATTCTAAGTGTTTTATAAATATTAACTTAGTTACTTCTCTTAATAAACTTATGAGTAGAAATTAATATTATCCCCATTTTAAGGATGTGAAAACAGAGACCTAGAAAGTTTAAGTAACTTTCTCAAAAGTAAGTAGTTGGTAAAAGGGGAAGCTGGGATTTGAACCCAGCCATTTGATAAATTAAAGTTCACCTTTGCTGACCCCGATATTAGTGAGGATTATGTAAATCAATGCAAGTCAACTTTCTTATAATTTCAACATTTAATAAGTGTTCAAAATGTGTTAGCTGCTCTTGTTATTACCATTATTATTATTTGATAATAATGTGATCTGAAATTATGTTTATGTTTCAGACATAAACATATCTATACAAGAGTCAATATAAAACATGCTTTCCCTAAATCTGAGTGCAAAATTTAGTACTTAATGCACAGAGACTATATATTATATATACATATATATATGTGTGTGTGTGTGTGTGTGTGTGTGTGTGTATATATATATATATATATATATATATATATATATATATATATTTATTTATTTATATAAATAAAACTTTACATACATAAGTGTTGTAGAAAGATCACATCACATTAATAGAACATGGGCCCTGGGTAATTTCATTGTTAATTATTCTCTTTTTATTTTTTCTGAGTGAGGCTATATGTTTCTCAAATCAAATACTTAAAAATATCAAGTTTGCTTTGACCTTGCTGTAATGAGACACTGGTGGCAAAAGGGAACAACAGAAGCCAGGTGCTTTAGGAAGTGATGTGGTACCCCCTACACTGTCCCAGATTGTGTTTACTCACAGACTGGCGGAAGCTCATACTCCACTTCAAGAACCACTCTCTCTCCAACATTCTTCAGCAAGCTGATGATCTCATCGTGGCGGAATTTGGCCAGGTTGATCCCATTCACAGCTTTGATGTAGTCACCCACATCTAGCTGGTCACTTCTGCAAAATAGACAGTGTTAGTTCAGTGGCCCATCTTCTCCACAGGCCAGTCTGGATCTATTTTTCACTTTCCACTCATGAATAAGCAAGTTTAGATGGCAACATAGTGAAGTCCCTGCTGCTCAGGAGGTGACTGGTTCCTGAGGGCAGGGGTGTAGCTCAGTGTCAGTGGGTTCTGTTTTCTCAGCTGTCACATTTTAGAAATTCTGCTCTGGGTATGCCATTATTTATGATTTTCCCTTAACCTTTTTGTTTTTAAAAGCACCATAAAACAAAATAATTTTTATTTATTTATTGAGTTGCTCAGCACTTAAGGGGCTGATTCTCTGGGAATGGATCCAGATCCCAGATACTTCAGATCTTTTTCTTTTTAGTCCCTCTCATTTTTGCTGCCTGCCTTTTGGACACGTCATGGGTTACAATATCGTCACTGGGATTTTATCCAGGGCCAAAGAAAGTCTCTCAAAGTCTGAAGGAGAAGGGGTAAGGTGCTCATATTCCTGTCAGCCTCTCCTATGAGTAATACCTTTGCATCAGGGAGCAATCAGCTAGATTAAGCTTATAAACTGGATATGTGGGTTGATTATCAAAAGTAGTCACTATTTCAGATGATACTTTATAAGACAAGAACTCTAAACTTGGAATTACGTGGACAAGAACATTAGTGTCTAGGATTTAAGGACCCCTGATCTCACTTTTTTTTTTAAAGAGAGAAAGAGAGAGAGAAGAGAGAGAATTTTTTTTTAATATGTATTTTTCAGTTTTCAGTGGACACAACATCTTTATTTTATGTGGTGCTGAGGATGGAACCCAGTGCCCCGCACATGCCAGGCGAGCGTGTTACCGCTTGAGCCACATCCCCAGCCCCTGATCTCACTTTTATTGGGGGGTATCAGGGATTAAACTCAAGGGCACTTGACCACTGAGCCACATCTCCAGCCCTATTTTGTATTTTATTTAGAGACAGGGTCTCACTGAGTTGCTTAGCACCTTGCTTTTGCTGAGGCTGGCTTTGAACTCACGATTCTCCATCCTCAGCCTCCCAAGTCCCTGTGATTACAGGCATGCACCATCACGCCCAGCCTGACCTCACTTTTAATAAAGCTCAATATTCCATCTTGCTGAGGTAAATTTAGAATGTATCTCTAAAGCAAGCCCACCCCTGGCCGGTATCTAGGACGTTTTGCCTTTGCAATGTGAGAATAATTTGCAGTTCATGGGAAGAAGGCAAAGTGAGAACTTCCCCTCCAAGCCTTCTGTCCTTTGGAATTATCTCTTTATCTTGGTGGAAAGGGCAGTCTCACAAGCAGAAAATCAGAAAAGCAATTTTTTTACTTGGAAATGGGACATTGGGCCTCCCACTCTTCCTGGCCAGCCCTGTCCCTCTGTGGACGCATCCCTGGATACATAACATGGGTCATCTACTTCACTTTGAGATGATCTCTGTGTCTCATCCCCACTGCAGCCCGTCTGCTGTTTGATGGCACATTTAGGTCTAGATCTATATATATGTTAAAATTAAAATCTTATCAGAGGCTGGCTGCCCCTTAGATGACATAAGAAACCTCCCTAGTGACTTCAGTGTAGGCCAGAAAAGCCACTGGCAGGTCTGGGGAGCAGCTTCTGAACCGTGCCCTGCTGAGCTTCTGGGGGGACGTGCTGCCTGGCAGATGGCAACTGTCATTTATTTATTAGTGACCTTTTCTGATAGAGCTTTAATTTTTGAATTAATTATACCCCACGTCTCTTTCCCATTTCCCCACAGAGGCAGTTACCTAGCAGCGATTCCGCCCTGCCGCAGGTTGGACACCCGTGGCTTGCCATCCTTGTCAATTCCTCCGGACACAGTCAGACCCAGGGTGGTGCCTTCCTTCTTCATCAATTCAACCACAGTGGAGCCCTTGAATTCCTCTGTAAAAGAAAAGCGTTTGTCCTATTAAATGAAAGCAGCACCACAGATACTATTTCATGATTAGGTGACTTCTCCCCAGAAACTCTTTTCACTTTTTCTTCTATGAGAAAAGATATCCATGGTCTCCTTCCATTGTAAGCTGCAAAGTGTCTCATGAAGAAGTATGCACCGTTAGCATCAAGGTAGATATTCCACAAGGGCTTATTAACCAGCGCCAGTGGGGTAGTTTGCTCTAGGTTGGCAATAAATAGACTTATATACCAATGATGATATTCAGCTTCTGTTTCCTACCGTTCCCTAGTGACTTTCTCTGAATTCTGTCCTTGTAACTCCAAAAAGAACAGCTGAAAGTCCTAAGATAAGAAGTTAGAACAGGATTTTAAATAACAATACAAATGCATATTGTGTAGTAACAGACTCCAAGTTCCTGACACATTTCAGCTTAGGAAGCCAACTGACAGGAGAGAGAGCTCTCCACAGGTTCAAGAAAAATATTACCAACTTTCACTTTTTTGGTCATTTACAAACCAAGTACCAAATGGCTCATGCAACGACTGATACAATTTCTTGCTGAATATGTCTCAGTATGGCAAAGCAGTGTTGGTCCTCCGAATTTCAGGGTAACTGCTATCAATTTATCAATATGCACCCAAATCGTAAAATCTCACAGATCTTGTGGGAATAATGTCTTTACACCAAGAAGAGATTCAAATCTTTTGATCTGTCACAAAAAAAGAAGGTAAGAAAATATTAAGAATATTTTTCCTTTCATAAAAAAATGACAAGTCAGTATTCACATATCCAGAGGCTAATTATGATAAATAGTGTTTTAGAACTCCTATGATGTTACTCTTCTCTTTACTATTTGCTATCTTTCTGGATACAAATGGGGAAACTAGGTGCTTTCCCATCTTCTCCAAAATCAAAGGCCTGCTTTGACCCCAAATTTCAGGGTTATAAACTTTTGGAACATCAAAGACACTTATATTAAAATGCAAGAACAGACTTGCTTTTTCAAAGTCAAATTAAAAAACAAACAAACAAACAAAAAAAAAACTATTGCATACCTCCATCCTTTTCTTAATTACATATAACAGTTCATTATAATTTTAAAAACCTCTATGAATGCTTATCATCAAGGTTTTAAAATTGTTGCTGCTGGTATATAATTCTACTAGGCAATAAAAAAATTCAAATCAGGGAAAGAAAGAATCTTTCATCTAGCCTACTGAGAAGAATGGAGTGCTTGGGGAAAGGAAGCAAGGGTCATCAGGTCACTCATTTCCTTAGTGCCACAGAGAATGTCATTCCAAGCAGGGCAGTCAAGGTTTCCAGGCTCTGTCCCAGCCCAACATTGCTGGGGGCCTGCTTTGACCCTTCAGTCTCACAGCACTACAGGTATGAGCCGACACTGCCTTCAATGCAGAAGCCGAGGAAGAGGGTATGAATGCTTATGATGTCAGCTTCATGCATTACATTTTATATGAGAGACCAAATAAGGATTGAAATTCAAGAACCAAAATTCTTATCAAGTGCATAAAAGTTCAAGTTCTTTTATATTTTTTGCCAGAACCATTTGTAACCATGTCCATTGCTGTGCTTTTCACCTGTGTCTCCTTAAAACAAAATAGCCCCTCACATGCACCATAGATACCCATATGGGCCCAGATGATATTTGAAGAGATGAACTTAACAAATAACCCCTATAAATCCTGTTGGTAGAAGGCAGGGTGTCAATTTTTTAAAACTAAAGTTAATAATTAAAATAACAAAGATGACAGAAAAAAAATGATGGGTGACTATTCTCACCACAGAGCAAAGAAGTGCGTAACATTTTTGCCCAAAAAAGAATTCTTTGCACTTTCTTGGATTATGCAGAGTAATCCTGTATATTTAAACTTTTAATTTTAGAAATTTCTTTTTCTATTTATTTTATTTATGCACCTAGGGGTGCATAACCACTGAACCACATCCAATGCTCTTTTTATTTTTTATTTTGAGACAGCATCTTGCTAAGATGGTTAAGGCCTTGTTAAGTTGCTGAGGCTGTCTCGAACTTGCGATCCTGCTGCCCTGGCCTCCTGAGCTGCTGGGATTACAGGTGTTCACCACTGTGCCCAGCTATAGACCTTTCCTGAAGCATAGGAAGCATAGTGTTTTTTAGAGCCTAGTCAGAAATTTTCAAAGACACAACGATGAAACAGTAATGCCAGGCATGTGAGAAGTAAGTTTCCAGTTATAAAAATTTTGTCTCTACTCATGTTTTCAAGAAAATGCTTCTTGCATAAAATGGGACACCATCAAACAGGTTTGGAAGCAGTCTTTATGGCAGAAAGAAGTCAGTGCAGTTTTGTCTTGAAGGAACCCAAGCCCTTCCCAGGTTTCTTGCTGAATCTTAAAAATCTAAAAATGTCAATAACTATTTTAATTTATTCTTTAAAATATAAATCCATTGATCTGGCTACTCTTTAAACTGGTAACAGTCAACTACCCTCCCATTTAAAAATATTTCAAATCTTTTTCTAAGAGCTAGTTTTAATAACAAGAAAGAAAATATTTATGCCCCAGTTATTGGAGCAATTTATGCATTCAATAACTTACTGAATGCTACTATGACCCAAACATTGAAGCACTAAGATGAAAAAAAAAATGAAGGCCATTATTATCCTCAGGATGCTCAGCCTAGTCACAGAGGCAGAGTCACAGGCCACTAAGCCACAGGGCAGGTTGTGAGGAAAGCAGACACAGAGGAGATAGTCCTGGAAACAATGTCAACCAAAGACTTGGGGTTAATGCAACATCTATTTCACAATTTTGTCTTCTGACAGATGTGTTGTAATTATTGATTAGGATTAGCTGAGCAGGGCAGACCAAAGAAGGGATATATAAATTAGGTAACAATTCAGGAGTAAATGTACAATATTGTTGCAAGAAAATGCACTGAATCACAAGAATGTTGACTGCCAATAAGTATCTTTAGTCCCAAAGGAATTGACTAAATTCATTATGGGTGTTTCCAAAGCGGGTAGGAGAGAAGAGGTGGTTGGAAAGGGAGGAACCTGCTTCTGGAATTTGCTTTCAGCTAACTTCCATTCTCTGCTCAAGTAATCAATCATTTTGTGTCTTTTTTGGTGTTTAATGTTTGCATAATTATCTAATGGCAAAGAGAAATGAAGACAGATGCATTCATTTGCATGAGTTCACTTATATATCAAGGCTTAGTGAATCAACACTGCAGTAAAACAGGGGAACTTGGGCAAGTCAATATGTACTGACAGTTTCTTTCTTTTGTGATTTAAATTGCGAATAATCCTTCCCAAATGAAGAGGACCAAACAGCAAACATTATAGTTTTTCCAAATTAGCAATCAGCACAGAGAACAGATGATGCCCAACCAGCAAGGAATGAGATGGATCTGGATTTGACATTTTCCTTAATCACCATATTTAATTTTTAGAGAAGAAACTACAGGTTTATATCTGTACCACTGCTTACTCATATAACCAACAAGAATCTCACTGATAGAATGGGATTATTTGTTTGCTGTTTCTCTTTGGACTTGTTATTCAATCTTTTAAGTTACTGAACTCTAGAAAATTTTAAGAAAAACAACAATGACACTTGGTAATTATGTAAAAGTTTTACAAACAAATTAGAAAATTTAATAGCACAGCTTTTTACAAATTAATATGCAATAATAATACCCAGGTAGACTTTACATAGTCAAACAACAGTCATCTAGAAGTCATGGTAGAGAGAAGACATCCCCTTCAATAGCCAAAAAGTCACATCTCCAGGAAAAAAAAATCATGAAAATGTACAAGAGTTATAGGAAAAAAAAAACCTTAAAGAACTTCTGAGGGATATAAGATCAACATAAATGGAAAGACAATCCATTCCATCATTCAATAAACACTGAATGCTAACCATGTATCAAGCAGTTCTAGGCACTGAAGATAAAGCACCAGACAAAATGAACAATACTCCAGCCATCCAGGAACTAATATTCCAGTGGATGGCATAGCCCAACATAAAGCTGTGTCAGTTCTCCCTAAATTAGTTTATAACGTTAACACTATCAATAAAAGTCCCCATATGATTTTTCTGGTACAAGATATATTTTACATTATTGCAAAAATAGAACATATAACCTTGCAAAGATTCTGTGAAAAATTGGGTTGCCAACATACACTAGCTCACCCTTTAAGACTGCTGTGAAAGAGTAAAGAGAGCCTGCTCATGACACCTCTCTGAAAGAGGTAATAGAATTGTGATTGGATGTCACACTACCAATCATGTCTCCCTGAGGGATTGTAAAAAGTACCAGACTTGCAGATACAGGGGACTAGAGTGGGGAGGCCGGAAAAGTCCTCAGCATCGGCTTCCCAAAATTAGTCAGAGTCTAGATTTGCTCGGATATGTGGAAAGATAAAACAAAGCAAAACAATTGACAAACAAAAACAGAAAGCAAAGAAGTATCATACGCATAAGGCATCCTGGACCCACATCAGACTATCTTAGGTTTTGTAACACCACTTTGCATAGAGTAAATGTATGGCATCATATATGGCATAATAATCACACTTTGTGCTGTGAAAACCTTGGTGTTTGGAATCTCCTGCCTCATTGCTAATGTTTTTTTAAAACTATTACCACAGAAAGGGCAGTTACCCCTAATTTTTGACAGGTCCCTGAAATTCAGGAACTACATGTGCAAAGCGGATAATAGTAACTTGAGTTGCTGAAAGAGGAGAAACACACAAATTGTGATAACAGAGTGACAAAGGCAACTCAAGAGTTGAAGAAGGGCTGTGACTGGTGAGTCCTAAAAGGGCCCTGCTCTGCCCAGGCCAGCAGTACTCTGGATCTTTCAGGGGAGTGGTACAGGAAGGACAGTCTTAGGTAGGCAAAAGGAAAGAGGGGAGGTGTTAAAACCAGAGCAACAACAAATGGTAGGAAATTTTATGGATTCTGGGAAACACAAGTCTTTTAGTTCCATTTGTAATTCCTCAATGCTGCCTGCATGGGGGAATTACCCTGATAGCTTTTAAAATACTGATGCCTGGGCTCACCCCAGTCCAATCCAATCAGAATATCTTGATGGGATTTTGTATATTAAATTTTAAAGACATTTGAGAACCTACAATTATCTCATAGATCCCTTGTGCCCTTTACCTTGTTTTCCCCAATGGTAACATGATGCAAAACTGTAATATAATATCACATCTGGCATGTTGGCATGGATGAAGTCAAAACACAGATCATTTCCCTCACCTCAAGCATCTGGTTACCCTTTTATAGGGACAGCCATATACCTCCTTCTCCTATCCCTTTCTTAACCCTGGAAACCCCTAATCTAGTCTCTATTATCATAATTGTGCAATTTCAAAATGTTGAATAAACAAAATTATACACAGTGAAATCTTCAGAGTTGACCTTTTATACTCAGCTTCATTCTGTAGTGATTTGTTCAATATCACTAGACAAATCTAGTGGCAATAGTTCTCTCCTTTTTAACACTGAGTGGTATTCCATGGCACAGATAGGCCTGAGTTTGTTTAACCACATACTTATTGAAGGACATCTTGGCTGTTCCCATTTTTTGGCTATTATGACTAAAGCTGCTATAAATATTCATGTACAGTTTTCATGTGAACATAAATATTCATTTCTCTGGGATAAATACCCAGGAGCATAATTTGTGGGTCATATGGTAGGCGCATATTTAGTTTTCTAATGAACTGCTCAACCATTTTCCAAAGTAGCTCTATTGTTTCCATTCTCACCAATTGTGTAAGAGTAATTGAGCCTCTCTGCATCCTACAAAGTATTTGGTGTTGTCACTATTTTTTTTTATTTTTACCCTTCTGATAAGTGCATAGTGATATTCTAGTTTTAATTTTGGAGTAATTTTTGGTGTTTATTTATTTACTTATTTGGTAAAATGGCTCTTCATCCCTTTTCCCAACTTCCTGATTAGATTGTTTGATTTTAGAGTGTTGAGTGTTGAGAATGTCTTCGAAGTTACAGATCCTAGTCCTTTGTTGAATACATGGTTTGCAGATATTTTCTCCCAGTTGGTAGACTTTCTTTTCATGCTTTTAGAAAGGTCTTTCATTGAGACTCTGGTTTTAGTTTTGATGAAATCCAACTGATTGATTTTTTCCTTTTATGGCTCATGCTTTTATCAAGTCTAGGAACTCTGTGCTAAGCCTTTAATCATCAAATTTTCTCCACTGTTTTCCTTACAGTTTGTAAATATTTTCTATAATTCTTATAATATTATGATGTATATTTTAAGTCTGTGGTCCATTTTGATCATTGAAAGTATGAGGCTTTGGTCAACATTCTTCTCCTCTTTCTCCTTTTTTTTGCTTATAGATGTCCAATTACTCTGGCAACATTCACTGAATAGGCTATTTTCATTTACTAAGTTGCTTTTGCATCTTGTCAAAAACCAGTTCGAGCCAGGCATGGTGGGGCACACCTGCAATCCCAGAGGCTCTGGAGTCTTAGGCAAGTTGGAGGCCAGCCTCAGTAACTTAGTGAGGCCCCAAGCAACTTATTGAGATACTATCTCAAAATTAAAAAAATAATAAGGACTGGGGATGTGGCTCAGTGGTAAAGTACTCCTGGGTTCGATCCCTAGTAACTCCTCCCTCCAAAAAAACCCAGTTAAGCATGTTTCTATGGGTCTATTTCTGGGTTTTCTCCGTGTTTGTTCCATTATACAATACAGTATTTATTACTGTAATTAAATAATATCTTGAAATTGGGCAGAACAATTCTTCCCACTTTATGCATGCTTTTAAAAATTGTTCCTTTGCTTTTCCACATGAATTTTGAAATAATCTCTTCTATAGTTACCAAAACTGTTGTTGAGATTTTGATAGAATTTGTGTTAAACTTTTTTTTATCAACTTGAAAAGAATTTACATCTTTACTCTAGTGAGTCTTCTAGTCCATGAAAGATGGCATGTCTCTCCCATTATTTAGATTGGATTCTTTGATTTCCTTCATCAGCATTTTTTTAGTTTTCAGCATACAAATTTTTTATGTTTCATTACTTTTACATCTAAGTATTTCATTTTGGGAGAATGATTATAAATGGCATTTTATTTTTAATTTCAAGGTACACATGTTCATTGCTAGCATACAGATATATGATTGATTTTTTTATATTTATTTTATATTCTGTGGCATCACAGAACTTAGATTTGTTCTGGGAAGTTGTTTTCTTTTTTAATAAATTCATCAGGGTTGTCTATGAAGATAAGCATTTCATCTGCAAGCAGAACCAACTTTATTTCTTCTTTTCCAATCCATGTGCCTTTTACTGACCTTTTTGCTCTATGCACCCACTGGACTCCCAGCACCAGGTTGATTAAGAGTGGTGAGAGTGGACATCCTTACCTTTTCCCAGTCTTAGGGGGAAATGTCTCATTCCCCTCTAATTCTATTTTTCTGGGAGCTTTTATCACAAATGGGGTTGAATTTGGTCAATTTTTTTGCATTGGTTGATATGATCATGTGATTTTTCTTTACCTTGATTTTTTTTTTTTTTTACTTTGAGTGATTTTTGTAATACTTGCATCCCTGAAATAAACCCCAGTTGGTCATATGATGTAACTATTGTATGTTGTTGAATTCTATTTGATAATAATTTATTAAGCATTTTTCATCTGGGCTGGGGCTGTAGCTTAGTGGCAGAGCACTTGCCTATCATGTATGAGGCCCTGGGTTTAATCCTCAGCACCACATAAAAATAAACAAATAAAATAAAGGCATTTTGTCCATCTACTACTATAAAAAATGTAAAAAAAAATTCATCTATATTCATGAGTAGTATAGCCTGTAGTGTTCTCCTTTGTATATTTTTCTTTGGTTGTGGTATCATGGTAATAATATTAGCTTCCAAAAATGAATTGGAAAATGCATTTCTTTTTCTGTTTTCTAGAAGAGATTGTGTAGAATGGTTTTCAATATTTGGTGGAATTTTCCAGTGAAATCATGTGGGCCTGGAGATTTCTTTTTGAGGAGTTTTAAAATTGCAAATTCAATTTCCTTCATAGTTACAGGGCTATTTGAATTATCCTCTTGGTATTGGGTGTGTTGTAATTCATGTTTCCAAGAACAGATCCATTTCAATTAGATCAAAACCTCTGCAGTTGGGGTTTGTTTTGTTGTGTGTTTTGTTTTGTTTTTGCTTTTTTTAAAGTTCTAATATGCTGCCAAGATTGAGGCACTAATTTAGGGTTTGGTGTATGAGGAGAGATTGGCAGAAAAGACGTGGGGAAGCAAACAGAGATTTAGACCATGAAGGATCCAAGAAAAGTGCTCTGATTAGAGTTTGATAAAAGGTTAGCCTTTGGCTTGTTGTTAGTTGAAGCAATAGTTTGGCATTAATGGCATGAAGTGTTGGGGAGAAACACATTTCAGCTGTGTCAAAGAGAACCATTAAAAAGCCACTGCAGTAATACAATGCATTAAGTTAGGTCAGATTATGTCAGCAAATCCAAAAATAAAGAATAGCTCACATATAACAGAAACTTATATTTCTGTTCATAATCCACATCTAGATGGGTGTTTCTGATCAGCAGTCAACTTCTTTGTGTCTCTGCTATCCCTTAATGCTTTGGTTCCCCAAAACATAGAGATACCTTAAGTTTCATGGTGAAGTGATAGGTCCACTCTGGGTCATTTTATATTTTTGAGAGAAACACAGCCATACTAGATATCTGTTGGACACAACAGTATCTCCTTACTTGAGGCAGTTTAGTTCAACATTTGATCATAATACATTGCTTTTGGTGATGTCCTGTCTTTCCAAAGCTGATTTCTGTGCAATGATAAGAAGCAAATTCCATGTAAAAATCAATGTGAAACAAGAAGTGAGGTTGTCAATGCTTAATCTGATTTGTGGGTTTGAGAATTTGTATGATGTCCAACAAACACATTTTTATGGTTACTAGGCACTTGTGGTTTACTTAAGAATGAAATAAACATATTTTAAACTTTCTATTTATGTTTCTCTTCAAATAGTAAATAGGTTGTTTGGACAAAATATGAATTAGGTTGTTTGGATTTAACTACTTCATAAATTGAACTATTGTATTTCATTTGGCTTGGGGTGCTGTAAAAATTTTACTGAGACACTAGGATTCTGTGAATAGAGAAAGTTTGGGATCTTCTGCACTAGGAACATATCCTATCTGTGTTCAGTAGAGTGGAGGGGAAAGAGAGCTGAGGTAAAATCCATCACTGGCCTGCAGATATTCTCAAGGGTATGGCTTATTCCATGTTCACACCTACCTTCAAAGAAGACTGAGGGTTAGAGTCTTGACAGGTTCCCAGGCAATAAGGTAGGGTGGATTTGGGGGGATGGGTATTTGACTATGTCATATATAGTTAATGCCTGAGAGACTAAAATATACCACTAGTTATATGGGTGGCATGAACTGCAGATATGTTAATGAAGAGAAATTCCTTTGAATTAGAAACCAGTTAGGAAGTGGGGAGCTAGGAAGAGGAGGGTCAAGAAGATCTCAAGTTTTCCAACTTGCATGATTGGTGGGTGCTGATGTCCATCACTGAGAAAGGGAAGCTAGGAAACAAAGGAAGTTTGTAGAGTTGTGAATGATTGGAACAGAAGCCAATATTCAGCACAGTATTGAATAAGAGAATCTCACTGAGAATTAAATACCAGACTGGATATTTAACCTTAGTTTTTGTCAAGTTCCAAAGTGGTAAGACCCTCACTCCATAGATACACCACAAAAAGAGAAAGTGTGAAAAAGAAAAAAAAAAAACAGAGAGAAAGTGTGGTAAAGCAACAATAGACACATGCTCAGCAAAAGAGGCACTGGTAATGCTCCTTACTCTTTGAAGTTCCATCAAGTGCATACATTTTTTAAAATACCATGAACAGCAAAACAGAAATGCCATCAATGAGAACTCCCTATAGTAAGTCACAAATTTTGAAATGCTGATGTCAGAGATAGTGTTTTGTTCTCTGCTGTGTCTCCAGGGTCTGGAATGGTGCCTGGAACGTTTGCACCCTAGTAACTGCTGAGGGCATGAGCACATCAGTCCTGACACAGGGCATTATGACAGGGCAGTGAGCAGTTTATGACAAACAGAATTATGGCTTCATGGTGCAGATGCAGAATGATAAAGAGCAGAGTCTAAACAAAAGCAGAGTTCCTTTCCTATGCTTGTTGGTTGGTCATTTTAACTGATGCCATAGCAAGGGGGCTGGGGCTTATATCAGAATACAAGTGCTATATCTGCGTACTAATTTTGCAAAGAATATCAATGCTTACGCTACAATTTTATCTGTATATTACTTTTAGTGGTAGCACTAAGAAGTGTATCCCTCTCAGGAAATAAATAGATGCTTTTTCCAATATTCATTTCAAGCACCTCTTAATATTGCCTGGTTCAGCAAAGCTGCAGGGATCAAAGCTGGGTTTCTGTGATAAACAGCATTTTTCAGTTCTTGCACAGACTAACAGAGAAAAGGTCTTCTGGCACTTTCCACTGCTGTGTCACGACATGAGGGATGTACCAGAATTTTCCTCATCCCCTGGGAACATGAGCATAAATTAGATTAGTGGCAGGGATGAACAGTATATAAATATTACCCAGCACAAATATTCGTGTGAAATAAAATTATGATCAGAATTTATCTCATGCAGTGAAGGGGAAGGATGGATTAATATCTATATGTTTCTTCTTGGAGCATTAAAAAAAAAGGAAATCTACAAACATGCAGTGCCAAATATAAAAATCAGTGACTCCTAAAGTATGTGACATTTAGATCAGGGTTTTCAAATGTATTATCCTAGAAAATTTTTTTTTTAATTTCTTTTTAGTGATACATTACATTAGAATTCATTTTGATATAATTTTTAAAAAAGCACAGAATATAATTTGTAATTAGATCAGTTTTTAAGAGAATACATAGATGTGGTCTCTATTGTTGGTACAACTGATTCAATACCAAATATCTCCTAAAGCATTCAGTGAAAAAAATCATTGTTTTTAAAATATGAAAAGTAGAATTCGTTTTGTCTTCCACTACTCAAAAATCAGTTATTTGTCAAAATTTGCTATTAGTCTTCCTGGTGTTAATAATCGATTAACAAGGCATTTGATCTTTCTGAAGCTTAGTTACCCCTAAAATAAGGATAACAACAGTACCTATGTTCCAGGGTATTTTGAAGACTAAGTGACATATTTCTTATAAGTAACTTATAATCTGTCACATAGTGTTTATCTAAGCCATGACATTACTGTCATTATTATTATTTTTATATCAGAAGATTATAAGTATGCAGATTCTCAATCTTCTACTGTATTTTGATTGCTATGAACATAAAAAAATAATTAGCAGTGATATTTAACTGTTGGTGGAATCAGACTATTTGGAGAATGTAATGAAATTTGTGAACTCATCCTAGAAAAGTTTTATATATGATTTCAGGGAAATTCATTCTTAAGTAGGGATTACTCTAGAGTCCGTCTAAGAACTCGATAGTAATAGCACCCAAATCTATTAGTCCTATATTCCTATAATCAGCTAGTGATCTAAATTAAACCAGAACTCAAATTATTAAGAGATAGGAAGTGGCTCACCTTGGTGAAACCTCCTCTCTTCCAGAGCATGACTGGCCAAGTGATACACAATCAGTCACAAGAGTCCATAACCCAGAAAAGGCATTGGCAGGAGATCTAGAAATGGTGCCTACTTCTAGAATCCCAAGCAGTTTTCCTTTGGGAAAACATATGATCTGTGATTTTAACTTGTAAGTTGCATTTTTAAAGTTGTTGGCATGATTAAAAATTGGATTCTCCAAGTTAAGCATATTGTTCCAACTTACTTACAGATTATTCTTGATTTCCAGTGTTCCCTTACAGAAGTTAGCTACATTCTTCTTATAACTACTTGTAGACTGTTTTGGACCAAAAATATTTTTGAGTACTTGTAATTGCCAGACTCTGTGTTAGGAACTAGCATTTCAAAGATAAATGATCACAGTTTCTATTTTTCTGTGGGTCACTCTCTAAATATCTAAAAGACAAATGTCTATACCAACAACTTCAATGAAGTCCATGACAAAGCCTGGGAGACTGAGAGCTCTACCTGTAGTCCTGGGAAAGTCTCCTGTAGACTACAGATGTATATTTATAGGTTTAAGTTCTTTAGATGAAAGTAGGAAATTTATTTGTAATATGACTATCATTTCTACCTAATAGGAAGAGAAATGGAAGTACTAAAAATTGCTCAGTAAGTTAGTGTTAATAATAATAGATTAATCAATTTAGTAAATTAATAAAATATTGCTGGAAAAATTCATTTATTTTGCCTATCTGTTTGTATGTCTTGTTTTGATCAATATCTTATGTTGAATAATTATTTGGATATAAAAAAAACAGAGCTACTGTGCCAGGGATAGAATGGTCAGATGCCCTGGTCTGGGAGTCCAGCCAACAGCAAGGAGCATGTTTCCTTCAGGTGGGCAGGTGAGAAAAAAGGAGCACTTTGGAAGTGAGGGACTATCCTAAGACAGAGAGACATCAGATGTGTACTGCAGATAGTGAGAAGGAATCTCTGTTAGGTAGCCGAACCTTTGTCCCAGGAAGAGGCTAAATGCCTCCATTGCTCTTGTTTCTTCAAACTGAGAGAACAATGCTTGGAGTCCCATACACCATGGAAAAGAAAGGGAAAAAAAGGTAAATTCTTCCATGAATCAAACATCTTAAATAATCAGGTGAAGTGGATACTTGGTTGGCCTCTTCCTTTCAGGAATATCCAAGAACCCACCAATCTAGCATGAGCTACACTACCTGACTGAAAACAGAAATTAAAATAAAAAATTCTAGCTACTTCTCAAGATTATCCATCATTTTAAGGCAGTTTATACTTTTCATAATGTTCTCATGTCCATTATCTATTTTTATTTAATTTTTTTAGTTGTAGTTGAACACAACATCTTTTTAAAAATTTATTTATGTTTATGTGGTGGTGCTGAGGATTGAACCCAGGGCCTTGCACACTTGAGGCAAACGCTCTACCGCTAAGCCACAACCCCAGCCCCATTATCTATTTTAACTTTCAGAATAACCCTGAAAGGAAGACAATACTCCCATTTTGGGGTTTAGGGAAACTGACACTTGAAAATCAGGGTTCTTTTCTTAAGTGGCATTTTGAATCTATTTTAGGTCCATGAAATTACCTCCTCATAAAACTGGATGCTACACATTTTTAGACTCATCATAAAGTAATTGCTGAACAGTAGGCATAGGAATATGTAAATGAAATACTATTGAGAAAAGGACTGAAAAACAAGGCTGGCCTCTGGCAGACTCCAAGCCACAAGGGTAACAGTAAATCAGTAGTTCTCATTTGTTACAGATGCCTGTATGTCAGGACTATGTATTTGACTTCCACTTGTTTTATAAGATTTGATCCATTTTAAATAAAGGAACAGATGGAAAACTAATAGTGCAGTCGGTGCAGATAACCAAGAGGCAAGCCATCGCGGAGCCCTGCAGACTCTCCACAGGGGAGCCAGGAAGCCTGCTGCACAGTGAGTTTGAGTTTTATTATAGCCCTACTGAGACCCACCAGGATGCAGGATGGAGGAGGCTGTGCCATCCATATCAAGGACACTCTCATATAGTACTTTTGGCTTCCTTTACCGTGTACCTACTGTCATACCCAGTTCCTCTGTGAACACTGCAGTGGGAGAAATTAACACTTTCTGGTAGCTTNGGGGGGGGGGGGGGGGGAGGGAGTGTTCTCT
Organism: Marmota marmota marmota; assembly: GCF_001458135.2. Lineage (NCBI taxonomy): Eukaryota > Metazoa > Chordata > Mammalia > Rodentia > Sciuridae > Marmota > Marmota marmota. Next base: position 40,701,244 of record NW_025999853.1, on the reverse strand, counting down.
TCTGGCCCCTTTTCTGTTCAAATGTTTACCTTATTCTCCAATAAGAAACAATTATATTCTTGCCCCTAAAAAATTGTTTCCCATTAGAGTGAAAAGTAAGGAAATGAGTAGACAAACCAGTCACTGCTACTTCCTCTTTGATTCCATTCTTTATATTAATACTTCAATCACCATATGTAACACCACCTTACCCAAATAAAACTATCTTCTAGTCTCACTCTGTTTGAGATGTTTTTGTCTTTTTCAATATACCCATTCATCTATCCATCCATCTACCTTTCCATTGAATATCTGTGGATCATTTACTAAATGCCAGGTACATTGATATCTTGTTAAAAAAAGATACAGACTTAGTTCCTGCTCTCAAATAATTTTTATTATAGTAAAAATTAAAGTTCTCAAGCCATTGAAGAGCTTAACAACATGATCAAGGGCTTAGTCTGGGGACAACTAAGGACAGCCACCTAACAAATATTTGCAAATGATTCATTAAGCCCCGGAAAAACTGACCATTTTGCTTTGGGAAAGTCATTAGGCCCTCCCTATGACTTAATCTCTAAACTTTAAAATAAGAAAACTGAACTATATGTTTTAAAAATTATCATATTTCAGGCTGGGAATGTAGCTCAGTGATAGAGCATTTGTCCAGTACGTGTGAGACCCTGGGTTCCATCTCTGGTATTGCAAAACATTTTTAAAAATAAAATAAAATAAAAATTAAAAATTACCATATTTTGTTGACTTCAAAATGCCATCACTTATAAGACACTTATTTTATTTACCAGTAAGAAAAAAATTTATTGTCAATTAAATTACAACATAAAGATTTCTTGCCACTAAGATCTTAAAATTTTATACTTATTAAAGAGAACAAAATATGTATAAATGGATAAGAAAATGTAAATGAAATAAACCAGTTAAGATATTTATCCAACTTCTCAATCCTCTGAATCAGTGTCATTGATGTCTACATTTTCTATATGATATTGTTATTCTGTGCCATTGATAACACTGGTGACAAAGCACTGACTAGAAGGTGTTCTATAATTGTCCCTGGATGTTGTTCAAGGCTGATGAGAATCCTACACAAAATTTTGATGCATGTGCTTCCTTGATCTTGTGGGACAGGGTCAACATAATGCATTAGAGAACAATGCAAATTTCTTTCTAAAATGGTCCTTAAAGGTTCATTGCTTGAAACTTTAAGAGGTTGTATTTAATCATATTTCCATGAGTTATAGCTGGTAAAAGTATATGCAGAAAATAATGATGACATCATAACCCCTACGGGCTTAAGTACAACTATCAAACACATCCAAGTCTCACAGGTGTTGAAATGTATTGGGGTTGCAAGTGAGTGGTGCTTAGGATATATAAAATGTGTTTCTCCAAATTCTGTTTTCAACTGAAATTCTTAAGGTAGAAAAAAAATAGGTATATCCATCCCTAAGTATCTGGTTCCACATTCTGCTACTCTTATCTGTTTTCTCTCTTGTTCTTTTCATGTAAGATTTTAAAAATGTTTCTATTGCTAAAAAAAAAAGTGGGACCCCCCCTGCCCCCCGGCCATCAGCTGACAGATATGGCTATTCCCAGCTGTGGCATCCTGTAGGTCTATAATAATAATGCACAGGTTGAGTTACTGACTCTATAATTTCTAAGAACTTCTTTGGCACAAGCTTCGTACAAGGTCTTAAGAGATTCCAACAATGTATTCATATAGTCTTTGGGTTTGTCAAACTTGAAAAAGATACTTTTGTATTCTCAAATGGTATAAACTTGAGCACCACAAAACCTAGATCTTTCTTTGATATTCTAAGTCTACATCCTTGTAGCATTTAAGTTGGCCAGGAGAGTTACATGCATTTGATTTTTTAGAAACCCAGAATCCTAAGATGACAATATGAAGATTTTTTTTTCAAGGTTAGATAACTTGCCTAAGGACACATAATGGGCAAATCATTTTGCTAGAATTTTAGACCATCTGTTTTAATTCTATATTCATCCTTCTTTATACAATATCATCAGTTAACATGAATTGTCTTGGCTTGACCAAATTGCTAGACTCTTATCAAAAAAGTTCCAAATTCTAATAAAAAGTTCTAAGACTATATTTTATGTAAATATAAAATATTAGAACAAAATATTGTTCATGCATGAATCGTGTAAGTCACTTTCACACAATGGATAAAAGAATCTTTCTGATTTGTATTGATAGTGACTTGTCAAACCTTTGTTTGGAAGGCCACACCAGATTCAGAGAATAATAACTTTGTTTTAAAATTCTGGGGAAATATGCCTTAATGAATATCTAAAGGAAAAAGGTTACTGTCTTTGTTTGTTTTACTTAATCTTTGTTCATCTCAGTGATATATGCACATACAAGAACATATTTTTCTCATCTCTGAAATCTGGATACATATTTCCTGAAAATATATTACTACTCTATTTCCTTTTTCTATTGCATGTTTCCTTTAATAGATGTATCATGTGGGCTAAATATAATATCAATTCCTGTTATCAAGCATGAACAGAACAGAGGACAGTTTCTCTTTAAAAGCACAATGCCCTACCAATGCCTTTAAAATCCATTAGAGAATATCTCACCAAGCCCACAAGAGCTTTACAATAATTACTTCTTTCACCTAGGTGAAAAAGGACATATCTGTCAACCTAAGAAGTGCAGAAGCAATTAACACCTTAATACTCTACTGGGAAATTGCCTAAATTAGAGAAATAACAGGAATGCTTCATGGTTTTTGTATTTCTAATATTTAGTTATTAGAATGGATGTAGAGTCCCTCAGTCATTCCCACATACCCTCCCCAGCCCAACAGAGCCATGGACAGGTGTGTATGCATGAGATGGTATGTTTGGGTATTTGTGCAGGGGGTGCATATGATCATTGGGTCACATTCTTCAGAGACTAAATTCAGAAATAGGGCTGACACATGCACTGATAAAATTAATATGCAAGACTATGAATGTTGTAAATCAATAACCTCTCAGGCATACAGAACCTATCTCTGGATTCTGTGCTGCCATCCATAGAGGCTTTATCAGTCCTCTTTCAGCACTGGGCTACTAAATAGAAAGTTTATATTTATCAGTTCTTCTATACACATAGCAGGGCACATTAATAAACTGGGCAGTGAATCAGATGGGTAAAGTCACTTGTCCTTTAACAGCAAGATCCAGGGAGCCTAGAAGTCCAATTGGTTAACTCTCCTTTTCCTAGTGATGTTAGGTGCCCTTTTGGCATGAAGCCTAGGTAAACAAATATGGTTAGGATTTTGAGAGATACAGAAACAATAAATAAAGCACAGGTTTCTTTCCTTAGAAGACAAATAGTAGTAGAGGTAAAAAGTATTTCATTCATTTCTCCCACCATACCCTAAAAGTTGGCTATTTTATGAAGCACCAGGGCAACTCTTAGAATATTCAGAGAAAACCATATAGGATGCTGTAGTTCCCTGTTTTTCCACAGGTAAGATCAGATCAACAAAAAGAAAAAAAGACAGCATACATGAAGAAAAACAGGAATGAAGTCAGAAAGATTCTGGAGGAGGCTGGGAAAAAAGAAGGCAGTTCATCCACTGTGTCTGGCAGCTGAACAAAAGTCACAGATGACCTTTAGCATCATCTGGTTCAAGACCTGCCTCCACTTGGTTTCCTTTACCGTGTACCTACTGTCATACCCAGTTCCTCTGTGAACACTGCAGTGGGAGAAATTAACACTTTCTGGTAGCTTCATTGAAGGATAACTGATAGTTATGAAACACTTTATATGACTGACATAGTATGCTGCAATAGGTAGGCTTTGGTGACCTAATGTCCCTAACTCCTCCTTGGCTTTGTTCCCAGCTGTTGGTATGGCCATGACATGTGACTTGTATCTAACTAGAAGAATATGGCAAAGGTTCCAGATGTACGTTATCATGTGTATGTGATTCTGCACATCATGCTGGAGACTTCCCTGCCTTGCAGGCTGGAGGAAGCAGGCAGCTGTGGGGGACTGAAGACAGCCCCTGGCTCACAACCAGCAAGAAAGTGAAGCCCTGAACTGAATTCTGCAAGTAACCTGAGTGAACTTGAGAGTAGATCTTTCCCCAGTGAAGCCTCAGCTGAGACTGCAATCCTAGCTGACATGTTGATTAGAATTTTGCATGACCCAGAGAGGGCTAGGTATGCTGTGCCTAATATTATGACCCAAGAAACTGTGAGATAATGTGTGTGGTTTAAACTGCTAAATTTGTGGTAATATTTTACACAGCAGTGGCTAACTACTACAGATGTTTTATATATATATAATATATTATTAATTCATATAATCCCCATTATATTCTCATTTCACACAATGGGAAAACTGGAGTATGAGACGTAAGCAAGCAGCTTAATTCCATGTAGCAGGGCTGGCATTCCAACATTCAAACAAGGCATCTAGCTCCAGAGCCTGTGTTCCTAACCAGCAAGGTGCACTGCCCTTCTGTACTTCTTAGAAAGTTCTACCTTAAGTTGTATCCAAACCCAATTTCCTATAACTTATCACAACAGCATGAGTCATATATCCGAATGCAGGTTAGATAAACTAAACAAAGAAGGCTGTGTGTAAACTGACCAGTGGCGTATGGGTGTGAAATAAGGCCAGGAGTTATATGTGATACCTTTTTTTTTTTAAAGGTTCATTTATTTTTTTTTTTTAGTTTTCGGCGGACACAACATCTTTGTTTGTATGTGGTGCTGAGGATCGAACCCGGGCCGCAAGCATGCCAGGTGAGCTCTCTACCGCTTGAGCCACATCCCCAGCCTTATATGTGATACATTGTGGGCTGTCCTCAGCCAGGGGAATGATGATGGTTTATTAACTGGTAGCATATGACTTCTAGTTCTGCCTCTAAGATCATTGAGAACATGTCAACCCCTTTTTTATATGACTTGAAATACCTGAAACCATGGATCATTTTTGTTTCTAATCCTCTATTTTCTCCTGCTCATACAAATGGTGAGAGCATCTCATTTTTGTTGTTCTTTTTGGCAGATGGTCTTCTTGTACATATACAAGTGTAAGAAAGACTGTTGGTTCTGTGTAGTATCAGCTGACAGAGATACCTCCTTGTCTCTCTCTCTCTCTCTCTTTTTTTTAATCTCTGGGGCTGGGTTTTATATGCCCACCAAGATATGGTAATAGCCAGGCAACTCCAATGCACTGACATTCCTTTTTGTCATTTTTTTTTTTGTGGATTTAACAACTTACTCTTCATGAAGATCTTTCCTAATAACCTGTAGACAGGATGCAGCATTGTGAGCTGAAAATTCGTGGCTTTGAGGCTCATGAAGAATGATACCCAAAGTCTGCAGAGAGAAGCAAGATTTTTGGTGGGATGCTATAGGGTTGTATTGGAACAGCAATGCTCAAATTTCTTAACATCTATTAAATGTTTATCAAATTTGTGACTCATTCACTGCTAAGAATAACATCATATATGTGATGATCAGGAATAAAGTAAATCATTCCAGAGCTCTTGAAGGAAATGTTCAGTTTTGGATATCTTATGCTAAAGAGCACTGGTAACTACAAAAAGACAACCAGGGTATGGAAACAGTGTTACATACATCAATACTGAAAGAAGGACTGTATCTTCCTTGTTTTAGTAACAACAACTCTAGAAAAAGGTTTTAGGTGTATTGAAGAATCAAATGACCTACTTTAGGAAGATTCAGAAGAATTAGAAAAGCCAATGAGTCAAAGTTCAAAGGGGGAAATTTCAACCCCCTCATATAAGGAATGTTTAACAGGTAGAGATTCAGAAAAGGTTTTGTGAGATAGTAAATTTCCTGCCTTTAAAAATATTAAAGTAAAAGAAGCTATATGTGAAGTTTTCAAAAAGCAGAATACAAAGGGAAGAAAATGTATGTATGAGCATCTGTGTGTGGTAGATTTAGGGAGTTATTAGTGAGAGATTAGTGAGAGCATGCCATGTCCTGACACTCCCTCTCATCACTTTGTAAGGATGATGGACAATAATGATGAGATCTTACAGTAAGTCATGAAAGGAGAATCTTTAATTCAACAAACAGGGGCTGCACCCAGCTATGAATCCTGCTAGGCAAAACTCTGTGGGGGAATATTTAATAAAGAAATGCTTTCTTGAATTCAAGGAACTGCCATCTTAAATCAGAGATAAGTCTAGAATCCAGGAAAATAATTGCAGGGCAACTTGAAACAGGATGAACTAAGCTGCATAAAGCCTTCAGAAAAATCACAAAATGCTCTGGGTGTTCATAAACAGAAATGCTTATGGAAAGAAATTGTAGTAGGAGAGCTGCAAATGGAAATGGAATGTGCTACATGGAGATGACATGGGGCAGGAGCATTAGAGGGGTAAGTCAGCTTTATCCCTTTTTGATTTGAGGAGGCAGGGCTGGTGAGAGAGAAGAGTGTGGCATTTAGATGGGAATGTACTTGTAGTGCAGGGTAATCCTCTGACATTGCCCTAGGTAATCCACTTTCCCAGTCTTTGAAATGACACCTGCTCCTCCCTTGGTAAGCCTTCAGCATCCCTTTCTTCTCCAGCTCTCTGTGAGTGACTTCACCTTTTTTATCCCTAAGAAATAGATCCATCAGAGGGGACTCACATATCATCTCATGGGAACTTTGGCACCCTCCTGCCTTCTGCCCTGCCTTTCTTTTTGCAGACTCTGTTTGGGCCCCCAGTCTTTGTCCCCTGAGCCTCTTCAAAAGCTTTTCTTTTCCTTTGCTCCCCCTCCCTTATACAGCGCTCTCCCACTTCAGTATATCAAATCAGCACATGAGCTTATTGAACCCTTTCATATATGAAATGTGTGTGTGTGTGTGTGTGTGTGTGTGTGTGTGTGTGTATATATATATATATTTATATTTATACATTTTTAAAAAATTCCCCCCAATCCCATGTTCCTTCTGTCTGCCATCCCATTTCTGTTCCCCTTGATGGAGTTGTTTGGTAGAGCTGTCTACATTCTCTGTCTCTGTTTACTCAAGCCCTGATCTCACCTCAGGTCGGCTTTCCCTCACACATTTCCATGGAAATTATTCTCATCAGGTCTTCTGAAACTCCCTCCCCACCAAGTCTCATGGTCAATTCTCAGACTCATCACATTCATTTTATCATCACTATTTGACCCAGTGTTTCCCTTCCTCCTCAGCAGCACGTGGCTCTTAGCTTGGTTCCCGGGGTACCAAGTCCTCCTAGCTTTCCACTAACTGCTTCTGTTCCTTGGTGCCATGTGTTGGTTGTCCCTTATTGCTGATCTCTGAGGGTTGGTCTGCACCAGGCTTGGATCTTGGATCTCATCTCAACCTATTGGCTCTACCTCAATTTCACCCAATCCCGGGGAAAATACCAGGTACACATTCATAGCTCCAAAATGCATATCTCCAACCAAGCTCTATTCTGAGGCCCCCACTCACCTCTTGCATTCATCCTCTTCTTCCTCAGTAGCTCTCTGTCTCTGTCTTCTTCAAAATTTGGCCCCTTTTCTACTACCTCCAGCTCTACTTCTGCCTCCATTTTTCACTACATCCACCTTCAAATTTTAATCATTTTTCACTATTTCTCTGTCCACCATCATATTTTGCCCCCAATACTGTAAAAGCCTGCTAATTGGTCTGTTTTCACCATTGTCTCCTTAAAGTCTCTTTTGCATATAGCAGCTAGAGAGGTTAAAACAAAAAACAACCCCATCAGTACCTCACCTGCTCAGTGGCTGCAATGACTTTCTGTCACACTCAGCATCCAAGGTCTTATTCCAGCCTACAGACTCACAGGATCTCTCCTGTCTCTTTCTCCAGTCTCTTCTCTTACCAATGTCAGCCTTGTGTCTCCCATCATTTTAGGCTCACTCAAATGTGACTCCCTCATGGTGGCATAGAGGCCATCTTGACTTTCCTTTGGAACACAGCCCAGGCCTTTCTTCCTCCACCACACTCTACGCCTTATACTAGTTTATTTCCCTTCATTGTGCTCAACATAGCCTCATCTAATGTTAGAGATGCACTGTTTGCTGCAGGTTTGTCTTCCCCACTACCATGCCAACTATAGGGGCGTGGAGGTTTACAGGCTGAGTTCACATCCATGCTCCTAGAATGACACCTGGCACGCGGTGGGTGCTGGATAATTACATGTTAAATGAGTATATGAGGCTCAGTTTGGAGGAATGCTTAGGATCAAAAAAATGAGAGGTTTATTATTATGGACATAAGGAGCAAGTAAAGGATTGGTTGGACAAAAAAGGAGCAATGCTGTGAAGCACACATGGGTGTGAGGTGTAGAACTGATGCATAGTGGTTCACATTCCATGCCGAAAGCAGGGAAGCACCAAGCTGCTATCAGAACAACCAGAACAGGGTTGCCTGCTGTGTAAAGTATTTCCACCTAAAATCTGAAGGGGTAGTCCTTAGAACAACTGCTCAATATCTAGCTCAGTAGTAGGTTTTAGAAATGTGTAAAAACATTGAAGAGTTATGAAATATTCTTGTTATTTCCTAAAATTTGGGTAAATATTATTCAGTGTTTATCTTTTAACTATAAGTTGATGGGGTTTTTTTCCCATTTTTTAGCAGAACCCGAAATGTCTTCTGCTCCTGCTTAAATGACGTGTTTCTGCACTAAAAATCAACAACTACTTATTGATGTACCAATAAAGTGCATGGCATTGGAGTTCTCAAACTCATTCCATCTGAGAAGAATCTCATGTTTCCCAAAGTATGGTGAATATAAACACTGATGGATTCCAGATGATTTCAGGGGACTTATAAACCTTTGTTTTAAACTTTTAGTTGGAAACATATAAAATTATGTTGGGAAAAATAATATTAACATACCAATTCTCAGATATTAAGGTTTAAGAGAAAACTAAGAAAATGAATCAATTTAAATTTACTGAAAATCATGTTAATTATAGTAAGGCAGAATATATGTAACAAAATTTATGAACATGATATAGGAGTGATTGAACTTTGGGAAGCTGTTCAAAGTCATTTAAGGTGGAAGGATAAAAGAAGAGTTATCAGTGGGCTTCAGAACACAATGCTATAGTAAACTGTATAAGATACTTCTTCACCTTCCCCAATGCCAGTCAAGCAATAAGACATTCACTGAGCCTAAGTCTCTAAAGTCACTTAATTTTAAAACACTGAATTGAAGGTCTCTCTAACCTAGAGAATGGGAAAATTAATATTTTTTTAGCGCAAAAGCTATTGAAGGAAAAGTCTTTCCATGTAGCTTTGGTCCTCATATCCTCGAGCCTTCTTATAAAATGTTTCTCAGATATAGATGACCGAGTGTACCAAGAGCCTGGCACTGTGCCTGTGCCACCATTCCTTTAACACAGGGTTCTTAGGGAACCTCAAGGCATAGTCTTATGTCATCACAAATAAATTTCAACTAAATTGCACACTAGAGGAATTATTATTTTAAAATCACTTGCTGAATATGTACCACTTTCTTGTACTTCAGCCATGCTTACTAAGGCATGAGAGAAGTTCAAACAGAATAGACTGCCATTGCTCTGAATTGCTAATGAAAACTACAACACTGAACACACAAATCAAGCTGCTCATTTTGCCCAGCGCTATTTGAGAACTCAGTACATACCCCAGTCACATAGCAAACTGGATCAGGTCTCTGGGGGAAATCCTTAATGTGTACCTGCCATGATAAGTAATAAGTTCTACTTTGCATTGCTCTATTTATAGACTTGAGCTATTTTTCACACATTTTTAAAAACCCTTTTCTATAGCAGAACAGCAGAATGAATCACTTTCATCTTGTCAAGTTTATTGTTAAATGATGTTCAAACGTTTTCTTCAGATGTTGGAGGACTACCCAGACATTTTCTGCTTAAACAGAAACAAATGAGGCTGGGGAGAGATCTCTGGCCTTTAAAAAGTTCTTACCTTTGAGCTGAACTATATTTCATTCATTAGTCCTGGGCAGCAGATAGTTTCCTTAGAAATGTGATATTTGGTGCCTCTTCAAAGCCAATGTGCCTGTATTTGGAGAAGCATTCAATGAGGCAGAAAACATGTGGGAATATTTACTAGTCATGAGGTCATAGAATTGGCACAGAGACCTGCCTGGTGGTCTTTGCTTTTTCATTCATTCATTCCACAAGTACTGGTTGAACACCTAACATATGCTAAGCACTGTTCTATGCATACAGATATAGTAGTGAAGAAGACGTTTACAATACTTGCCTGCATGGAGTTTATGTTTTACCTATGGACTAAGAGAGATAATGAGAATATGTTTATCAGTTAATTTTAGACAGTGAGGAGTCATATAGAAAAGTCGGGGAGGGGCAGAGCCACAGGCATATACACAGTGCCCCATATAGTTGTGACTTTCTTATCTTAGAAACCTGTCTCTAAAGAAGCGAGATAATTTAGCTAATTTTTCCAATATCCTAATTGTAACACTGGAAACTCCATTATTTTGAAGTTTTATCATGTTGCCAGTGAGGGGCTTTGGTAAGGTCCATATTTATGCTCCTCTTGCCCCTGGGATGCTTATGAGGATGCAGGGAAGCTTGAAAGCATGGCAAAGATGCTTGGTTGCTTGGTATTTCCTGATGCTGGTCATGTCTCACTAATAGCACAGCCCTGACTTGGTGACTTTGGATAGCATGTATAGCTCCATTTTTTTTGTATGATATTTCATATTTGGTGGGTTCAATAGACTTTGGACTCCTATCTGTGAGACTCATTCATTTCTTAGGATCAATGGTAGAACTAAATAGATGAAGTAGAACTGGGCACAAAATTTAGAGTGAATGTCCTTCATAGACCTGGACAGGGATCTAGCTATAAAATCCTAGTCTAAAAGTCACACTAGAGATCTGCTATAATAATGAGAATTTAGACCGATGAAGCATCAAATTGTGTGCATAACAAAGATAGGAAAAGGCTAAACAGAGAGGGCAGAACCTTCAAAATTCTTGTCTACCCCTTTAATTTGTGTGATGTCAAGAGTGTGGTATTATTTTCCAGACTTGAATTTTTTAATAGGTGTTGACCCTTTCTGGATGCATTCAAAACAACTTGACTGTATATATTTTGGGTTTCTGGGCATTTAAAACTCAGCTCCATATTTTCACTTATCCACAAGTACCTAACGTGACAGCTAAGAAAGACTAATATCAATGTCATTCTATCATGATCAAATTAATAAATATCTTTTATAATATTTTAGGAAGAGGAAAAAATCCTGTGTAAATGTTTATGATCTCAGTTTGGATGCAGATTTAAGATACTTTTCCTAAGTGCATCTAACTTTGGAAATGTGATAGATACAAGTGATTGATATCACCTTGTATTTGTCAATGGATTTAGGATTCTTTTTCAAGACTAGCAATCAAAGAAAGATATCTTATGTGGAAAGAGGAGGCAAGTCAAATAATATCCTGACTCTAAGCTTTGGGTAGTATCTTGTCTTTTCTGTTCACAAAGACTAGACAAACATGATTAAATCCATCATCATTTTTTCCCTTTGGGTACCAGGGACCCAAAGGGACACTTGACCACTGAGCCACATCCCCAGCCCTGTTTTTTTTGTTGTATTTTATTTAGAGACAGGGTCTCACTGAGTTTCTTAGTACCTCGCTTTTGCTGAGGCTGGCTTTGAACTCGTGATCTTCCTGCCTCAGCCTCCCAAGCCGCTGGGATTACAAGCATGTGCCACCACACTCAGCTAAATACTTCATCTGTAAGGGGGTAAACTCAGAAATTATTTTTAAAAAATCTGTCAAATCCAGAGTCTGTACAGATTTCTTCTAATAATTTGGACACTCCCTTACATAGTCGCACTTCAACTCACCAGTAATTTGTCAAATTAAGAAATATCAGAACAACAGATTCCTTTTAATATAGCTAGATCTGCTGTAAAATCTGTTCAAAATATCATTAGAATTCATCATACTGTTCAAAAAAGGGGCCGAAATAAGAGTGCAAATAAACTTCCTTCACATTTTAAACAGAATGTTGTTTCCAATTTAAGTTAGAACCTTAGCATCATAGGGAAACTCATGTCATTTTTTTTAACTATAATTGTTAAAAATGTTACAAAAGCTTATGAAAGACTAATACATCTTTTTATTCTTACCTATTTTGCCATAAGAGACATGATTAAAATGACAAATTCCCAAATAACATTAATAATGCATTTCCCCTTTATCCAAAGCAAATGTATTTTGCTCCTAAGAGATGTTTAATTCATTCCCTTTTTCGGGAAGAGAAGGGAGATGAAAGGATTTACAGTTAGAACTGGCATTTAATGAAAGATACATATTTGACTTGTGATTATGGAATAATTGCTGTGGTAATTTTGAATTTGGAGAGTGGTACTGAAGTTTGATATGAATGAAAAGCAAATTGTACTTCAAGGTTACCTATCTGGTATCGTTAAAAGTTACTGCCTATTATGCCACGAAAATAGTGGAGCTTGTGTTAAGAAATATATAAACATTTATTTTATATATAAACACATATATAAACATTTCCTCTGGGAAGTACCGGATCTACATTTATAGAGTGAATTTAAAATAACAGCTAAACTGCCACAAAACTTGGACAGACAGGCTTAGGATCCCTTCTGCTATTGTGTACTCTTCCTCCACCGCACCCCCACCCCATCTATCAATGGAGTGGGGGTGTGGTGGAGGAAGATACCTCTGCACTGTGAAGACCAGGGGCTGGTAGATGAGCCAAGGTCTCCTTTAGGCTTTCTTTTCCTTGGTTTACTTTTCTCTAAATGCATCTTCCCTTGCTCCCAGGGTGGCAATAAGCCCTTGAGGGAAGTGAGATGGGAGATGAGCAGGAGAAAGAGAGAAAAGCAGTAAACTCTTATCTAGCTCTTCCAGCTCTATGTGGTCCAATGTAGGCTATCAGGCCACTTTAGAATTGTTCACCAAAGCTCCAGCAAGTCTTAGAGTATGCATTTACCTGGCTTTCCCCTCTGTGTATTTCTTCACTCCCCTAGCTTTTGGCCAGAGCAAGACTTCATAGGTACTTTAAAGTAAGACATCAAAGTAAGGATTAGAATTCCAAGAGTCTTTAGTCAGTTATGAAGCAGTTTCCAAGAAGTTCATTATTTTTTTTTCCTTCAGATAATAGTGAGTATGATCAGCTATTAACCACTTTAGTTTCTTAGCTTTTTGGCTGATGAGGTCTTTGGTGGTGGAGGTGGGGGGTGCTGTTTTAAACAACTGAGAAGATTTTGAAGACTCCTGACCCCTTTGGCTTCTTCCTGACAAGTGATGAACAAAAAAGGGTATTTTTCCATGGCTGAACTCCATGAGAACAACCTATGAAGCTTACAAAAATGTTTATAATTACAGTGACTTTTAAATCTGACACATAGAGGAATAAAAGATAAAATCCTATAATGAAGAATCACTGGCAGGTTATAAATTAAAAGTTATGATTAACCAATTTGTTTGCCTAACATGTAAGTTGGAAGACTACTAACTGATTTTAAGACAAAGTACACCCCTCAAAACGTGTTACAATTTAGTATGTAACACTAGAAAACCTTTAAAAGGAAAACATTAATAATATTTGGTGGGTTTGTTTAATATCACCTAAAGTAGTAAGGATGGTGGGAAAAGTCTCTTGTGTCTTCCCACCAGATGAATACAGGAAGAAATTGATAGAAAACTGACATTCCTGACCTTCAAATGCTGAATACTATCTTACTGCTGACAAGGAGAAAGCAGAGAACAGAGCCCATAGCTGACTGCAATAGTTTTTTTTTTTTTCCTAAACGTGACCAGCACTAAGAATGCTATTTTATCGGAAGGAATAGAAGAAATCTCACTGGGTGATGCCATCTAATTACAGAATTCAAATTGCTTTAGAATCTTCAAAGCAACAAGGATCTATAACATATTCGTGTCTCCTTATAAGCCATGTACTTTCATAATAAATCTAAGCCTTCAGAATCAAGAGTAAAAATAACCACATCTAAAAATTATAAAACTAAATAATAATCATGAACAAAGTTGCTCAGAAAGTGGGCCCATCCTGCTTTTTATTCAAATGGAAATATTTTCTTTTCATTGACAGATTTGTAGGCCCATTCAATTTAATGCAGGAAACACTGCTACTTTAAAATCCTATAGCTGAGGTTTAGCTGTACTCAATTTGTTTACATCAAATGCACAAATGCATTATTTTTGATACATATTTAGATGTATTAATGCTTTAAACTCTGCTCTTAAGTACACAGTTGCTTTCCTAAGGGGGTTTTCCATGAGTTATCCAGTAGAGATAAAGTTTGAATAATATTTTGAATTTCCTTTCCCTTTTGAGAACTTGCATGCTTTTGTGTCATTTTATTTTTTTTAAAATCAAAGCTTCAAAAACACTGAAGTTGTAGGCTAGAGACATTATCGTGCTGGAAAAACACAGGCGACTCTCACGGCATTCGAAGAATCTTAATCACACCTTCCTGGGAAAGAAAAGTCCCAGAATTTTACAAGAGCTGCTCAGTGGAAGCAAATTCAGGTTCAAAGAGATGAGAAGAAAGGAGTGACTTTTTTATTCAGCATGCATGATCTGCTACTGCAATTTCCATCCCCCTTTTCCTGCCAGGTGTCTCAGTAAAGAAATGGATGCTGCTGTGAAAGTCATCCGGCTGAAAACAGAGGTGAGAGTGAGTAAATGAGTGAGAGTCGAAATAAATTCAAGTCATTTCACAAAGGATTTTTGCTATGATGGATTATAAAATAGATTTTCACAAGTTGGCAAGTTTTTCCAAAGTCTAGCTTCTGACTACTGTTTGAACAAGTTGTGTAGAATGGAGTCTACACACTATGAAATAACATGATTTTTTTGTACCAGGTTAGAATTATTTAGGATCACCAAATAACAGGATTCAAAAGTAGGTAAAACAGCTGAAAAATCCAACAGTCTGGTCTAACCTGGTATGCTCTGTCTCCTCACAGCCAATGCTCCATCAGGCGGCTTTGTCTGGCTGGCGGATTTAGTGTAGGGACTCTCATCTGCAAAGGTACAATGAAGGGTTTGGTTAATTTCCATCAGGTTTCTGGCACAGTGAAGATCTTTAATGGATTGCAATCCTTCTGCCAGAGAGAGGTGACATGGCACAGTAGAAAGAGTTGATAGACCTGAGTCCTGAATTTGGGTGAACAGTGGGACAAGCTCTGAAAAATGTTTTGGACATCAGCTTCTTCCCCTGTAAAAGAGGGTAAATTTTTCATTTACCACAGGATTGTGAGGTTCAAAAGCTATAAATGCACATGAAGACATTTAAAAAAATTGTCAGAATGCAAATGTGGTATATAAATTACTTGCCTGTCACCTACATTCATTGATAAATAAATATCAGTGAATATGTAGAGCTGGAGGACAAAGAAGGAATAAAATGGCTCAATGGGCACTAAGAATAAATCAGGTAGAAGAACAAAGGAAATGAAAAGAAATGCAATATTTCAGATAAGCGGATGACAGAGCATTAGTATCGCAGGAGAATAAAGAAAGAGTTAGTAGGTTATTCCTGGCAGTGTGAATTGGCATCCAGGGTAAAGCAGAGGGATAGGGTCATTCAGAGGTGAGACCAGAGAAGCCAGTCTGGGAACAGGGCAGAACCATGGTGTGGAAGAAGAAGACGGACATTGCAATAAGCTGACTGGCCTTCTTTTAGAAAGAGATGAAAACAACCTGCAGAACAATAAAAAGAGCAACTGAAAAGACAGAAGGTCTGAAGTTCAGTGTAGTGGGAGTTAGGCAAGAAGCTGAATGAGTAATACACTAAGTGACAAGATCGTAGAGGAAATGGGTCTATTAAATTATAAGTACAGTGATTGTTTTAGGATTTGCTCTGTCTTGGAATACAGAAGAGTGATCTAGGATGGCAAATATTAGGGTTAAAATATAGGAAGGAATGATTCTTCCTAGCTTCTGTGGAGGCATTTATATCAAGTAAGAGATGTCAGAGTAAAAAATCTTCAGTTTCAAGAATAGGATGTATACGGCTTAGTAAATATAATGTAAAGTAATTGCCCAGCATATTTAGTCCAGCTAAATGACCCAAGTGCCACCCTGGTCACACTGTGACGCTTGTTTGTTGTTGTGTAAACAGGAAATTATTAAGGAATTTTACAAAACTGTGTTGCATATGACAAACTATTAAACACAATGAATATTTAATCCAGAAACAAAGTTGTATCATCATCGGAGGACATGAATTCTCCCACCTAGGTGGCTAGTGTTTCAAAAGTGAGGAATTCATTTCCTCTTTAGGATGTTCTTCTGGTTGAAATTATTCATGATTTCTTCATAAAACTAACAAGGTCTTTAGAAATAATGGCAAAAAATAAAGATTAACACGGGTTTAAACTGCAATTAACTTAAAAAATGACAGGCACACTCTTTCATGTTTATATTCCATTTGTTGCCCAATTCTTTACATTCTTCCAACCATAAAAGAACTACCAGCTTTCAGATACTAAATCAATTGCTTCACAATTGCTTTTTTTTGGGGGGGGGCTACTGGGGATTGAACCCACAGGCGTTTTACCACTGAGCCACATCCCCAGCCCTCTTTTTATAATTTATTTAGAAACAGGGTCTTGCTGAGTTGCTTAGGGCCTCAATAAGTTGCTGAGGCTGGCTTTGAACTTGCAATACTCCTATCTCAGTCTTCTGAGTGCTGGGATTACAGGTGTGTGCCACTGTGTCCAGCTCACGATTGCTTTAAAAGTAGCATCTCAGGCAGGTCTCTGACTCTTTTCTTTCCCAACACGATTTAGAGCATAATCAAAAACCACAGAACAAAACCTAAGCATTAGATTTCAAAGTCTCCCTTTGCCCATCATTGACACCTGGGAATTTTAGTGCTTTTTATCACAGTGTTGATTTAATAGCCAAGCAATATGTAGCACCTGTAAAAACAGACTCTATGTAAAAATCTGAGATTCTTCATAAGACTTCTTTAAAAATGTATTTTCTTTCATTATCTAAAACTTTGAAAGTGTGTGGTTTTTAAAAGTACAGAGCTCTGAGCAAAGTGATACATATCACAACAACCAGGTTTAGAGGTGGCATCTCAGAAATTTAAAGGCTTTCCTCAGTTTTCAATTTGTCAAGGTTACTGCCCATTAAAGTCTTAGTTTGAATGTAGTGTTGAATTTTCTTAAAGGGCAGTAAGAGATGTGCCCGGGAGACTCTAAAGTTATCTGTACTTGATGCTCTATTTTAAGGAAACATTCCTTTAGATATTTACCCAGCTNTATATATATATATATATATATATATATATATAGTTGAGAGAGAGAGAGAGAATTTTTTTTAATATTTTTATTTTTCAGTTTTCGGTGGACGCAACATTTTTATTTTATTTTTATGTGGTGCTGAGGAACCCAGCGCCCCGCGCATGCCAGGCGAGCGCATTACTGCTTGAGCCACATTCCCAGCCCCTATATTTTTATTTTAAACATAGAAAAGGCAACATGGCCCTTTTATAAAAAGTTGTTCATCATAGAATGGATTTCCACTCTTTTCATTGATTTACTAAAAGTCAGGTTTTGATTATCTTAGCCAGTCAAATATAAATGGAGTAGGATGCTGAATGAGTCAATGGCTTCTGGCTCCATAATAGGATTCCAAAGGAGAGAAATGTCCAGGGAGTATTTTTAATCCTCTGCATGAATCATGGAAAGCTATGGAGGTTTCTATCATGGTCTTTCCTTGTGTCCTTGAGTGGATTTGTAGATACATACTAAAGTCATATACTTATAAGAGACCATCTAAACTACTCTTTCATTTTATGGTAAGGTGTGGGGCCCTGAGAGATAAGTTTAAAGAAGGACACATATTTAAAGTGAATCTAGACTATCTATCTTCATTCTCATGTTCTTTCTTCTTTATCTAATTTCCTCTTGCAGAGAAAAGTTGATTTCTTACGACATTGGCTCACATGTTGCTGTATCACACAAGGAAGTGACTAGACCCATCATACCAGCAAAACTTTGCATGGTGTAATTCCTGTGGCAAAACCTTTGAAATGTGCCATCGTAGTCAATTCTTCATGCATGTGAATAAATATCCTTTCCCCTCCCTGCCTAAAGTGCATAATACTTAATACTCTCAAGTTCACTCTTTTAAAGATAAATATTTAAAAGAAATACCAATTCAATTCATTGCTCTTCAGCATTGGCTTTACTAAGAGTCATCAAATTATAATATAGATGTTAATACTTTTTCTTTGTTTATGAGGGAGGCACAAACTAGAATTTGGAGTTCCATCCAGATATATGAATGAATTAAAAATTAGGTCAAATAAGGAAAGGAATCAATGAATAGATAACATGTTTAGAATAGCACCTGTCACAGGGGCTGGGGTTGTTGCTCAGTGGTAGAGCACCTGCCTTGTACATGTGAGGTACTGGGTTTGATCCTCAGCACCACATTAAAAAAAAAAAAAAACTAAGTAAATAAAGCAAAGGTATAAAAAAAATAGGACCTGGCACATAGTAAGCATTCATTAAATATTTGCTGGTGGATGAATGAATTATATTCAATTTTCAAACAAGAACATTTATTATAAACAAGTAGCCTGAAATATGTGAGCTATGCTTCCTCCCATCTCTGATTTTTGTCTTATAACCTATTCCTTATAAAGTCACATCACCACCCAACAGTTATTAAGTATTGACCTACTGTAGGTTAAAAATCTGTGACTCTTTATAAAACTAATATTCAAATATATTTCCTTTCATTTTTATTCAGATTATAGAAAGTGTTTTAGTCAGCTTTCGTCACTGTGACCAAAAGACCTGAATGTCTGATTACAACTTAGAGGACAAAAAGTTGATTATGGTTTACAGTTTCAGAGGTTTACTCCATAGTTGTCTGGACTCCATTGCTCTGGGCCCAAGGTGAGGCAGAACATCTGTTGGAAGGGTGTGACAGAGGAATGCAGCTCAGCTCATAACAACCAGAAAGCAGAGAAATCTTGAGTGCAAGGAAGCAGGGATATTGTAATCCCCATCGGTACATCCCTCAGTGATCTATTTCTTTCAGCCACACCCACTTGCCTATAGTTACCACCCATTAATCCATTAAAAATCATTAATCCATCAAATGAATTACGCTACTGATTAGGTTGCAGTTTTAATAATCGAATCATTTTACCTCTGAACATTCCTGCATTGTCTCATACATGAGCTTTCAGGGGACACCTCCTATCCAAATCATAACAAAGATTTCTCAAAGAACCTTTAATATAATTCAACAAAATAATTTTTGATTTTCATATAAAACTCTCAGGCTTGACTTCCATGGTAGATCTTTCCTGCAAGTTGCCGTGGGAGCAAAACAGACACAGAGCTAGTGAGCTGCTGCTCCCTGAAATGAATGCTTCCAGTAATCATAAAGGGCATCTCAGGGCATCAGGACTGCCAGCCTTTTCTAATGAAATCTTAGCGGCTAGATAATCGCTGTCACATACAATGGCCTCCCACTTTCAGAGGGGCTTGAATATTGGTAATAACAAGGAAAAACATGGGTCCTTTTGCAGAGACATCCCATGACATCAGGGAATATGCCCCTCCATTAACAGGGACAATTGACATGGTGACAGAGGCTCAGACAGGGTTTAGTCAAGCATACACTTTAAACGGAAGAACAATGGGGAGAACCATCTGTCCCTCTCATATACATCAATTTGGCCAGTGTCCTCATGTGCTAAACACAGGAAAGGCAAACACAGGTCATTTAATTTGATTATATATTGTAAGTGAAGCTGGTGTTTATAAACTTGAAAAATAAACAGCAGGTGCCTACAGAGGAAGACTCCACTCTGCATCACAGACAAATTTTGGACCTGGAGAAACATGTCTCCAAGGGGCTCAGGTCCCCTCACACTCTTGTATCCTGCAATGGTTGCCTGGCATCAAACGGTATCCACGTGTAATCAGACTGATTTTTGTCTCTCCATCTCCTGCCTCTCCCATCCCCAGGGTCTGGGCTTCTCCGGAAGAGCAGATATGACTATGGTTTCAGAAATCTATGGCTGTGTTCAGTGTTTAGTTGAAGAAAAAAATTCAATTTCCTTTGGCTGAGACTAATCAGCCTCTGCTAAACAATTCTTAGCAACTAATTATGCAAAATTGAGGCACCTGCTAAGCCAGCAGATCCCTTAACTTCTTGATTAGAAAAAAAAAGAGACATTTTTGTGCACTTAAACATTAGGACCATTTTCCAGCAATGGGGAGACAGGCAGCTCATGACGCAGTGCTCATGTCATTTCGAACACACAAGAAAACATCTTCCATAAGGGAACAAAACAAAGTCCATTGGGAAGGAAATAATCTGTCCCTTGAATTCAATTGCCTTCCACAAATGTTAGTGCCTACTATGTGCAAACTAAGAATCAAAATAGATAAAAGGTAATGAAACTTTCAGGGGAATGTTGATTGCAGAATCTTATTACCTGCTAGGTGTGAGAATGAGACATGGTGCTTGATTCTCCTGAGGGAGGCTGAGCATGGGCTTAGGCCCTGGTGGAGGTGGGGCATGGGAAGAGAGAGGGGGATTCACCACAATGACCCATCCAGAATTTTGCAATCAGAAAAATCAAGAAGAAAGACAACATTTTGAGCTTTCAGCTAATACAAAAATTTTGCGTTGGTGGGAACCTTGTTCTTTTCTGAATTCTGGTCCTCAGAGCATCTTATCCCAGTTCAGCATGTACATATTGTGGCTGCTTCTCTCTCTTGGACCCTCACCCTCCAGTTCATTTTGCTGCCTTGATGATTTGATGATACATTCTACAATTTATGCAATATTTCCTGAAGGATAGCTGTCAAAGGGTTTTAACAGAAATGAGTTATGTCGGGTTTTTTTCTTATTAAAATGATGTGTAACTATGATCACAGTGCCCCACATAAAGGTAAACACAAAGATATAATCTAGTACTCCTTTTCAAACCTAAATGATTTTCCCCTCCAGATTAAAATAATCCTATGTTTCTAGGGCCAAGCAGAAGTTACGTTCTGGACCCTTCTACAGTCAGAAGGCTCTAGCTCCTATGCAGGCTGTGGCAATACAGCTTTGGCATGTCAAGGCTGCAACATGATTAATAGCTGACAACTTATCCTAAGGAATGAGTTAATTTCATCTCCTTTCCTAATCTGGTAAAGTAGTCCACACAGCTGGGTTTGAACCAAAAGGGAATACAACTTATCTGAGTTTAATGGCAGAGACAGAGGCCTGGTGCTGCTCCATGAGGATCCCTCTCCCATTAAGATAAGAGTTTTCCCTCCGTCCCTCCATCTACTTTCACTCCCCTCTTCTGTGATTTGTTTTGCATCTGCATGGCACTAATGTCTATCCTGACTCTGCAGGTTTCCTTACAGTTTTCTAATTTAGACACAGATGTGCTTTATATTCTTAAAGGGACCAGGTCTTCTGCTTTTGGACATTAAAAAAAACAAATCATCCAAATAGAGCACAAATACATTTTAAAGACAAAGATGCCAGGATGGAACTTGAGACCATTACTATTTAAAGTGTATTTAAAGAATACACCAAACTTTAGGGGACAAATATGTAGTTTATATTATCAGGCTTGACCATAGCTGAGCATTCTTGAAGGATCATAGAATCAGTATTTGATTTTATGTAGTAAGAACTAAAGCTGTGAAGTAGCAAAATAAACCAAACTAAGAAGGTCAAGGGTCTTATGTTTTCTCTCAAATATGGAAGCTAGAGAGGGAAAAAGGAAAAGAAAGGTGTAAGTGTGTGTGTGGGGGGGCAGAGGTGATTTCATGAAAATCAAAGGGGGATCAGTACAGGAAAGGGACCATGAAGTGGGAGGAGGGAAGGGAGGAGGAAGGGAAGGAAGGGATATTGGCCAAATTATATTGTTATAGTATGTGCATATATGGATATGCAACAACAAATTCCATCATTATGTATAACTATAATGCACTAATAAAAATGTGGAAAGAAAAAAAATTAAAAATCACCAAGTACCTTAAAGAGTTTTTATTTTTGTAGGTTATGTCTGTCAAATTAAAACTCATAAAATACAAAAAAAATTAAAATAAAAAACCTAAAGGTACAAATAATAGTTTCTTCACAATGATAGGATATCCTCTAAATTATATTAATCATAGTTGCATAGCCACTTCAAGAACTAAATATTACAGCCAAAAAGAATGCCGACTATACCACCCACATTGTTTCAGAGTCCCTGTCTTTTAAAAACATTTTCTTCCATTATTATCTAAATCTTTGCTTCTGCAAATATGGTCCATAGCCAATCTGCATGAAAATTAACTGGGAGCTTGTCATCAATGCTGAATCTCAGGCCCCACTGACCTATGGAATCAGAATGTGAATCTCCAGGTGATTCACATGCACAGTAATATTTGGGAAGCCCTGATCCAATCAACATTACCAACAGCAAGCAATTATACAAATAGTGAGGTTACACCTGTCCTCATGTCTCATCTGGTTATGTCAGTGGCAGCCCACAAAGGATCCGGCAGAATGCCAGTCGTATCAGTAAACTCCAAAAGAATCTGCAGGCCTCAGACTGCAAATATCAAGTTGCATATGGAATGATTTCCTCAAATAGAAATAAAACTTTTTAATGTTATGGTTTGGACTAAATTGTACCATCTCTTGATCAATTTTAAACCTCTCAACAATCTTAAAATGGTTGAATTTGGTGGATATATCTAAGGTCAGACTCTCTAGGGAAAATGATGAATTATAATGTTATATACTGCCTTATGACAGCAACATGGGGTAAGAATCTTCTTTGGCATTATCTCCTTAAATTCTTTCCCTTTAGATGCAGAATCACTTCCTTGAATCTGCACAGTTATCTTGGAACTAGGAAGATCTCCAGCACAGAACCTGACCTCTGATCTGCACACAGAGACAAAAAAAACTGCAGTGGCCCAGAACATCTGGTCAACCTTGTGAAAGTGGTCCATGGAAACCATGCTGCTTGCCGATGTCTGCAGGCCTTTGGAAGACTAATATCTCTAGCCAGGTTAATTTGTAAATCCTCTTGGAAAGTAATGAGCATGAAATTGCACATTTCCTGCCTCTGGCATTCCTATTGTTAATGTGTCTGAATCACAAATGATAACTCCTCTGCTTCTTAATGTTTCCAGCAAGGACAGTTGCAACAGAGTCATGGTAGTAGTGAACTGCCTCATCATCAAAGAATCAACAATTCTAGAGGACTGGACTCTACCCAGGAGGCCCATTTTCATTACCACATCAGATCCTAGTTTAACACCTTAAAATATAAATTCAGTTACAGCTTCCACTTTCTCTGTATGTAGGGAGGGATATAAGCTTTAACCTTTATTTTATCTGTTAGATTATGACAGCTGACATCCTCAGTATATCACACTGTTAAATACTCATAGAGTCAACAATTCTTAGCATTAGAATGACAGATGACAACTAAGAATAACCTCAGGGTAGCTAGGATGGGCTATTTAAAACAACATTTTATATTTATGTTTAAAGACTACACCAAACTTTAGCAGAGAGAAGTAGGTAGTTTATATGGGTATTATCAGGGTTGACCATATCTAAGCATTCTTGAAGGATCATGGAATCAGTATTTGATTTTATGTTGTAAGAAGTAAAGCTATGTAGTAGAAATTATAGATACAAGTAAGAAATTTGAAGAAATTAAGTTTTCCTCAATTTCTTTAACCAATGTATATTGTCATATACAACATAAGAGTTCACTTTCTTATACATTGATCACAGTTTAACCTGAAATAAATTTGGGAAAAAATTTAAAATAGGACATAAATTTTCTTGAAATAATTAATAAAACAAAATATTAAAAATGTCTTCATGGAGATCATTTAAAGTTGGGTTCAAAAGATTGAATTTTGTTGTAAAGATGACTTTGATCTCAAACAAGGGATATAATATATAACTAAATAAATGTTTAAGATTATAAAAATAAAAATGTTGTCTTCATTGAAGAGATTAACAGTGTTTTCCAAATATTCCAACAATAATGATAATAATAACCACTTCTAACTGGATTATTTAAATGATAATATCTCTTGATCTCTTGATTATTTAAATAACTTTTTTTACCCCTCCTTGTCTGGGACTGTGTGTGTGTGTTTGTGTGTGCTGGGGCTTCCACCCAGGGCCTCAAACATGGTAGGCAAGCACTCTACCACCAAGCTACATCCCCAATTAATCTGGGACGTGTTTCCCCTCCCCATTTCTTATGTAAATTACAGATAAAATAATGGAATTTTTGTTAAATCAGGGTTTTCCAAGAGTACTTCTTTTCCATGATATTACTGCAAAGGTTTCTATACTTAGAAATCCCCACTATGATAGTTCCTTGAATGAGGTCAAGGTTGATGAAAAAACAAGAGAAAGTAATATACAACAAGATGACTTTATTTTAGGAGATCTAAATATGGAGTCAGTGTGTCAAATGTCATTAAAAAATAGAGTGATCCATAGGTGTCTGTGGGGTGGAACATGCATGCCTTGGTTTGATTATTGGGAAAATAGCCTTTAAGACTCCCACTTGTTGCTCTGAGGGTCAGTGGTAATTAATGGAACAATCAAATTTTATAACAATGTAAGTTTAAAGCCTAGTTTAGTGGCTTGGTATGGTTTTTCCTTTTTTTGATTTGTTTCTCTATTGACCAGCATAAACCAAAACAAATGTCATCTGTAGGTGACTTGCTTAATACAAATAAATGGTTAGATAGTCATTATTGCTGACAAATTTCTAAATGAAATTGAAATAAAGAAGCATTACTACTCCTATTTAAATTCAGTTTCCAATAAACAAGCTGAACATTTATCTCCATATCTAGCATTCTGGAATAATAAAAAGAGAGACATATATAGTGTATATTCATAACCTTGAGCAACATTTTGGAGTCAGGAGCCCTTGGTATCCTTGTTGCCAAGGTCATTGACCTGACTCAAAAACAGGGCTGCAGGTGGTTGTCTCTGTGTGACTCTCAACTCGTACCTCATGTCTGAAGTTTACAGTGCTGAAAAAACAATGATCCAAAGGGTGTGTCCAATATGATGACAAAGGTCACTCAAAAAAGATTTTTCCAGGCATTTATTTTCATTAAAACAGTGAAACAAAGAGATGGGACTTTGTGGAAATGGAGAAAATGGACCAAGTCAGAAGTTATCAGCAAATGGAAGGAAAAGTGAGCGGTTGGATTATAATCATATAACTAAAAATATATGGTTCTTTCATTATATATCAATGTCACTGGCTTCTTCAATAAGTAATCTAAATAATTTTTACAGAACTTTTCTTACTTCTGAGTTTGTGTTTACTTTAATAAGTAGTTTAAGCATACCTCAGTCAACCAAAAGATTTTAATGTCAATAATACTAGTAATATTGTAAATAATTATAGCTAATATTTATTGAACACTTGTTATATGCCTGCACGAGTTTAATCCTTTACATGCAAAATCATAGTCCTTCTCACAAGGACTCCATGAAACTTGAAGTTGCATAGAATCTATTCTTAACCACCATGATATGCTGTTTACCAAAATTTGATTCACATACTTTTTTATAATTCTTTGTGTGTATGTGTGTATAAAAAGAGGTATACTTTCACATAGTTATCACTATTGGGTGTATTCTGTGTTACTAAATATCACTGATATAAGGACTTCGGGCACCCAATTTTTAGATCTCCCGTCTTTGTAATGAATTCCTGGTTTCATTTATAATGTAAGATTTAAGTTTTTTTTGTTCCCCCGCCCCAGCACATAAATAAGTCCCTTGAAAGATTGCCTTTTAGCCAAGAAGCTCCAAGCTTTAGGAGATGAAATCTGGCTGGATTTCTCTGACTCTCACTCCGTGCCAGCCATTCTCTACTGATAGAGCATTTATAAATTGGTTCCCACACGTGGTTTATCGTCTTAAAATGAATAAACACTGAGGCACTCTTTTCTCCTTTAGTATTCTAGACAGCACATTCATAGCCTGCTGCTTACAATATTTCAACATTTCATTGGTGTTCCTGCAGCCAGGGGTGGGGAATAGATCTTGCATCTGGCAATAGCAGCAATGCAGTGAAGACAACCGTGGGATGGCTTCTGTGGGGGTGAGGAGATCAAGCCTGTTGTTCCTGGCCCTTGGCTCTCCACACCCATCTTGACAAACAGCCAGGCCCTAGAGCAGGAGGGACTGCAACTGAGCCTCAGACTCAGATGTGGTTCATGCAACTGAGCCACTCGGTGGACAGGCCCAGACTCTACTAGACAAGACTTTCACACGAAGCTTTTTTAAACAAGGCAATGACACATTTACTAGCCATTCTTTTCAAAATGTTCACCTCTCCTAGTCCTAGATCACTTCAGGAGCTATCTCTAAACTCATATTTTTTTCTTTAGAGAATTCCCATATTTGGAATTGTAAGTGTGGGTTGGTGGTGTCATTATATGCTATTTTGGAACCAATATTTTTTTGCCCAGATGGGGGAAGAGGGCAGAAATCACATTTGGATGCCTTGGGAATAACATATTTCACACATGTCTGGAATTGTCACATATTTTGCTTTATTAATTCATTGCTAGGTCAAGCAAGAGCAGATGACTGCTTATCAAACAGATGACATGTGTTTTTAATGCATGATTAAAGCAGGATTTGTCATGGCTGTCAGAATCCAGAGAGTCTGTGGTTTTGTTATTTAAAGCCATACTTTGGAGATGCTGGTTTTGCAGTAAGAGGTACTGATGACACAAACAAAACCTTAACTAGCATGTTAGGACAGAAATAATTTTTGTATGGAAAATGTAAAACCCACTTTTACCTCACTAGGATTTCAATGGAATGCCATGGTTCATGTGTAACTTTGGGTAAGTCACTTATTCTTCCTGAGCCTCAATTTCCTAGCTTGTAAAATGGAAATAGTATCAATCTTATAGGTTTCCTATAAAAAGCGAATAAAACAGTATTGAGTAAAACACCAGGACTTGAACCCTCACTATTCAAGAGGTGCTGGTTCCATTCTCCCCAGTAGAAGAGGAAGCTGAATGACAGATAGGGAGCTGTGGAGATCTGCAGCAGCAAATTTCTTTGATAGCACTTTCCATAGTATATTGTAATATTGTGAGCAGGGATTTAATGTCAGGGCCACAAATATTATTCCAATGATGACAGATGAGAAAACTGAATCTTAGAGAAGTTAAAAATCTGTCCAAGGCTGAATAGCTAATAAGAATCAGAGGGGATTCTTCCTTAGGTCTGCCTGATACCAAAGACATTCTTTCCCCAGTGTGGCCACAGTGCCTCAACCCAGAGGATTGCATGACAAACAGCCCCTGCAGAACAGGAAACTGGCATCTCACCATTGTGGATGGAGTTTCACATTGCCCCAACCTGCAGCTCCACCTCCTAACATCATGAAGATGTTGACACTTATCTATCTATCCATCTATCTTTTTAATTTTAAGCTATGGACTACCATTTGGTAAGTTCATAGTTGGGAGAAATTCATTTGTACTAACTAAATGGTGTGTTATAACTTAATTTGTCAGTGGCAAAATAAAAATTAAGACTTGGGTACCTAGATTTAATAGTCACACATTATCAAAATATCTTGATTTGTTTCTGAGACAAGTTATTCAGACATACAATTTCCTCACGAATTCTTTGCTTGTCTGTCTCTCCTTGGGTTATGTCTACTTCATCAACTTCTCTACTTTTTCCATAAATCTTGCCTGAACAAAGATTCAGCTTTTACACTTACTTAGGATAAATGAGGAAAATGCAATTCAACTCCACAAAATGTGAATGTTTAATTTAGAACTGGTTTTGTAGCATCTTTCTCAGTAAGACTCTTCTGATTTTCCAATTAACAAGTTACTGACATTTACAAACATCTGGAATAAAAGAAATCTTTCCCTCCATCATTGTTTGTCAGTTTCATTATTGAATTTGCACTTGCTTTGGGACACTTCAATCATGAAAGTAATCATGTAAAACTATATTGAATTCTATTAGCAATAATACCTTAGGGTAGGTTCATTTACGAACACCAAAACCTTCTTTTAAGTCTTATCTGCTGTTATTTGCCTTAAGGCATTTTCAAATCACAAAGTGAAAGCTTTCGAAGGGTACTCTGAATGGCAGTACATTTTGAAACAGAGAACTTATTTAAAAAAAAATAAAGTACAATACCTACAGGTAAGTCAGTAGGTACTTTTAATTGTAAACACAGTTTAGGTTTCTAGATTAATTGTATGAAAATCTCTGAAAGGAATACAAACACACACACACAAATACTCATAGATGCACATACACATACAAGTTTATGCATACATACATATTTAATAGATACAGTAATCTATTTATAAGCACTACCAAGAAAAAGTACATATGTGAACAGGAGTTCCAAAAGGATCCTTCAACCCCAAGACATCCTCTCCTATCCTACAGGGTAAAAAACAATGGGCAGAAGTTGGAAATCACCACCCTTGTCCCAGAGACTTCTTGTGGATACATGCAAGAGAGTGACCAGGAATTTAAAATCAATAGCAAGAACCAAGATGGCACAGAACTTCTGTAATATTCCTGGAACTTCAAAATTTCAGAAAATGCATGCCAGATTTAATTTATGTAATCAGTAGACTTTGAAATTTTATATTTAGTATTGCCACAAGATGTCAAGACATGCTTTAAGAGAAATTGTAATTAAGCTTTGAGGCATCCTACAAATATGAATACATATGCAATGTAAGTCTACAGCTTGTAGAAGAAGAACTATGTGAGAAATTAGTTTATCTCAGTGGTCCAAAGAGAGTAACTGAAGCACAACACAACAGACATTGTAGGGGTGAGTATGAATAAAATTTAGCGTGTATTAGGCACACATTCACTGCCTAAAGAAGTAGCTAGAAATCTATTGAACAATTTGGGCACTGATTTTAAGTGTAGTTTGCCTTTGTTTTTCTCCAGTGTATAACTGCAGCCTTCATTTGCTTGTATTTTGCTTAAGACAAGCTTAACAAAACATTTGCTATTAGAAAGAGTAAACAACACATAATGGCTAGTCTGGGTACAATATAGAGTGAAGATACTTGTTTCTTTGACAATTAGGAATGCATTGCTTGAAATAAGGAAAAGCATTTGTGTATTTATCTGAGAACCATCACATCTATGTAAACAGAGATCATAAAACTGAGATATATAAGCACCTCGGTGCTACTCTCTCAGCATCTTCCCCTGAGGACATGATTTAAAGGGATTTAAAAAAAAAAAAAACTCTAATTATAAGAAATTTTAACTAAAAATCTGTTAGGTCAAAAAATTCTTTGTTAAACTAATTAGAAAGCTTTGCCACCTTTGTTAAATATCTACAAAACTTAATTGAAAAGATGTTAAATTTAGTGAAGAAATACCAGAAAGCCTCAAGCATCTTGCATAATTAAACCATCTTTTCCCATTTCCTTTATCTTTTCTTCTTTCAACCTTAGAACTTCTTTCTTGCATTGCATATTTGTGTATAATTGATGAAGTATAGTGCAAAGGCTGAATGCTCATGCTATGAGCCCTTAAGAGTTATTTGAGAGCTAGCTGTCCAGTGCATTTTGTCTATCATACTTAAGGATCAGATGTACATTCACAAAATGATGTCTTGTTAGATTGTGAATCATGCAGATCTATTACAAATTTTGTAAGTATAAGGAGGAAACACATTAACCACATTTATTTTTCTGTGGTTTTTTATTTATCAGCAAAGATAAGCCAATGGTAAATAAGCAAGAAAAAGCAGTTCTTTATTTTTCATATAGAACTTTTCTTCTTGGGGTTTATATCCATGGAGTACACACGTGTGTGTTTTATCACTTGAATACGAAGCCCAGCATTCTCAGTTTATCTTAATCTGTTCTCATGGCAAACAGTTTGAAATATGAATGGAGGTTCTTCTGTAGAGAGTTAGCACAGAACTGGGGAAAGTATCCGCGCTGTATGGTCATAAAATATTTGCAACTTGTTCTCCATTTACTTTGAGCAAGTTATGTAAATCCTCTAAGCCTCAAATTTTCTCATTTCTCAAATGGGGTAATATCTATTTTTTAAACTTGTGGGAGTTAATCAGAATAATGCATGTAAAGACCTTGGTATTTAGCATAGACTCAATAAATACTGGTTTCTTTGTGCAACCTGGGTCTCATGATTTCATGGACCTTTTGAGCATATGATAAATGTGAATTAATCATATTTGGCAGAAATAAGGAATCATACAAATGGAGACTTTTAAAAGCATAGAATTTTCTTCTTCACATGTTTTTGTTGTATTATGAGGGAAAGACAGAACCCAAACAGCAGAGAACAAAAGCATTGCTGTCCACAATAATTTGAGTTAGAGATGAGTTTTAAGAGGACTAAAAATGACTCCTTAAAAGTGTATTTAAGTAATTCCCCCCAATACACAAGAAACCTATTATGTATAAAATATATATTTAAAACATAATATGGTAAATCTTCACAGAGGCATAAGTTAGTTCCTTAAACCAGACACATCAGGTGGGCAAATGCCATCTTTTCCATGGTACTAGGAGATCATTTATTAAATTACCACTTTAATCGGACCCTGGTGGCCCTAAAACTAATGCTCCTTGCAAAGGTTTAAGTTAAAATGAGGCAGAAATTTGCTCACCTAGTCCTTTATGCATAATTATCACTAATTACACAAATCTGGCTTGTTTTTATTCCATTAAGTACTTCCAAATACATTGTTTTTTATACAGCTTACTCTTGAGCTGCATTCTGCCACACACAAAAATTTCCCTACATGTTACAATCCAGTTCAGAATTAATTACATAAAATGAGGAACAACTGAACAAGGCAGCTACAGCTTTTACGTAATGAGAATGCTCCAGTCTCCTTGCCTTATATGATGACTGATGACAAAGGACAGGATACTATTGTTACCCAGTTTGGAAACAACTATGAAAGAATAAGAACTTCCTAATTTTGTTCTATAAAATTTTATTTTAAAAAGTGAAATATGGCAAAAGGCAAATACTTTTGGGTATTATAAATCATCTTCCAGCTAGGCAGAGAATGTGCTGGAAAGCTGCCCAGGGCACACGCATTTGTTCTCTTTCCCCGAATCTCTATTAGGGTGCAATTACTTTTCATTGAATTTAGGTTTGTTCTGTGCAAGCATAAAATAAGATGCTCTGCATCCTGGAGCTTCAAACGATAGAAATAGCACACATTTAAAATGCAGTATAGGTAGCATCTGCCTCTAGTCAGAAGGTTCTTTTAGAAACCGTGTCAAAAAATGCATCATTAATGTTATTTTAAAATATTTCCCGATCTCTTCATTCTCGACATTTCAGCAGCATTTCAGGAGTCAATCTCCCTTCCACTTGGCTTTGGATACACACAGTTACTCTACATCACTCACCACGCCTTCTCAGCTTCCTATGGTGACCCCCACTTCTTCTCTTCCTTTTTTGTAAACAGGGATATATTGTAGTCCTTGTCCCTTTCCTCTTATCTACACCTCTTCTTTCCTTATTATTTCACCTATTTTCATGCCAAATGCTAATGATTCCCATATTTATGTCTATAGCCATGCCCTCCCTGTAGAGCTCGGCACTCAGTCTATACACCTGTCCATGTGGTATCTCTGTTTAGATATCTAAAAGTGTCTTAATCTTAACATGCCAAAACAGAATTGTTTTTCCAACATCCCTGCCACATCCTAGGGCATTTCCTGTCAGCTAGTTACTTCAGCCCAGACCCTCTGACTTGTCTTGGATCTTCTCTTGCCCTTTCCTTCTGCCATAAATCCATAAGTAAGATCTAGAGATGCTTCCTTGGGATTCAGGGGCTCCTCAATTTTCAGTGGGTTACATATTAATAAATTCATAGTAAATTAAAAATATCTCCCGTTGAAAACACCTAGCCTGATACCAGCCTAGCTTAGCAAATCAGTACATTGTAGATTTTAGCTGTTCACCCTCATGCTCACATGGCTGACTGGGAGCTGTGGCTCCCTGCTGCTACCCAGAATCAGGAAAGAGGAGTGAATGGCATATCACTATCCTGGGAAAAGATCACAATTCAAAATTCAAAGTATGGTTTCTACTGACGGCATATTACTTTTGTGCATCTTAAAGTTGAAAAATCTTAAGTTCAGTCTTTGTAAGTCAGTGACATCTATTTATCCCCAAATCCATTCTCTTCTTACCATCTACACTGCTACCACCTTGGTCCACACCATCCTCATTTCTCACCTGCACTACTGAGACAGCTCCCAAAACCTGCCCATAGGACAGGACAAAGTTACCTTCCAAAACCTAAAAAGAATTGCATTTCTCCCCAGGTCCCTTCCCAGAGACTTTCTATAATACTTTGAATAATATGCCAACTCCTGACCACCTGACCATGGCCTAGTGATCTGGCCCCTATCCATTCTTCTTCAGCTCTTTTATATCTTTCTCCTGTCCATTCACAATATTCCAGACAAATTGGCTTTCCTTCTGCAACTTCGATATGCCAAAGTCATTCTCACCAGAGAGCTTTTAGCCTTGCTATGCATTCTGCCTGGAACACTATTCCCCCAGGTCTTTCTTTGCACAAACAATCTCTTCCTGTTATTCTTATCATGGTAAAATGTCATCTCTTCGCCCTTGAGCATCCTTTTCCAAACTGTCCCCCTCTCCCCAAACATCTATTGACTCTTTTTATTTTCATCTTAAAACCTAGAACTATCTGAAATGTCTATTTGCCTGCTTAGCGTCTGTCTCCCCCACTAGAATGTAAACCCCACAAGAGCAGGAGTCTGTGGATCCTGTGGATGTGTTTTGGCATAGTGTAGGTATTCAGCAAGTATTTGTTGGTTGCATAATTTGAATGCATTCCTGACCATCATTGTCCCAAATCCCCCTAGCGCTCTCTCATTATCTGGGTGGTTTCAGTTAAGGGACATACTAATGTATATTTCTTTCTTGAGTACCTGGTTATGCAAAGATTGGGGAATTAATGTTCTAGGCAGAAGGAAACAGCAAGGCTAAAAGCTCTAATGTGACATGTCCTGGAAACTGAAAAAAGCCTAGGTATATTAAATTTTGGGGACTTCTGGTATTTCTTATTCTTTTTAATAAGGACATGTTGAAATGAAGTCACTCAAATTACAAAACATTTAAGTATTTAAATTGAAAAAACTAACATTAACTCCCCCCAAAGACTGACTTATAATACTAAGATTCATACAAAATGTTTATTTTATTGTACTAGAGGCAAGGTTCTATGGTCTCCTGCAGGTACATGCATTATAAAATTATGCCCCTGTTCCTTGAAATCCTGTGATTGATATGTGTGTGTGTGAGTGTGTGTGTGTGTATACATATATGTATGTGTGTGACCATACATTCATATGCAAATGGTGGTAAAAGTCTCAGTGTGAAGCTCTTTAGGAAGATGGCTTTTCCTGGCCCAGTGGCCCTCCTAGTACATCAGGTCTTATGTAGCTGGTTCACTTTGCTTTCTGCCTCACTCCATCTATGAGCAAGGGGGTGGGGAGAAGATGGGGAGACATGGAGACAGAAAATCATCTGGAGCCAAATATACAAAAGGTGAGGGAGGCACAGAACCTTTCCAGTTTTAGAACTTTAAAACCAACCAAACAAGCGCAACCAACTGACAGGACCATCTTCCTCTCTCAGTCCACTGACTTTCTGTTCCTTGGGGAACTCAAGTAACTGTCTGGGATTTACAGTGGCCTATCTCAGAATGAGGATCACCGCTCTGGAAATGGCCAAATCCTAACACACACACACACTCCAGGCAGGGACAGAAACCAAATCAATGACCTGTGTACTAGCATAAATCCCACAGGCCTCACTAGAGTTGCAGAGGTTTTTGGAGACTTCTGTCTGTCCCTGAGAAGGAAGTAGTAGGAGAAAGGAAATCAAGCTCCTCTCCTCAACAGTTCGGGAACAACTTGGCAAGCTGCAGGTGTGTGTGTCTGTCTGTCTAGGGGAAGTAAGTGAACAGGTAGATAGCTGGAGTTCATTTTCAACTTCAGAAATCTACCTCCATGTTGGGCATGCAAGATGACTCAGTTTTAATTATCTAAAGAAACTCCATCTCAGATCTGGCTGCTTCTTCCACACAGCAAAAGAAAGAGCTGCTTGTAAATTATTGTGATGGTGGCCCTATTCATCTTTTTTAGTGACACTACCCCTCTAATAAGCTTTAGTTCTTAATTATTTTTACATGAATGATGTTTAATCGAAGCTAATGACATCAGGGAACTTGAATCACCACATGAATTAATTTAGCAATATGAATGCTTCATCACATTCTCTCTTTATTTCTCTCAATATTAATTAGAATCGTTTCCCAAAGAAAGTGCAAGTCCCAAGGATGACCAGGATTGCCTACTTTTCTAACCACAGTAGACATATTCCAAGAATCTGGCAGGCTCGGAAAAACTGGTTTGGGTGAGGCATCAATTGCTAAGATTTGTTCTAATCTGGGATGTTTATATAATTTTCATTTTAACATACCATAAACCAAACCCATAAGAAAATGGGCTTGTGATAGTAACAGTAATTCACATAAAAGGAAATAAAACTGACTCTTAAAACTAAGAAAAGATGTTCAATCTCATTCATAGAAAATGCAAATTAAAGTCACATGAAATGCCATGTTTTTACTTCTAAATTAGCCAAACCTACAAGTTGGTCAACATACATGTTTTTGAGGCTGTGAGGA
This sequence comes from Marmota marmota marmota, assembly GCF_001458135.2. Taxonomy (NCBI): domain Eukaryota; kingdom Metazoa; phylum Chordata; class Mammalia; order Rodentia; family Sciuridae; genus Marmota; species Marmota marmota. The sequence continues at coordinate 40,666,448 of NW_025999853.1, read as the reverse complement.
AACAAAACTCCTACACAAATGCAGGTGGAAATATGAACTGTTATGCCTGTCCTGTAAAGAGGGAAAACTGGGAATACTCATTGACACCGTAAATACATGCACACTCTGATTTCACTGCCATGATTTGTCTTTTAGATACGTTCCCTCTTGTATACATATTAATAATAATGATATATGTGAAGGATATCCATTTTAGTAACTTAGTAGCACCATATAACAAATAACTCAAATGTTCATAAATGAAAGAATCATTTAAATAAATTAGGATGTAATAATGCAATACCATGTAGACATAAATAACAATAAACCATTTGTTTTGCCAGTTTGGAAAGGTCTTTGAGACATATTTTCAGTGAAAAACCAAAGGTAGAACAAAGCATATAATGTTATATTGTGTGTGTGTTTTTTTTTAAAAAGAAACTTATAAACATGAATTTATATTTGCATAAAGAACATCTGGATGAATTATAAGAAACTAATAAAATTGGCTCATGTAGTGAGAATTGGCTGGCTGGGGAATACAGAAGAGATAGTGAATCTCCTCACTATATACTTTTTAAATGTTTTAAGCTTTAAATAATATGGTTGTACCAGAATCCACTTATTTTGAATATACCTATCAAAAAACCTGTAAAGCATAAAGTATGATCGATTAGGAGTCACAATTTCTGGATTTACCAAAACATATTATGTATATGTGTGTGTGTGTGTGTGTGTGTGTGTATGAGCATACTTAAAATTTTCTTTAGCAACTTTCCTTGGCAAGGAAGTCTAAGAACTATAAAACATAAACATTGAAAGGCATTTTGTGAATGCATATGCATAATGAAACACTTATAAAGATCCACTGGCACATGTAGTGAATTAAGTTTCCTGAAAATTAACATTGATTAAATGTCATACTTGTAAAATAATTAGGAACTAAAGCTTATTAGACAGAGTCTTCTGAAAAAAGAAAAATACCACAATCATTTGCAATGAGAGTCAAAAACTGGGATGTTCAGTAGGTACACACAGAATCTTAGTAAGATGGATAAGTTCATTTTCCTAACAAGTTCCTAATACCAGGAAGTTCACATTCCTGTTACTCCATTGCTATTCAAAATGATGTCCACACAGATATGAACTAAGGGTATTTGAAATACTTGGAAAAGTACACAAGAGACATTTCCCTCAAGATTTTTTGTTGTTCTTACTATTTTGATTATCTTGGGTAATCAAAAATGAAAAAAAGAACCCAAGGGATCAAGATCAAGATACAAGACAAAATAAGATAGACTGAAATGAATAAATTAACATTCAAATGAGACAGTGTGACTGGAGAAATAGTCAAGGTGCTCTACATAAGTAAGCAGCACTGCATCACAGAGTTCTACTTCTTGCTTAACAAGGGAGACAAACCCTACCTAACATATTTTTAGATGGGCACCTAATATTCCCAATTCACAATTTAAGAATGACATATTGACTTTTTTTTTCTTGTGATGCTGGGGATTGAACTCAGGGCCTTGTGCATGAGAGGTAAACACTCTACCAACTGAGCTGTATATTGAGAAATAGATACTAGACCATGAGGCCTAAAGGGGCATTGTAAAGTCAGAATAAAACATATAAATAGAGAAAGCCATCATGGGTATCTTTCTTTTGACTCCCTGAATGAACAACTCATGTTAGGGAATTTTTGCTTTCTTCCTGGTGGTATCTTTGCCAAATCAGAAGCGCAAAATTTGTACTCAAGGCCCACTTCAGAAAGAAGAGAGCACTAAGCTTCCAGTGTTTGCCATGTACCAGGAGAGAAGGAGTCACATGTGAACACTGAAGGTGAAATCAATGAAGACTACAAAATGGCCAACCTATTAAATTTTTTCACTTTTATCTGTCTTGAATATGAAAACCAAAAGGAAGAAAGAAAATTCTGAGGGCAGTTATGAAGCAAAGGCTTTCCAAAAATGGCTACTAGAGCAGGCGATCAGACAATACTCATCTAATTTCATTCTCCAGTGAATGAGAAAACATCCAGAGACAATTCTGTATGTACAGAGGATAAAAAAAGATGAGATTAAAACACACTGGTTTACTACTAGATGGTTTTGATTGTTGAAGGAATAAAAGAAATTGATCATTTGGAGTTGAACTTACTGTCTTTTACAAACCTGTAATGAGAACATTCTTCTTTAGAAAGCATTCTGTAGTTTCAATGCAATTTTACTTCCATTATTCCCTTTGATGAGCTGACTTCCTCCATATAATACAGATAATATATAGAGGCCAAAGCCCTGAGGCACTAAGCTACCTGCTCAAGTTCACATCGACACAAAGTAGCAGAGTAGAGATTCAAAACCAGTTCATGACTTCACCAATTCTCTGCTCTGTGCTGCATGGGTCCTAAAAATATGAATATGTACAAGTAACAGCACCCTAGCAGTCTCAGAAAGATGAGGGATTAGCCAGGGATGAAAGATACTTTGACCATCTCTGCCAGTGGTCTGCTGAGGGGCTGGCAGAGAGAGGTCAGTGTCAGTTATGAAGACACAGAGATACATCCATCACCATCCTGTATCTTGGGTTCCCTGTACCCAAAAGGCCAGTATAACTTTCAGCCATGAGTTGAGCAATAAGTTGGTTTGTCCTTTGATTCAAATTCTTAAGTGAGCTGCTTTGAAAACCTGGGAAAGTTTCCCTCTCACCTTCTGGCCATGCCATTTCAATATCAAATGTTATTTCAATAACAGATGTTGGCAATCAGAGATGCTCCAAGAACAATAAATCTAACTACAGAGAAGCAGGGTCGATATTCTCCACCAGGTAATAGCTCTCTGAGGATGCTGTGCCTTGCTGGAGAATGAGAACCAGAATAAGACTTCACAAGCTATATGTACAGAGTGCCTTTGAATTTCTTTTTCTTTTCTTTCTTTTTTTTTTTTTTTGGTCTTACCCTAGCTGCTTTCCCCACATCCCCAAAGCCTCTTGACCTAAAAAGCTGGGTAGGAATGGTTGGTGTAAGGGGCTTCTTCCTCATCATGAATGAAGGTTTGAGCTAGAGAAATTCTTTTGAAGTGTGGAAGCTGAAGCATGAGATTACTTACTCAGAACACCTCTTCTTGTCCAAACCTCCCTAATGGCCTCAGATTCCCACTCCCAAGTCCCAACAGCAGCAGATAATGAATGAATTAAATTTCCAAAGAGATGATTGTATTTAAGAAAGTTTTACCCTATCTTAGGAAAGCATTTTATAAAAAGCATGGTGATTCTATTTTAACAACTTTTGTATTATAGTGAAATATACATTAAGATAAGATTTACCATGTTACTCATTTAAATTTTTTTTTGCAGTTGTAGAAGGACAGCATGCCTTTATTTTATTTGTTTTTTATTTTTATGTGGTGCTGAGGATGGAACCCAGTGTCTCACAGGTGCAAAGCAAGTGCTCTGCCACTGAGCTACGGCCCCAGCCCTGTGTTACTCATTTTTAAGGGCACAGGTCAGTGGCATTAGTATCTTCACAATGTTATACAGCCACCATCACACTCATATTCAGAACATTTTCATTGTCCCCAGTTTAAATTCTGTACCCATTAAATAATAGGTCCTCATTGTCCTCTTTCCCCAAACCCTGGCAACATCTTCTTTCTGTGTTTATGAATTGGCCTAAATTCTAGGTACCTCACATAAGAAAAATTTTACAGCACCTGTCCTTTGTGACTGGCTTATTTCATTTAGTATGGCTGAAAAATATTTCATTGTATGTATATAGAGATCACATTTTGTTCACCCATCCAATCTTTTGGTGATCATTTGGGTGGTGTTCACCATTTGGCTATTGTGAAGAATGCCTCTATGGACATTGCTGTAAAAGCATCTGTTTGACATCCTGTTTTCAACTTTTTGGTTATATACCCAAGAGTGGAATTGCTAGGTCATATGGTAATTCTATGCTTAATTGTTTTCTACAGTGGCTGTACCATTTTATATTCCCAAAAGGCTTCAGCTAGGGTACTAATTTCTTTCTTTGTTAATATTTATTTCTCCTTTTTAGGGAAATGCCATCCTCGTGTGTGGAGTGCTATTTTATTGTGGTTTTGATTTGAATTTCCCTAATGACTAGTGTTGTTGAGAATCGTTTCTTGTGCTTATGGTCATTGTATAACATTTTCAGAGAAATGTCTATTAAAATACTTTGCAATCTTGGAATTAGGTTGTTTTATTGTTTGTTTGTTTTGGTTTTGATTTGGGGGTTACTGGGGATTGAACTCAGGGGCACTCAACCACTGAGCCACATCCCCAGCCCTATTTTGTATTTTATTTAGAGACAGGGTCTCACTGAGTTGCTTAGCACCTCGCTTTTGCTGAGGCTGGCTTTGAACTTGTGATCCTCCTGGCTCAGCCTCCCTCGCCACTGGGATTACAGGTGTGTGCCACTGTGCCCTGCATTTTATTGTTTTTGAGTTGTAGGAGTTCTTTACATATTTTGGACATAGATTTTTTTGCCAGATATATGATTTGCAGGTATTTATTTCCCATCCAACAATTGCCTTTTCACACTATCAGTAATGTCCTTTGTGAAGTATGAAATTTTTAATTTTGATGAAGTCCAATTTATCTTTTTTTTTTTCTTTTGGTTACTGTACTTTTGGTGTCATATCCAGGAAGTCACTGTAGTGATTCAATTCTGATTGCCCTCTGATACCATTTCTTTTTTTTTTTTTTTGATGAATCCATTCTTTATTTTGTAGAAAATGAAAGAGTCACTGAAACATTTATTAACTAAGGATAGTCAAATGTTTGTCCTGATTCTTCTTCCCTTCTTTTTTTTTTTTTTAATTTTTTATTGTGGGTTGTTCAANCTACCCCCTCCACTGTATAACCCTGAGGGTCTCCTTCCATTACCATGCAATTTCCCTTCTCTCTCCCTTTCCCTCCCACCTCTGATACCATTTCTAAGCAGCATTCTTGAGTTACTCTACCTTGACTCAAATAAATCCCAATTGAATAAATTGTGACAGGCCCAAGTGCAAACATACGTGGGCTACTTAACATTGGCTTCTAGTTGATTTTCAGTTCAGGCCCAACTCTAGGGTCTGGGTTTTCCTTCATGACATGGTCCCTGTTCACTTTCTTAGATCTTCCCCCCTTGGTCCCCTTTCACTTTCTTAGATCTTTCCCCCTTGCTCTGAAATACTTTGCTTTTGCCATTTTTGATGCTCACCATTCAAAAGTCTCCCATCTGCATCACTTTTTCCAGGAAGTCTCCCATGATCTGTCTCCATTCCCATCCAGCAAGGAGTTGATGTGCTGCTGGCTTTGAGCCACCCTGGCACCCCAGATATTGTTTACCACAAGATACACAACATGGAATTATTGTTTATTTAGCTGTCTTCCCTTGCAGTTTTTAAATTTGATGAGGCCATTAACCATATCTATAATTTATTTTTATCACTCTATCCTTACTATCAAGAATAATTTCTGACAAAGGTTGATGCTCAGTAAATATCTGCTGAATGAGTGAATGGGTGAATCAGCCTTTCCAACAGAGTTCTGATTCTAATAGTAATTAAAAGAAATGCTTTCATAAGAAGGTCTAAAACTCAGTGATCTAGCCTAAATTCCCTCCTTTTCTCAATAATTTCTCTTCTATGAAGTTTCTCTAAGAAACCTTTAATCAAGTAGTATCCTAAACCCTTTATCAATATTAATATACTTAATCCTCACAATAGCCTGAGAGGCCTACCATTATTATCTATAGTATTTAGAGAATGATTACAAAGCACAGGGATGTTAAGTAACTTGCTTATGGTCACACAGCTACTAAATGAGCTTTAGCTTATTTAGAGTTGTTCAGCCAGTACTATTCCTTAGTTGTAATGAATTCCAACTAAAAGTGAAACAATATATACTTACCAGTCTTACAAGAATGGTCAAGCTGATGAAATTTATAATTTTTCCTAATGAGGCCATGTTCCTGCAGATTTAAGGTCTGATTTTCGTCCTGGGAGTCTAGTATCCAAACTTGTATTCAAAGGCCTTTTATCCTCTAACACTTACTTCCTCATTCTTTCTGTAGGCTTGCTGGGGGAAGCGCCACACAGTCGGACTACAAATGAACCATGCTAATTTTCAGGATTAAAACCAAAATTTTCTACGGATTTCTTGTTTCAAGTGATCAATGTATTCAAATGACCAATGTATTTAAATGATCAATGTATCCAAAATGACTCTTAGATCCTTTCCTCCATCATAGTTGGTGGTAGCTCAGCTTATCACTTTATAGGCGTATTTTCAATTTTCCTTTTAAATTTTGGCTATCTTGTGTTAAAACTGATCTTTTCCCACTTCAGTATTGTTGCACAGCTAAGTATTTAAACACAGCTTCCTCTTTTCTTCTCTTCCTTTTTTCTTTTGTTTCTTCCTTGCTAATTCACTAATCAATTCATGCAAACATGAATTCAATAACTAAAAGGTGCAAGCAACTGTGCTAGACAATGGGAACACAATTTTACCCTATAGGAGTCAATGCCTTCTGCATGTAAAAATTCTTCTGCAATATCATCAACGTTAAACATTTCTCTGATTTTGGATAGTTAAAAAACATTTCAAAAGAAAGTCAATAATTTGACTTACTGCCCCTTTTCCCATACTTTGTTTGCCCTTTGAAAGGGCTAGATTATATTGCATAGTGGTGAGTACTATTCCTTTAGCTTGAATGATTAAACAAGACGTCTTGTTTTTAGAAAGTATAAAAATATATAACAAAATCATTTACAATTTTAAGACAAAATATGTAATAGGTTGTTATAGTTGTGAGTTAATCCCTGAAGAAAGAAAAAAAGTAGAAGTAAAGCAACATTTTAAAGCAAAATGGGTATATTAGAAATTCACCGTTGGATAGATTGCAAAATGTCTCTTGCCTCTGCGTAATAAATATAATTTATTGATTCTCTCTGAATATATTAGAGAGATAAGGCATGTAAAATAATCATTTATGCTAAGGACATACAGCAAAGAAATTACTCTCTGCAGCAAGTCCTAGGCTAATGGTTAATAGTATTTTCATACCTCTTGCCCTTTTAAATATATCTCTAAGGAAAGACAGTGGTTATTATTTGGTTTTCCTCATGTGAAATTTCTCATACAATGTAACAAATTTTTAAAAGTTATGTGAAGAGTTCATTTTTCTTTTGAGATTCTCATTTATAGTTAAGTACGCTTATGGGTATATTTCATTTAGCATGGACAACATTTCCAATTTAACTTGTTCCAGAGAATGTAACATATGCAGCTAATTTCCAACATAACATTTAGAAATAGCTCAAAGTGAAAACCCATGATTGGATTTTGCCATGTGTAAAAGCCAAAAGCAAATCAAAACCAAGGTAAAACTATATTTTACTTTTAGATTGTGTATTTAAGTTCCTTCCCCAGAAAAATAGGTTTGGTGTAGGTAGTGAGCTTTTAATGTTATTTTTTATTTAAATCTCATGGTAGAAAGGGCTCAGAAAGGAAGGGACACATGTTTAAATCTGTCATGACCCTATACTCATAAATCTGCCATTTGCAGACAGGTCTTTTTATGACCAGATGGGCTACCATGTCCTCTAAGTTACGTTATTATAATAGCCTCATTTTTTGTTAACCACATATAGCTCAAATCTTGTCTTTTACATCCTGTAAGCGTTTATTATGGGTAGCTTATATTATGTTTTCCCCAAACTGAAGACTCCCTGGCCTCGGTTATCATTGTACTTGCAAATGGACAGATTTTCACATATGTACTTTCCCATATGAACTGATGACCAGTAGGTCATCTGAGAATTTTATAATTCTACAATTACTATATCAAATTTTAAACATACTCCGTTAAAGTAATAAAATGCCCAGAATTTAGATTGAAATATACTACTAAATTTATACGATTATAGGGAAAGTTATTGACATTATTTATTTTTGTCATAATTATCTCTGAAAATCTTTACACAATAAAAATTTCAAAGTTATGGAATTATCCTTGAGCTCTGAGCCAATATACATAGTTCTAAAAATGTTAGAGCTTAATGGAAACTATCACTGAAGAACAGTTTGGCAAATGTAAATTTTAAATGGAGCTTCCTAATAAGGAATAGTTTTAAAATAATCTAACAAATTTAGATGTTATTTAAATAAGTATAAATATAGACATTTGCAAATATCTTACATATAGGATTCAATTAAATATTTATTTCATACCAACTAAAAATTTCAGATGTTGAGAAATCCTGAGCAGAAGGAAGGTGGTACTTTGAGAAGAGAAATGGCTCTCTGTGGAGGTGGAGACCCAAGTGAAGGAGCCAGCCCCACTCCAAGGGGGAATGTCCCAGGCAGAGGTGAGAATAAGCATATCAATCTCAAAAGCACCTTAAAAGTATGCTTGTTTTTTTCCTTTTTTTGTTGGGGGGGCGGCAGGGATTGAACTCAGGTGTACTTGACCACTGAGCCACATCCCCAGCCCTATTTTGTATTTTACTTAGAGACAGAGTTTCACTGAGTTGTTTAGTGCTTCACTTTTGCTGAGGCTGGCTTTGAACTTGTGATCCTCCTGCCTCAG